>NC_141162.1:42543054-42864840 GCF_053477565.2 Lygodium microphyllum
TCAAACAAACCTCATGAGAGTCATTGGAAGGCTGGGATGTGGGTGCTCAGATACTTGAAGAAAATACTTGACTATGGTATCACATACAGTTTCAGAACTTCTCTTGTGGGGAACTGTGACTCAGATTGGGCAGGAGACAGTGATTCCAAGAAGTCAGTTTCTGGTTATTGTTTCTCTTTGGGTTCAAGAATTTTCTCTTGGAGTAGTAAGAAGCAGCCAACAGTGGCATTGTCTTCTACCGAAGCAGAGTACAAGGCAGCTTGTTTTGCTGCATGTGAAGTAGTATGGTTAAGAAGGATTCTATGGCATATGGGAGTGCAGAATGAAGAACCAACTGTGCTGAGATGTGACAATCAAAGTTACATCACCATTGCCAAAAATCCAATGTTTCATGTACGCACCAAACATATAGAGATCTAGTATCACTATGTGCGTGATTTGATGGAGGATGGGATAGTGGAACTAGTCTACTGTCCAACAGAGGAGAATGGAGCAGATATCTTCACCAAAGCACTTACGAAGGATCTGCTTCAAGTTCATCTTCAGAGACTCGACATTGGGCCGAGGAGATAGTTCGCCTATGGGTGGACATTGAGGGGGGGTTTTAGATATGATCAATGCCCCACCCTCATTAGGTGCTACCAATGATCCATGGTGCTCAAAGTTGTAAGGCCCCCATTATGAGGAGAAGCCAAATGTGAGCCCAGATATTGGTTGAGTCCTGACTTGAATATTAGATGAGGTCTATATGATCGGATGGCAAAAAGGTGACCGCTATGGGTCTAATCTTTGGGTTAGACGGAGTGGTTAAGCTGGCAGCAACTCGAGGTGCATTGCATCGAGTTGCGGGGTAAGGGAGTTAAAAGGGGCCCCTATTGTGGGGTCCAGGGGCCGTGGAAGCGGCCCCTGGCTGGGGGGGCCAGCGGCCCCCATGGCAAGGGTCCGGAGGTAGCACCCTCGGCTCAATGGTAAAGGGAATATTCCCTAGAATATTCCTTGGCCGACTAGTGGAGGCTTATATGGTAGGTCGGTCAAGCCAACCTCACGGCCTTCGCAGGCTATACAAGCTAAACCCCTTCACAACCATCGATCACTCATCTTTCACCCAGTCAGGTTATTGTTCCAGCTAGCCTTAAGCTCTTCACCTATCTTCTGTCTAGATCACCATCTAAACTTCACACAGTGGAAGCGCACGGGTGGACAGAGCCATCTTTGTATCAGTTGTTTGGAGTTAAAGAATTTACTAATTCTCCTCTTATGTGTTGCGTACTCTCTATCTCTTTCTTAGATTCTGTTCGCTGTGCTGTATAATATTTTACACATCATCTTGAAGAGTCTACAGCCTTCTTTTTGAGTCTTCACCAATCCTTTGCATCCAACTACTTAAGCTTTGAGCATCGCTCTTGATTGTCTCACATGCATTGACTATCTACGTGACATATATGCACATATATAGTTCATCATCCATCTAGTAAAAAAACAATTAACCATTGTAGGTACCGAGAAATCATCATGCAAGGATGTTACCACATAGTCATTACCTCTCTTTGGTAGTTGTTTCGAGTGGTCTAAAACATGGTGCGTAAATACTTGTTGGTACAACTCCCCCATGTATGTCATCACCTTCTTCCCTCAACATTCATGAGTATGGCACTGATTTTCTCATCTATTAAGTATCCATATCTTGGTAGGGTGTATCTAAGATATGTCCTTTCCTACTTATGACCAAGCTCCTAAGCATAACTAGGAGATCCCTATCCATTTGACATATATGTAGAAGTGGTATCTCTCGGAATAATACCATTAGGAGTGTCATCTACAGATGATTGGAGTCAATAGAGCAGATATCCCTATAAGTGTAGCAAATCTTGGAGATGAGAGGTGTCCACTTGATTGATGAAATAGGGACACTACATCAATGTCTCTATATAGTACGTACGTGAGTTACCCTCTCTAGAACTAATATGGGAGTGAGGAGTGGTAACTAGCAATGTGGTCATAGAATCTCTATCTCCACAACATCCCCCAGAACAAACTCTAGAATGAGGAGAGGAAGTCTGTAGCTCTTTGAGGCATCCATCACAACCACCCCTCCCACCGATCGAGGAAGGTGTCCCAAAGTCTCCCTCCATGGCCAAACTAAAGCATCAACTCCACTCAATGGAGATCAACGTGTTGGAGCGTGCCCAGGTAGAATGTACTGAATGTTTAAACGAAGATTGAGACATATTCTGATCTATCATATATCTAAAGTATATTATTTGATTTAGAGACATACGTGTGAATATCTCATATAGATCCTCATTTGTCATCCCTTGGCTCATCTTACTCTGTGGATCATCTATAATGGTCTGTTAAGAAGGATGTTAGTACAATGAAGATAAGAGTAAAGATTAAAAAAATAGCTTATATTTGAAAAGAAGGATGTTAGTTAAGAAATGTATAATAAAGTACCAATATAAACTAATAGTCAACAAATTTGACAACAAGAGGATGCAAATACGGTTAAGCCTATAGCTCCATGACAAGTTCTTGGCATAGCTTGGTATAGACTAGAAGATCTACTTGTATGTCCCCATTGAAAGAGGAGTCTACCTTGTTCTTGAAGATTTCTTGTACTCCAAACGCTTTTCCTAAATTTCTTGTTCTTATCTCCTCTATATGCTACAACACTTTCTTGTCCTCCACCCCCCACAATAATGAGTCCTCTACATGTATATTCTCCTCACATACAATAATAACATTGCTTTCATCATATACTCAAGTGCTCTGAGGTGTTGATTGCACAACATACCACAAATGAAGGTTTTCATGGACTTGGGTAGAAGATTACTTGTTTGATAATATCAAATAAGAGCCTATTGCAAAGAACAAAATAAATTTATAGATCTTTTGCGTTGTTTGAAAAAATTAATCAAAATTCATGCACTTATAGTGACTTGGCAAGACAAACGTGCCATGCAAATCATTCCAAATTTTCTAAGAGTCTACCTCTAAGAATCCAAAGGATCCTCACCGAACAGTTATCCCTGCTCCTTTCAATACCACATTAAACTATTGTACATCAAATACAATCACGAATAAGCTATGGCAACATATTAACATAACACTTTGCAAATAGTCAAAACACTCCATCTCATCTCAGGTGCTATCCATATATGGTGATAGCCACTCTTGAGATCAGTGTGACTAAATATACTAGCCCCTTGCAACTTATCCAAGATATCATCTATCCTTAGGATAGGAAAATGATTCTTGATTGTGATCTTGTTCAAAGATCTGTAGTCTCTGCACATACGGAAAGAACCATCTTTCAAGTAAGACTGGAGAGTAGTATGGAGAAGAGCTAGGTTGAACTAACCCTTTTTCCAATAGTTTGTTTACTTATTTTAGGATCTCCTCTTGCTGACTTGTACTTACTTGGTAAGGCGATTGCTTAGGTGGAGAATTACCTGGGGTAAGATCAATTGTGTGATCTTCTGGGCGCTTAGGAGGTAGTTCTCCTGGGAGTGAATCACTAAAACAATCTTCATATTGTTAAATAAAATCATATTTGGCTTGATTAATTAAAGAGAGGCCCGGTTCTTTTAAAGCTTGAAACTTAGAAGCAATAGTTGGTATTGTATGTTCATTAGAGGCATCAAGTGCCCTTGCATCATTAGCTTCTTTTGACTCTTGCTAAGTCGTCCGTAGTAGGTGGCAACTCTATGGGTGCTACTCCAAGAGATACTACCCCTGCAACAAGTATACCAAACATACATGGGTCTCTTGGTCATGCTCAGGAGTGTGGTTGTAGGTGGGAGAGGACACACCTTAGACATACCCCAGTAGGGTATGGATACCTCATAGATGAGAAGACAAGTGTTGTGATCATGAATGATAAGGAGAGGAGGGTGATGTCTCACATGAGAGAATTTTGCCAACACGGGGTTAAGTGGAACGTTCTGGACCATTTGAAGAATATACCCGAGGGGAGAAAGGACAATGTAGTGGCATCTTTGTATGAGAAATTTCAATACCTATGACAGTAGAGAGGTTTTCCACTAGGTATATGATGGAGTGTGGATGGAGTCTATGTGCATATATGTCACATACATGATCAGACACACGTAAGGCAGTCAAGAGTTGATTATCAAGAAAATTTCATATTACTAGTATTTGGGTCTTCTTAGCTTTTGTTGTTGAGTTTGAAGGTTCACCAAACAGATGTGAGAACTAATTTTCTTAATAGAAATTTAAAGGAAGAGATATATATGGAGCAACCAGAGGGATTTGTAGTCAAATATAAGGAGAATCTTGCTTATAAACCTCATTGGGCAGTGTATAGTCTCAAAAAATCTTCACAAGCTTGGTATCAAAAGATTGATCTATTCCTTACAAAACAAGGTTTTATCTCTTGTTCTTCAGATCCTAATGTATATGTCAAGTGCAACAATGATAGTTTTGTTATTTTTTCTCTATATGTGGACGATAGCATACTTATTTATAAAAATCTTAACTTTCTTCAACAAGTAAAGAAGGTTTTGTCTTCTACATTTAACAGGGTGGATCTTGGAGACATGTCTTGTTATTTAGATTCAACGTTATCAAGAAAAGGGTGTTTTATTAGTACGTCAAATAATGTTCATTGAAGATATTATTCAAAAGTTTAGTTTGGGTTCTACACATTCTACTACTAGTCTTTGTCTTGTGAGCTCTACCGAAAATTCTCACTTTCTACGGAATGCTAGACAATTAGTATTATATCAACCTTGTGCTAATCTTGTTGGATGTCTTCAAATTTTTGGCTAAAATCTCACCTTGATATTCTTTTTGCTACAAATTTTCTTGGTGAACATCTTAGTTCTCTGTACCTTAAACCATGGATTGCAACTAAATGATTTTTGAAGTATTTGAAAGGTACTAAAGATTTTGGGCTAGTTTATTGACACCAACAAAACTCTGATTCTCCACATTCACTTCAATTTTTGGGTTATACCGATGAAAATTGGGCAATCTTGCACTTATCTATGCATTCTACAAGTGAAAAATATTTTTTAATCAATGGTTGTCTTGTTTGTTTGACTAACAAGAAATAACACTGTGTTGTTTCGACTAACAGAGGCTGAAAAAGTAGTTTCATCTTTAGTGGCTTGAGAGTTAATATGGCTTCCACAAGTTCTATTAGATATTGGACATCCTTGTCTCTCCAGCACACCACTTTGATGTTATAACCAAAGTGCTATTAGTCTTGCTAAAGACTTTTCTCAACATAACAAGTCAAAATATATTGTATTGCATTATCATTATGTTTGATATGAAGTAAAGAAAGGCATGATCATGAATGAACATTGTCCAAGTGATCAGATCTATAGATATATTCACCAAATGACTCAATGAAGCATGCTTCACTTTGCTATGCTTGGAAGTTGGAGTTGTCTTAACTTCAATATTTGGGAATTAATATACTATGACATTGTAGTGCCATTGTACATACTCCTTGTAAGCACCATATACTTTATACATGCACATAAACCTCAAACCTCTTGATCATCTTTGTACATACATATGTAGTTTCACTGCACATGTATAGATTCACTTTACATGTACACAAAAATCCTTATTGATCATGTTTGTACATTTGTATATAGAAGCTCTAGTTTTTCCCTTGTACTCCCCACGTGTTTTTTCATCCATAGCTAGAGACCTTTGTTTGAGTGGGGGTGTAAGAGCTATATATGGCTCACCCCATCTAGACAAGGTCTCAACTATATATATGTAGATTGTGATCAATATGAAATAATATTTGGGAGTGTACATGGTGTATATCTTCTCTCTCTCTCTCTCTCTCTACAGATATTCTCTCTCTACATCTCAACATTGTCATGTACTTGGAACCTCTATAGTGTGTACAAGTTAATTATATAAGTATTTACTTTGTGTCTCGAATATATATGAGGTAATTGCTTCATCATATACTTTACATCTCAATCATATACAACTTCATCACCCAACCATATACTTTGTGCCTCAATTGTATGGCAAGTAAATGAAAAGTAGTTTATTACATTCAACTAATAGAAGCTATTTCTAGGTCCTAGAATTCCAAGAAAACTACACTATTTTCTTTCCAAAATGTGCAAATATGCATCTCATTTTTTTTATGACATATACATCATGATGCAAACTAAATGGATCCTTGCCTCACAACAACCAACTCATATAATAAATTTTAAAAATTAAAGCATAGTTATAAGTTATTGCTCAACATTTTTGTCTCCACCCTCATGACAAAATATGGGTCTTTGAATACCTCTTAAGCTTACTTTCACAGCTTTTAGTATAGCCTTGTATTATAGTAGAGTGTTGGTTAGAGTTTATAGAATGCTCTATAGTTTACTTGTGTTGAGAAATAGAGAAATGATGTACGCTCTTGGAAGAGCTGTCCTGAATCCCATCTGCACAGTGAGGATAATGGAGAAGCTGGAAAGCTATAAAATATATACTTGGTTAACTTTTTTTAATGAATGCTATTATACTTTGTACTTAGATTCTGTAACTCTATCAAATCATGATTGTTTTTAGGAGTCCAAGCTAATCTATCTTGGAACCTAATTCACTTGAGTAAAGTTTTGTGTCTACTCATTAGTCTTCTTCATGTCTCTTGCTTACGAGTTCAAGCCTCCATAGCTAAACTTTGTTTAAGATCTATGTTTGCTAACATGGTATCAGAGCCATGGTGAGCTCAATTTAGCTTTTCCTCCTACTTCTTGAGCTTATCATAGCTCAACTCCAGCTCAAGTCAAGTGGTTGAGTTCATCTCCTACTTTATTTTCACACACCTCTTCTTGGCCACCATAGCCAGACTGCACCTACCTCCAGTGGAGCTCTTAGATCTCATCATACAAATAATTTCAACTTAAGCTATCTTCTAAGAAGCTCTTCCTCTACTCCCAGCGTAGCTCCCTATCACATCAGAGTGTGACATTATCCATTGTGGAGCATTACAAAAATCGAACATCGTTGTCTCTATTGCGCCCTGTGATACTACTCGTACAATCTTGCCTGACATGTGTAGGCTACGATTCGTTTTCCCCATATAGGGCATTCAAAGCCTATACTATTGGCTATCCCCCATCCAATCCTTGGCCTGAATGGCTTCGCCTAGCTCCTACTACAATAAAAAGATCAGGGTTGTGTGAAACCCCAAATAGTGGAAGCCATAGCTAGGAACTTAAAAAGATTGGCAGCCTTTTCTTTTCTCATTGGCATCATCAATAGTGACCTTGATCACTCTAAAATTATCTCTGAACCCTATTACAGATCTGGAAGGATCCAAGGAAGTTCAAAGATTACCTAGCAACATCGAGCCAAATATCAAGATCTTCAAGACATAGTATGTATTGATACTCAAATAGTGCTTCTTGGCAGTTGAGTTTTTCAACTTACTCAAAAGTAACTCAAATTATGATTCCAATTTTCAAATCCCTTGTAAATCTCAATCTTCTTGTAAAAGGATGACACTGCCTGAGAGTTCTCATGGTAAGACCTCCTACTAAGATGACTGAAGTGGAATAGATAGAAAAGTTTAATATTGAAGGCTTTCATGCATAGAAGGAGAAAACCATGTACCATCTTATGCAAAAAGACTTGTGGGACTTGTTTGAAGATGATGCAGATAACAAGAAGGAAAATGATGAAGATGGGCTCGTTGAAGAAGACTAGTTCAAAACCAAAGAATGGAAGAAGATGAATAACAAGGCACTAGGAATCATTGCCTGGGGACTAAGCAATGATGTGCTACATCATATATCTAGCATTAGAAATGCTAGAACCTCTTGGGAGGAACTTGACAGAATGTTTGGTACCCAAGCAAAGAACTCAAAGATAAAATTTCAAAGACAATGCTTCTATGACCACGCATATTAACAAGTTCAATAGCCTAAAAACCCAACTTCCAACTCTTAAGAAGAATATTGATGAAGATGAAGCAATAGTCGTATTGCTTGCAAGTGTAAACAAGGATCCATACGAGAACCTTGTGTCTACTCTAAGTAATGTTTTGAGTCTCTCACTCAAAGATATTGAGTACTCACTACTTGATGGAGAAAGCAAATTAAAAAGCAAAGATGTAAAATAGACCAACTCAAGGGAAAACCTCTTAATATACACTAGAGGAGCTACTGGACCCAAGGGAAGAGGTCAAGGATTCAACACCGAGACAATAGGTGTCTGATGACATGTCATTGATGTGGTAAAACTGGCCATATTGTCAATGAATGCTTCCACAAGAAAATAGCATAGCAAATGTAGAATGACCACCACCAAAGTCAATTCATGAATGAAGAAGAAGAAAAAGATACTTCCTCTATCATCAACAACTCTGACAGATTGTTCTAAGGAATTTATTCCCATAGTGGATCTCTATGTTTCCCTTAGTGGATTTGATTTTTAAAACCCTTGCCAAAGATGTAAAGTCTCAAGCTTTAACTTGACTAGGCTGCCTATGAGCTACTCTTCCGAGCCATATTATCATGTAGAGGAGCAAAAGTCAAGAAGTGTAGGGGCTCATCATTTGAGGGGGTGTTTTGAGAAATAGAAAAATGGTGTACGCTCCAGGAAGAGTTGGCCTAAATCCCATATGCATAGTGAGGATAGTGGAGAAGCTGGAAAGCTATAGAAGCATATACTTGGTTCACTTTTTTAAATGAATGCTATTGTACTTTGTACTTATAGTTTGTAACTCTATCCACTCAAGATTGTGTTTATGAGTCTAAGCTAATCTATCTTGGAACCTAATTCACTTGAGTAAAAGTATGTGTCTAGTCATTAGTCCTCTTCATGTATCTTGCTTACGAGTTCAAGCCTCCATAGCTAAATTGTGTTCAAGATCCATGTTTGCTAACAGTTTGGGGATACTTTGTTTATAGGTTGATTATAATCATGTACTTTTTCCCTCAAACATTCATATGTTGATTGAAAACTTGGGAAAGAGGTCTCTCAATCATGCACAAGCTAATTGCTCCATTGTGTACTTGAGATCTCAATGTTGTATAACTTAAGTTCTCAATCACTTGCTTCTCATCTTAATTATGTATAAGTTAGTTCCTAGATCATATACTTTGTGGCTCAATCATGTACAAATTAATGGCACAATCATTACTTTATTTCTTGCATGTATACAAGCTAACTATATAAGCATGCACTCTGTAGGCTTTGATATGTCATTATGCATAGAAGATAATTGCACAATTGTATAATTTTTATCTCATTTGTGTACAATGAAGGCTCAATGCAAGCTACTTAGCAAGTATTGATACGTCCTAAAGAATTTTTTACATTCATAATTTAATAAGTATAAATTTGTGGCTAATATTACGTGCTTTTGTAGTCTAATAACTATGTGCACATGCCCTAAAATGGAAAAGTTATATACTTAAGATCACCACAAAGATCAAGCCTACTTATAAAATCTGCAATCAACTCCAAGTGAAACTCTACAACATGTATGAATTTTGGGATTTTACAGAAAAAAAGGAAATTTATCTCATGTTAAAAAAAAACTAGAATTGGTTTTTTCTTTGGTAAGGAAAACATGCATAAGAAATTTGAGGCCTTAGACAAAGAAGGGTGACCTAAAAGTTTCATTTTGATCATGTGACAAATAAATTGAGTACAAAAAGGAATGAGTAGTTCCTATTTGTCTACATGGAACTCACTTAAAGAAGCTGATGCAACCACCCAAAACAATGCATACTTATAGCTTGTTCCAAACCCCCACAAAAGTTATGGTAAGTGCCTCTTTTCAAAGAGCCCCAAATAATACATTGTAGCTTTCTTAAAGAAGGTATCTTTCTTCCATAGCCCTCACCCTCGCATAAGTTACTTATGAATATATGTGTGCATCACGTGGGTTTAAAATAATGTATTTTTAAAATACCATGAGGGTATAATATAAAGGGGATATTTACAAATAGAATAGAAAAGGGTTATCTTTTATTCAGGAAAAATTCATAGATAAGGATATTTATAAATAGGCCTTGAATGCATGTGATATAGAGGATATATATAGTAACTTCCTCGAGCCCTCACGTCAAGCATGTAATTTCCAATGGCCTTCCTATCTAAAATTCGATATTGAAAGCTATCTTTCTCCCTTATGATTGAATGATAAGACAAAATTCAAGAAAAGTACATATGAAGGAGGGGCTTCAATTTCATCATAAGCTCTTCTTCTTTTATAGTTTTTTCCCTCTTCTTCTCCACTTACCTAGCATGTTGCCACTTGTCACACATGGATATTTTTTCCTCTTGTATCCCACAAGTTTTTTAATTTCTTTTTCCTTCTCTTTCCCATAAATCCTCCTCCATACACCTTTAAGGTAATCTCCAACCTTTGAAAGATCATTACCCTTTGCAAACTATAAATTTTCATTTCCACTAGCAAATCTAAAAGGGAAACAATGCTATTGTGCACATCAAAGTACCTTATTTAAGTGTGTTCCCTTATATGAAGATACACAAGGATATTGTACACAGGGTTTTTACAAATTATAGTGTGTTTTGGTTTACTAAGAAATATGGAAAGTAACTTTACAACAATGAATGCATGAAGTTTGAAATAGATGTTACTTTCCCAAACTTGTACTTAAGAACCACACAAAAATATATTGTGATTACTCACATAAAATTATAGAATATTGATAGGCTGATCTCCATGAGTCTTTAATAGCATGTTGCTTTCAACAATAAGAGCCCATTAATGGTTGCCAACCTTGCAAATTGGCATAAGCATGAATCATCTTTTTAATGACAACTTCTCATGAGTCTTCATGAACACCTTTTGAGATATTGAATTTGGGTTTCGTTTTATAAGCAAAAAAGTGGCCTAGGAGACATAAAAGACCAATTTTTCATGAAAAATGAAACAATTGTGAATGGATGAAGTGAACTTTTCCTAGATAAACTTTGATGCCAAGAACGCAAGCAAGTCTCGGCTCGTTAATCGGAGTTTGTTTGACCTTCCATTTAATCCTCGCAAGGTTTCCCGTTATAAAATAGCTATGTGATTTGGGAGCCAAAAAGTGTGTGATGGATGCTAAATTTATAGATTTCGATGCCACAAAGCTTGTTCCACTATAAGTGCATATCTTAAAAGTGATGATGCAACTAACATACAATCGAAAAGTAATAAAGGCAAATCACCTTTAGAAAACCACAACTATGATATCACAAGGTTATACTTGAACAGCGTGCCACACTAATATTACTTACGAATGCAATCTAATATTCACACAACCTGTCTGCGCTAATAAACAAACTTCACAGATTTTGTGGAGCACACATATAGGGGAAATGTTTGCATGTGCGAACTTCAGACTAGTAAGATGTTTACAAAAAGTTTAAAAATAACTGCACTAAGGTCCTTTCAGAATCACCCGAATCTCAAGATTTTTACTAGACCGTCTCCCGTTCTTGTCCGTCTTCTATCCCGACACACGTTCAAGGCGGGGAACTTGATTCCTGCCCGCCGATCGAAGCTGGCCGGCGACGGGTGATGCATGAACGTCAGCTGTAGGCAGCTGATATCTCCACACAGGGCAAGAGTTGCTCCAGCAAGAGAGCCAAGGTAGGATACAGGCTTTTGTGGGAGAGGAGCACATTGAACGTACATCATCGGGTGCGCAATGCTCATCTTGATCATGAAAGCCAAGATTTATTTGGGCCGGGTCGATGCTGGGAAGCGCGTCGATAACACACCTGCAGGCGACCCGGACTGGCGGAGGAAGACGCGTCTCGTACATAATGATCATTGCGTTGTGTATCAGGAGCACAAGGCCTCTGTCACTGCGCGGGCAATTTAGCAAAGAGCCCCCCGCCTTGCCAGATAAGCCAAGCGCCCCACCGTCCGACGGTCGCCATATATACAGCCTATCTGCGAACTTCTGCAGGAGGCTTGGCTCCTGCAGCAGCTGCTCGTCGAATGTAGTGGTCATCAGAGTCGCAGGATACTCCACAGCGTTGTCCTTTATTATCACATGATCGACGACCACGGCCTCCTCTTCAAATCGCGATCTCAGCTCGTCCACGTGAGGATCAGGTGTCACTAGGGCATCCACAAGTTCCAGCGATGGAAGGTGTTGGGGCTGCGGCTGTTCCATCAGGTATTTGTGGTTCACTGCCTCAGTTGAAGAAACGAAGTAATTTGTTGACTAGACGTAGCTGCAAAGGCCTTGATTAGAGACGAACAGTAGGCCATCTGCGTTGTTTCTGGCTCACGCTTATAGATCGGTGCCGACTGACCTTGTTAATGAAAAACAATTTCAATTTAACAAGTGATAACCTTAAAAACTTATCATAAGGCCTAACTACTTTAGAAATCTACTAGTACATAAGTAAATAAATCAGAAAAATAGCATCTATACGTGAAATAGAGCTTGTGACTTTCATTGCATAGTTTCTTTTCTTATCGATACATTCTTTTGCACTATGATATTTCTTCTAGTTTTTATATTATCATGAAGGTTGTCTATCTTTTAGAATTTTGTGCATTAAGAAAGCCAAATGTGTTCTCTTATTTACAAGTCCATTCCTTGGTTAAGAACCAATGAGATAAACTTCTTAAATTAAGTTTTTCATAGTGAAAACTCTTCAATCCTTGCACAAATCCAACATTATTGCCTTCCTTGGATGAGGGAAGCCAAAGACATTAAATTAAAGACATTATTTCATTGATAATGATTGTATGCAAATTTCCAATGTTTATTCCCATGATTAGATGGCAATATACTTGGCCACTTGTGAATGATTACAAAATTCCATTGCAAGCACTCCAAGGAGGAACTTGCATGACACTATAAGGCAACCATGCATGTAGCATAAGATACTTTCACCTTAATTAGTCTTGCAACTTGCGCTAAAGCATGATAATGCAACCACTATAATTCAAAATCAATAGGTTTACTAACCTAACTCGTTTAAACTAAAACTAGTTGATGTTGTATAAAAAATAATGAGAATTGTTGCTTAAGCAATGATACTGCAAGAGATGAGGGGAATAACAATAAGTTTCAACACATGCTTGAAAAAGAAGCCTTCACTAACATAAGTGTCTACTAGGTGTTCCACACCTAGTTTTCTCTCGACGCTTCATGCCAGGCCTAGTGTTATGCACTAACTTAAGTTTGGTGCTTTACTATTGGTTAACACATTTCTTGCTTTGTGGTCGTGTTGTCTTGGTGCTTTGCACAAAAGCTCAAAGGATCTGTGTGCGTGCCAGGTTTGGTGTTATGCACCAACTTAAGTTTGGTGCTTTACTATTGGTTAACACATTTCTCGCTTTGTGGTCGTGCTATCTTGGTGTTTTGCACAAAAGCTCAAAGGATTTGTGTATGTGTGTATGTGCGTGTGCGCGCGCACCCCCCATCCTCCCTTGCAAAACCATAAGCCCAAAAATTTCTATATTTTTAGTTTTATAATTTGAACTTCAAAGAAATTCTATGCATTCTCAATAAAAGTGATAATAAATACCTTTGTAAATGATGAACATTTCTTCCCTTCCTATTGTAGATTGAGTAAACTTTACATATAATGTTGTCTCCAAAGTTCTCAAAATCTACATTGATGTTTAAGTTTGTCCATTGAAAATCATACTAGGAAATGTGTTCGTAAGGACTGCAAAAGATACTCAAAGGTAGTGCAAATACACATACAAAGTATGGTTTGGAATAAGAAAGAGGGTGGGATAATTAAATATACAAGGGTACATCATGACATTTAAAGAAGGGTGGTTTAGGCAAAGGCCAAGCCATGCATGATGCCTCTTACAATATCTTGTCCTTGAGCAAGGAATGCATGATGCCTCTTGCAATGCCTTATCTTCCATCAATGTAAGAAGCTCGGAATAAGGATTTAGTGTAAAAATAATATTGATGTTATGCCATGTCACATTGACATTGGTATAAAAGGAGAGGACATTTAATTTTTCATATCTTTAACACATTAATACAATTAATATCCTTCTCTCTCATCTTACTCACAGCTTCTATGGCTTCTCTCTCTTTATATCTTTCTTTCTCCAATTCTAATTTTTCTCTCTCCTCGTCACTCTCTTTCTCTCTCTTCTTGCAATCTTTCTATCTCTTCTAGAGTCTTCTTTCTCCTCTTTCTCTCTCTCTAGTTCTCTCTCTCTGACAAGTGGTTTCAGAGCATTGGTCTTTGATCCATTTTTCTTTCTATTTTCAGTCCTATTTTCTTCCATCAAAATCAATTTCAGACAAGTATTGTACAAGATAGTGACTAGTGGAGTGTTGTAGACCATCTACAGTTAGGAAGAGACTACATCTGGAGATCTTCAAGGTCAGATATGGTAGAGGATGGTTAAAGTTATAGGTTGTCATCAAATTTCATGCAAAACTGGAGCTTACTAGGGTAAAGGAGAGTTAACCGTGCTTGGTTTGGGGTTAAGTTGTGGTTACTTTTTGAAAGAGGTCTTCCTTTCCTCTTTCTCCAAGCATTTGCCAAGCTTCCATGGAGTTCTTCAAGTGAGAACTTCTTCTTATTCACTAGTTTTTGCTCTCCTTCAACAATGGCTTGCATAATGGCCTTCTAGGCATCAAATGCTATAGTTTGCATACCATTTTCTTGACTTGGAGGATCAGCCACGTGTGTAGGTCAGCAGCCTGAAATTTACGCTGATTTTTTTCAGCCTGTTTCTCACTAATTTTCAACCAATCTTTAGCACTAATGCTTCTCAATGGTCTTTGGCATTGATTACATCAACTCTCTGATGTGTAGACTCCAAAATGGGTCTATATTCTTCATGCTTTCTCTCCCTTGAAACCCTATATGAACAATCCATGGGCAGCCATGAAAGCTTTAGCCCAAGCTCTAATTCTTCAACAATTTCTTGAGGATGCTTCATCAATTCAACCCTGGCATCATCTTAGTGAGGATTGTTCAACAAATTGCAAAGATTTCAGCCTGTGGAGGACATTGGATCTCATAATGAAGGTTTATTTCAGGGATTTTCTTCAAGAGGCTTGAATCTTTGGTAAATCAAGAATTCAAGCAAGCCCAGGGCTTTGATTCTTCATGGATTTGAGCATATTGAGCTCATATGGACTAATTTAGTGGATATTTCAAACTTCATGGTGGATCCATGGTGGATTTATGGTGGATTTTGAAGAATTCTTCCATCAATGGGATTGGAGCTGACATCTATCATCTTCTTCAAGCTTAATCAATGTATTTCTTTCACTTAATCTTTGAAATCTCTCAATAATCCACTTGCTAATGCTTTTTCACTTGTTGATGAGAGATTATTGATAAATTAATTCTCTGAATTGATCAATAAATTAGAGATTAGTATTATTCTCCATTAATCTCATCATACTCCATTGAATTTCAGTATTGATTCAATCATAACTTCATCATAGATATCATTTACCACGTTTGATACATAACCTTGACTTGTTTTGATTAAATTCTTTTGCCCAAGATGAAATATTGTAAAAGGGTAAGTACTAAAGCAATTAGTGAGTCAATGAATTGCATTGGTATGACCCTTTCCCTATCCAAATTTTTCAAATTTCATTCAATTGCATCTCATGAAAAGGGCTGAATGAATATTCCAGTAATGCATTTCATACTGGTTGATTAGAATAGAATGCCATTGCCATGTTGATATACCCACCAAGGAAAAAGGTGAATTCTAGGGGAGATAGTGGAACAAAAGAGAGGTGACTTTCTCTCACTATCAAAGATCCCGAAGGGGTGTAACCAACCGACCTGGGGGGAACTTTACCCACCTTCCGGTAATTAGGAGCCCATGTAGGGAGCCTGGCATGCCGTTTTATTCCTCATGTACATACAACGAGTGGAGAATTAAAGATTGAAGAGTTTCCAAAGGCTCAAGTATCTACAGGACCAAAACATGTCAAAACATAGATTTTACAGGGCACTATAGGGCATTTACAAGTTCTTACAGGTACACATTTCATTACTAAAGTACACGTGCAGGTACTAAAGGGTACCCACAAGTCCTACTCAGCCTTCTATAGGGTTTGGTAACCATTTGGGGTTACTATTTTACCTTACAGATTCAAAAACAGGGCATTTACAGGTCAAAACAGGGTGCAAGCCTAGACAGTTCGGACTTAGAGATTGAGTTGCAGTTTTTTAAATCCTAAATTTCTTATAGCATGCTATCGCTCATCTCAAAGAGAGCATTTTTGGCTGAGATTTGAGCTAAAAAATTTTGAAATCGGAGTTCCCTGGCAAAATTTATAGCCATTTTTCTGACAGGGGGTACTACAAGACTGCACTATTATGGCAGGGCTTAAGGGTAAAAATAAGATCCGGGATGATTATGCTTAGAAAATCAGAGATTCTATGTTGGATAATATACCTCAAGAGAGCCTTGAAGAGACTCCACAATAAGGGAAAATGAGTATACTCAATGATACCTTGTGCATACATGAACAAATGCATAGAGAACATCATGAGGCCCTACTATCAAGAATGGAGCAAATGGTTTTGTCTATTGATCAAACAAAGTCTTCCATTGAGAAGTTAGTATATTCAACCACTCAAACAAAGGCTTCTATTGACAAGTTGGTGGAATCTAATGCTCAAATTATGGCTCAATTCTCTCAATGGATGCAGATGCAAATGGGATCAAAATAAGCTAAGGAGAAAGCCTATTCAAATAGTGAGCGTTCAGTCCCACTTCAACCATCTAACCAAAATGATCATGGTCATGGAATTATTGGACAAAGAGAAATTCCAAATAGGCAATATGAAGTAGGTGAGACTTCACAAAGGCACGATGACTATTTGGGCAGTTTGAATGGAGCCAACTCTCAAGATTCTGGGTTGAATACTCAACTTCCTAGGGGCCCTCTACCAAGAGGAAGATTGCATAGTGGTTCTCAGCCACCTATTGGAAAATTTCCATCTCAATTTAGAGATTCAATGCATGGTACTCATGATTAATCTATTTTGGGACAGCAGCCATTCCATGAAAGAGAGCTAAAGGACAAGTTCGTTTTAGCCAAGTTTAATGGTCAATCATCTTCACCATCTGATTTAGAGAAGTTAACCTCTAAGATGGAATCTTACTTTGACATATTCCCTAAACCTGATGACATGAAGTTTCATTTTGCCTATTTGCACTTGGAGGGATTTTCCCATACTTGGTGGAGATATATCAAAAGGGAAAACATACTTGTACAGAATTGGAAATCTTTCAAGGCACTTATGGTTGAAGTATTTATCTCCCCTCTTGAAAAAGAGAAATTGGCACGGAGATGGTATGGTTTGGAGCAAAGAGGCCTAAGTGTAAGAGAGCACACTAATCAATTTCTCAACCTAACCATGTATGTAGAAAACATTAGTGATGAGGCTAAGCTCCATAAGTACACTTATGGTTTAGAGCCATCTTATTAGCTGATGTCATGGCACAAAACTCGACCTCTCTCTTTAAGGCTATTGAGCTTGTAAAGCACTATGGAAAGAAATATAGAAGAGAATCTTCATTTCAGCCTGGTTTTGGACCACCAAGAACTATTTTTAAACAGGGGCAAGTTGGTAATACTTATGGTAGCAACCATGTGCCAAATGGGATCTTAAGGGTGCCAACTTATCCACCATTCAATGCTTCTAGACCTCGAAGTAGTTTCAGGATAGCAAACAGTCGTAGAGTTGACTTCAAACAAGGGGACAGTAAGCCTAAATCCATTTTAGCCAACATGAATCCTAAGTCTATTCCTATGGATCTTTACAAAGAAAGAAAGGAGAAAGGCTTATGTTTTATATGTGGGGAAAAGTATACACCTAATTATGCCTCAAAGTATGTATATAAAAATGTTAAACCCAAGCTGAAGAGAATGTTAGTCATTGAGGATCTTGAAGATGAGATGGATGAAGCTAATGTAATTGCACTCAATGCTAAAAATGAAGATCTTGAGGAAGAAGTTGGGCAAGAGTATTTCTATGATCCAGTCGACTCTTTTCCTTTTTATCCAGGTGGAAGTGTTCCTTTTGATCTAGGTTGGACGTGTCTTGAGCCACTTGCTGCCACTAGTTGTTCTATTTTCATGGATGTTTGGATAGGATCTAAGAGACCTAATACACTCGATATGAAGGGTAACATTCATGGAAAGGCTCTGTTCATTCTAATAGATAGTGGCAGTACCCATAGTTTTGTGAATAAGTCCATCATGGACAAGCTGAATTGTATTCCCACAGATTTACAGCAGCTTATTAGAGCTCAAGTGGCCAATGGAAAAGAAGAAATCAACACACAGATATGCCCACTGATTTCTTTATAGCTGGCTGAAAATTTTGAAGAAAAAATAAACCTAATTACTTTGGAAATGGGGCCTATAGACATTGTACTCGGTTGTGATTGGTTGATGACATTAGATAGGATCACTATGGTTTTCTCATAGTTGTATATGGAGTTTATCTTCAATAGAGAGCTCATCCATTTACATGGAGATCCTAGTAGATCATATTTTCAGCTTATTACCATTCAACAACTCAAAAGGGAGTACAAGAGGCACTCACAAATATTTGTTTTGCATTTGAATAAAGAGATACAAGATCAACCCAATAATTCATCAAAAGGTGGCTTATTGATTGCCTCCCAAGAGAGCAGTAGATCACCCTATTGATTTGGAGCCCAACTCAAAGGCAATCAATAAGCCACCTTACAGATTATCTAAGTGCGAGTGACAGAAAGTAGCCAAGCAAATTAAGGAACTTCTTGAGATGGGATTCATTGAACCAAGTTCTTCACCTTATGCATCTCCAGTTTTGTTAGTCAAAAAGAAAGATGGATCTTTTGGAATGCGCATTGACTACAGGGATCTTAATAAGATCACTGTGAAGAACATGTATCCGATACCCATGATTGATGATTTGCTTGATGAGCTGAAGGGGGCTCTATTCTTTACGAAGAATTATTTGAGGTCAGGGTATCGTCAGATTCACATGCGAGAGGGTGATGATGTCAAGACTACTTTTAGGACTGATCGAGGGCTCTGTCATTTCTTAGTGATTCCATTTAGGCTTACCAATACTCCAGCTACCTTCTAGAGCTTGATGAATAAGATTTTGCAGCCTTTCCTCTTTCAGTTTGTCTTGGTGTTCTTTGATGACATTTTGATCTATAGTAAGACTTTACAAGATCACTTAGCACATATGAGGAGGGTTTTTTATGTATTGGGACATCACAGGCTTTTTGCTAAGAAGAAGAAATGTTCTTTCATGTAGATTGAAGTGGAATACTAGGGACATATTGTCAGTGAAAAAGGAATATAGGCTGATCCCAAGAAGGTGTAGTGTATAAAAGATTGGCCAACACCTACTACTACTACCTCTCTTAGAGGATTTCTTGGTCTATCACCGATTCATCAAGCATTATGCAGCTATTGCAGCTCCTTTGACTAATAGGTTGAAGAAGGAGGCTTTCTTTTGGAATGCTCTTGCAGATAGTAGCTTCAACTAGTTAACGGGACTGCTTACCTCTACTCCTATCTTAGTATGACAGGACTTCTCCAAAGAATTTACCATACAATGTGATGCTAGTGGTCATGGCATTGGGACTGTTTTGTTACAGGAGCATGGAGTGATCGCCTTTGAGAGCCATAAGCTTCAGATAAAGAAATGGTCATGAATGTTTATGACCAGAAGATGTTAGCTATTTTGCATGCAATTCAGAAATGGCACCATTACTTGTATGGCAGTCGATTCAGAGTCTAGAGTGATCAGAGGCTTTTCTTACTCAGTCCAATCTTGCTCGTAAGTAGCATTGGTGGGTACCTACATTACAGAATTATGATTTTGACATAACTCGTACAAGGGGCAAAGACAATATAGTGGTTGATTCTCTTTCTGGTATGTGGGCTTGCAAAGTTTCAGCTATGACTGAATTGCATAATGATTGGATTGAAGAACTACAGGAGGCTTATCTTTTGGATGAAGAATTCAACCATATTTTTCAAAATTTACAACAGGTCTTATGAAAGAAAACTTGCATTGGCCTTATTTGGTTGAAAGGCAAGATTGTCATTCCTTCTACCTCTTCTTGTACACAGAAAATTATGAAGGAACTATATTCTTCGCTTTTAGTTGGACATTTAGGAGTTTTCAAGACCTACAATAGGATCAGTAAAAGCTTCTATTGGAAAGGACTGTGGAAAGATGTCAAGGACTTTGTCATGAAGTGTATACCTTGTCAGCAAAATAAGGACAACACCCATAAGCCAGGAGGTTTATTATAGCCATTACCTATTCCTACAGGTAAATGGACTCACATTACTATTGATTTCATCACTAGCTTGCCTACTACCAAGAAGGGATGGTGTAGTATATATGTACTAGTAGATAGACTCACCAAGGTAGCCCATTTTATTCCAACCAAGTTCTAGTTTACTGCCTCTTAAGTGGCCAGTCAGGTTATGGAGTACATTTTTAAACTGCATGGATTAACGCAAGTGATTGTTCATGATAGAGACTCAAAGTTTATGAGTAACTTTTGGCAGGTAATATTTACATCTATTGACACTAAATTGGCTCCATCTATGGCCTATCATCCACAAACTGATGGACAGATAGAAAGAGTTAATAAATGGTTGGAGACTTATCTTCGCCATTTCTGCTATCATGTCCAAACTTCATGGGATTCTTGATTACACTTGGATGAGTTTGCTTACAACAAGTCTACCCATGCTACTATTGGAGTTTTGCCCCTTCAGGCTCTATATGGCTACAAGGTACTCTTACCCACAGTCATCTTTAATGAAAGGATCAATCTTCATGGGAAGGAAGAGTTAGAAAGAATGCAAACCCTTCTTTAGGAATGTAAGATGAATCTTAAGAAAGCTTAAGACCAAGTGAAGATGTATGCTGATGAGAAGAGGTGGCCTTTAGATTTCCAAGAAGGAGAGTTGATCTTACTAAAGGTGTCCAAGTCTAGGTACTCTACATTGAAAGATGGATCTAGTAATAAGCTTGCTCACACATTTTATAGCCCCTATCGGATCCTTAAGTGAATTGGAGACTTGGCATACAGATTAGAGCTTTCTTCTTCCACAAAGATTCACAATGTCTTTCATGTTAGTTAGCTCAAGCCTTTTTATGGTGATCGAGTGGATATAATTGATGAGCTGCCACCTATTGATGAAGAAGGTCTTATTCAGTACATCCCAGAGGCATTTATAGGACAACATGAGAAGAAGCTTCGATCTCGTTCTATTATAGAATATTTGATCAAATGGAGAGGTTTACCACCTGAGGAAGCTTCTTCGAGGCCTAATTCTATACTGGATGAGTTTCCTTTCTTAAGGGATACATTAGTGGTTGAAGCCTATTGATTATGGAGCTAGTTTTGGGCAAAACAGGCTCAAGAAAGAACGTTGTTTTAGAATAGCTTTTTATTGTGCCTAATTTTCAGTATTAAGCTATCTACATGGGCTTAAAGTACTCTTCAAGATCTCCGTTTTGATATATGACACGTCTCATTTGGACACTTCTACTACAAGTTATGGAAAGATTTGTCCAGCAAGGTCTGTTTACAGAGCAAGCTGTCTACTTCATTTTGAGATTATCTGTTGAAGATTTTATGGCTCCATATACTTTTGAAGTATTCCAAATCATGTATATAGCTTATCCTACTCTTGTTCTTCAATTTTAGACCATATGTTGGTCATTTTGAATTCATTATCCCATTTATAAAGATGTAAAAATAGAGTAGTACTCTGTTCTATCATCCTTTTCTAGTCTTTCAAGTTTGTTTTTGAGGAAAAAGACTTTTGGGAAGGGATGGATTGTAAGAAGATGGGAATAAGGATTTAGTGTAAAAATAATATTGATGTTATGCCTTGTCACACTGACATTAGTATAAAAGGAGAGGACATGTAATTTTTTATATCTTTGATATATTAATACAACTACTATCCTTCTCTCCCATCTTGCTCACAGCTTCTATAGCTTCTCTATCTTTCTTTTTTTTTGCTCTCTCCAATTCTAGTCTTTCTCTCTCCTCATCACTCTCTTTCTCTCTCTTCTTGCAGTATTTCTCTCTCTTCTGCAATCTTCTTTCTCTATCTCTAGTTCTCGCTCTCTGACAATCAAGCCACTGAAAGGTGTAAAACAAGGAAACAAGGGTGGTCTAGATAGAGATCAACCCGTGCATGATACCTCTTGTAATGTCTTTTTCTCTAACAATCACATGTATAAAATAGGGCTGACATGAAGCACTGCACCATCACCTTGTTGATAGGGAAAGAGTGTGTGTGATAAGAAAGAAAGAGAAAGAGGTAGCAATGAGGCCAATGCTTCAAATAGAGGGCCATACATCGATCAAGTTGGCACACATATAGGTGAGAATCTCGGTGTGACTGCGAGCAAGTAATAAATAAATACATATTTATTTATTAATGTTTATATATATATATACATATATATAAATATATACATACATACATACAAATACACATTTATATGTATATATATATTTGTATGTATAAAAGTGTTGTATTATATATATAAATATAATATAGATTTATAAGTTCATAATCTGTTAATATATAAAATTATACATTGTATCTTAATATATATTTAAATATATTGATAATATATTCAATCATTTATTAACAATAAATTAGAATAAATTAGTAAAAAGTTGACACTCTAACATTCTCCAAAATTCCATGCTGTAAGTTTCTCTTTAAACTTAATTGCATTATGTGATAAACTTGTTAATAGCATTGTTTTTTACATCCTCACTGCATTTTTTAGATGACTATTTCCAACATTACTATCTACAAAGTGAAACTTAGTTTTATAAAAAGCATCACTTATTTCTTTATGTCTCTTCTTAATAACGTCAACTTGAAGTTCTAACATTCTTGCTTTTCTGAATCTGCCTCTATAATCATTCCATATACCATCCCATTGTTTTAGCTTTGATATGTCAACATTTTTTGGAATATCACTAGCAATATCTATGTATACATTTTGAGTATTCCAAATAATGCTTTCCAATATATGTCTAACCATCCGAATTCCCAACATGGATGTTATTTCTTCATGTTTTTTTGACTCCAATATTTTAAAGGTCTTTTCCAATATGGATTCTTTGAAATTATGTATCTACACATTATCATGGATTACTTTGACCATGTCATCACTAGTATGCTTATTCAAATTAGATATATCTAAACATGCACATATACATGCATATGAAAACACACACACACACACTTATATATACATATATATCCATATATGCACACACACACAAGTGTATGCATATACAGTTTTTCATTAATATAAAGCTATGTTTGTGACTTCGTTTCTAGTCATTTTACGTATTCAATTTGATAAGTATATATAAATCAAAGTTCACAATATTATATAATGTGATTGTAAAACTTATAAATAATATAATTTAAAAATTTAGTACACTATACTATAATTTATTATTTTTTAAATATATATTAAATATAATTTTAATATTTATATTTAAGATATTTATTAATCCTAGTACTTATAATAAGAATAAACTTTTTTAGTTTCATAATATTGACTATTTTAATAATAATTATATATTTTATTAGGATTATTCAAGAGCTATTAACACTAGTCTTGTAATTTGTCACTTTAGTAGTTCAGGTTTAATTTTACTATATTTGAGATAACATGTGCATATGATACAAAAATTGGATGGGACTTTACCAACATTATAAGATGGTAGAATAGAATATTTGGAGAAAGTTTCAAGTGAAAATTCATTTTCTACAAAAATTGCATTCTAAAAAGTGCATGAAATTTGGTCAAAACAACACTCACCAAGGCTATTTAGAGCTCTTAAAAAAGTTGATAGTTTACATCTAGTTTCAAATTCTTGATGGGAATGCATACTATATATTTCAAAGTGTTTTTCATGAAGTTCTTGCTTCATTTTAAAATTTTTGAGTTAATTTTAAGTAGATACACTAAGAGTTTTCACTTTTTTGTAAAAATGATCTCAAATATGGACATAAAAATATATACTTCTTAGCTTGTTTTCACCCTTTCTTTCTTTTCTTTGCAACTACTAGCTTGTGTTGGTCACATCTCCCCAAAACTATTTCTTCTCAATCTTTCTTGTTGATGAAAACTTAAAATTCTTATAGAGGATCCAAGTTGCCACAAAAGTGGCCTTTTTACTACAAGACTAGTACTAATAATATTAATAATAACCTAGTTACACAATAGATTTTTACATATGAAGTGTGGTATGAATAAAATTTTCATCTTTAGAAATATCTTTTTTATGAATACAATTTTATAATAATATACGTGAGCTATTATCTAAACTACTAAGGTCATGATAATCACAATATATAAATATCATGTACATCAATATACTATATGCCTATGTACAAGAAAATAATATATTACACATTTGAAAAGTTGAAGTTATCACATAATTTAAAGAAATGTAGAAATGCTTAAATATACATTTACGTAAGTGACCAACCTACATTGAAAATATTTTTATCATAAGGTTGGAAGAATTATCATGTGGTATATGCAAGTTATTCACAAATCTCACTAAGTTACAACATTGAGTAAAAACATGAACTATTACTAATTTTATCCATTATTCAACTTATATCAATCTTTTATTTGTACAAACAAAATTGAAACCTTATAACCTAATGCTACTATTTAAAGGCTTAATTAATAGCAAAAAATATATAATTATTCTTTTAAAAAATACTATGTACTCATCTTAGTATTTCTTTTGAATGATAAGATTTAGTAAATCAAGTTATAATAGAATAATATAGTTTAATAATCGTGTATGTTGGCTACTATAAAAATTATCAACATAATCTCATAACCATATGTATATAAGCTATTGCTCAAATTACACACATAATGATAGTCACAATACATAAATAACATATGTATGTATAATAAAGCAAACAATAAACGAAGGAGAAACTACGGGTTAAATATCATGTTGTTTTGTCTTTCTCCCTTGTGCCTCTGATTACCCTCATCACCATCACCATCATCTTTTGCGCTTTGTTCTCACAAACCAACTTCTTCTTATGGCCCTAAAATTGTCAACATGGCCACTTGCTACTTTGCAACTCAGAGCAATGATGCCTCAAGCCCCTCATTTTCCCCCATGCAAGACCTTTGATCCTCCTCCTTGATCTATGTTGGACTTTTCTTCTTCCTCTTGTTCTCAAAACAAGAAGGCCTAGGTCTATCTATAAGACCAAGCTTCTTCTCCTCCATGCCCAAGTTGTCCAGTCACAAACTCCTCAACTATACTACCTCCAAGTTAAGGAAGGGAGTGATCTGAGCTTTAGCTTCAAACAATGGTATAGGAGTATTTCCTAGCTTATCAATTGACCTTCAAGGTAATGGATCACTATTCTCAATTCCCAAACCTTTTTGTTGCTTTAAGAGAGAGAGAGAGGAGTTGATATATCTCTCAAGGCTTTGGTAGCATGGATTCCTTATAGAATTAAGCATACATTCTTATTAATTGGATGCATTAAATGGCGCGCGCGCACACACACACACACACACACACACACACAGTTAATGCTTATTTAGGTTGGTCCTTATTTAGAAGAGTAAGGTGTTAATGTATGACTACTATGGTTAGTTGAGGGGTGACAACTTATATCACTCTAGTAAATCTTGAGGTTAAATTTATACTAAAAGTGATCAACAACTAGCCTATACATTGAAATTTTCAATCATGGTGAAGCTCATCTAAATGCTCCCTAGTGACAAATGGATAAATATTGGCACATGGAGTTGAATGTTGCAGTTTTCTAGAGCTTTATATGCTTGTATATATTAAGCTTGCCTTAGCCATGTAGATTTTTAGAAATTGGCACTTGAAAATTTAGCATTGAGTAGCCTAGGTAAATTATATAAGACACATTTATTTATCATTAATTGAGTTTTTTGTCACTTCCTATTGTGTGGCACATTGGACATCCTCTTTCATGCAATATGGAACGTTCTTGTACTTGCATTGAGAAGGACATTTGGTTTGGGCACATAAGTAGTTGGCCCAATAATGGAATGTGCCAAGTACATATAAGCTCTCCCTATTGTAGGTTTTGGTCTCGAGAAAGTTACTCATGAATATATGTGTGCATCACGTGGGTTCAAAATAAGATATTTTTAAAATATCGATTGTATATATTATTTACATATAGAAGGGTGTAATATAAAGGGGTTATTTACAGATTGAATAGAAAAGGGTTATGTTTTATTCAAGAAAAATTCACAAATAAGGATATTTAAAAATAGACCTTGAACACACATGATGTAGAGGTTATACATATAGTAACTTCCCTGAGCTTTTGCTATTGGAAAATTTAGTGATTGAGTAGTTATTATATTTTTTAATGGTTTATATGTACATGTCTTGATTATATGTCAATTATGTAGGTATTGTAGTGTTGCTCATGGTTATTTTCCTACAAAATTTTGTGTTTTCTGAATCATAAAAATAAAGTTTGTTGCATGGTTATTGATCCATAATAAACAATGCAATGTGTTTTTAATATAGATATAGGACTTTTCCCTTCTCTTTGGATAGGTCAGAGTGATCTCGATGTTGGGGTGGCTCATGACCAAGGCTATGAATGGGCAATAGCCATGACTTTGGTGGCATTTTGGATATAGATATTTGTTGGTGTAACGTGTCCACCTGTTATCTTTAGGACACGTCTTAGCAGTCCATCGGAAAGAATGTCTAGAAAGCTTCCCCTGGCACTCCCATGGAATGTTACCGGGTTTGCAATCTAGGACTTTCTACGTCTGCCACGTAGCAGAAGTATTCTGGCTGTGCCCACTTAGGACCGACCTAAATCAGGGTTTTCTCTAATGGTCATTTCCTAAACGGCAACTAGCGTCGAACCCGAGCGAACTACTTTACCCAGAAACTCCAAGTCCGAAGCAAATTTACGCTGCACTTGGTTCAAGGAGAATGGGAAACGAGAGGGATGCAAGGCTCGACCTCTCTGCCATAAGGCATAGTCCCATTCCGTTCCCCTAAAACAGCCTAAACCGGGACTATTGTAACTTAGATTTAGGTCAACGCTCTTGATGTTCTTGTTCTTTGAACAATCTTCTTGCTGTCCATCATGATTGAGAAAAATTCTCGGCCAACCGGGACCACCCATCAATAGGACGGACCCATGGCCACATCCACCGCACTTCCCTCAGGTTGTTTTAGTTATCTAATTACCTACCACATTTAGTTGGACATGCATCAAACAGTTTCCTTAATTAGTCCATTAGGCACTGGTTCCTTCACGTAATCATGGCAGTTGACATAGAAAAGCAATGACAAACAAGTTCCTTTTCAACAGCTTATCATATTTATCTATGGAATACATTTATAACATCCACCATGTAGGCTTATCCATAATCCGCCCGAAGGCTATCCAGCAATCCACAAGGATTACTAATCCAAGATTCTGCCCATAGACTAGTATGCGGGCCTCGAGATCCAATACCGAGTCATGTTGGCCTCTTGTGCAGGGCCCGGAAGGTGAGGGATTTACAGCCAGAGCCCCCTCTGGCACCCAAGCATCCTCCTGCTCCAAGTAGCGCTCAACGAAGAGACCTCTTGCAGCGCGTTCGGTCCACCTTCCTGGCATGATTAACAACCCCCTTGGTTAGGGTCAGGCAGGTAGTCGGGGGTAACTAAAGCTGCCTCTCCCTTTAGGCCTTCAACCTAAAGCATTAGATATCTTATCATCCTTTAATTCCTTAAGCAAACAGTGCTCTTTAAATTGTACAAGCACAATCATTTCCATTGGTCATTATTTTTGGCCAACTGCTAAGGAGCGAATTCGTCTTTTCGAATGCATCTAGCACTCGATCCAGGATCAATTGCGACTTGACAAGATCCCCAAGGGTTTATTTGTTAACCCTATATCCTTGGGTTAGGGCCATACCCTATTAACCCGACTTAATCAATACCTTAAGTTAAAATAGCAGTACATATGTTATTCCAATTTCCTGATTGGTCTTTTGCTTCCAAGCAAATATCTAATCCCCGTATCTTGGTCACTTTACCCAAGAAAGATACTATATTAGGACGATTATTCATCCTCTTGCAAGATAACTTGCGTAAGAATCTACCAATCTCATTTCGAGGAATTGGCCATTCCCTTGTGATCAAATCACAAGATCATACAACTCTACAACTTGTTGCACAAGCGTCGCATCAAAATTCATGGGACTATTTTTCCCATCGAATGACGCCTTCTAATTAGGGAATAATTATTAGATAGGAATAGGGTTAGGGTGTCTTCATAACAATCCGTTCCTGATTTTACTAGGCCGACATCTCGCAAGTACGTCCTAGTGTCCCTACATTCCATGAATGTGGGCAAGTCTTTAAGGTATAAGGGTTTCAGATTTTTCAATAAGAGCGATTAGGTCGCATCCTCAATGTGCTAAATCCTAGTTAGCACTTGGAGTATGTTGCATTGATTTAACCATTCCTAAATGAGTCCCTCGGGGTTTAGGTGTTTAGGTTAAACCAATTTACTTGTCTATTCTTGAATATATTTACAATACCATTTTCGTAACCACATGATTCATTGCCTACATATAAGTTGATTTACAAACTCTAACTTTTCGGGTTAAGATCAAAGTATATGCTAAGTTATAGCATAAATCCAAATTGATGCTTTTATAACATGCATTCAAGATTCATGTTACTAAACTTTAGGGTTTTATAATTGAACCGTGCAGCTTTTTCTAACTTATTTTCTAAATGAGATATTCGTACGTTGAATGAGCATCACACAACCTCTCCTAACTATTTACTTAGTTGATTGAGATTTAAGTCAATTTTCTAGGATTTACTATCTACTTCATGCAGCTCAAGAACTATTTCCATGTCTTGCAAGTTCCTATGGATTATTAACAATCTTCTTTTAATGAATCATTAGAAGAAAAGATGACTAATAATGCGATATGCGATTTATTCTTTCGATACACAATTGAAGTGTACAGTAATAATTCTGACTTTATAAAGATGATCTTTAATTGATCTAAATTGGTTACTTGTAATGCCTATAAACAAATTGTTAAGAATGCATAGACGTCTTATGTCCTTACATTCGTTCCATACAAATGACCAATTCCTTGATCGTAAGCTATTTCCTTTTAATTTATCCAAAGTATTTCAATTGAAAAAGCGCATCCTAATTCTTGTAAAAGAATCATGCATAATTGATTTATTACGACATAAATCAAAATTAGGAAGAAAAACCAAGACTTGTGGTGAAATGTCCACATGGATGTTCGGGGACGATCCTCCTACGGTTGCGCCTTGTGCCTTCTTAGGGGCCATCGCGAATTCGGCCTTTCCGCCTTGGACACAGATTTATGATGTTGGCTGTCTCCTTCGCACGTGAAACTCCCTTTGTGATTCCACCGTCCTTCAGAATCGAACCTTAGAAATGGAACTTATGAATTTTTCCTTCCTTCCGTAGAAGCTCCGGGGGTGCAAATTGTCTATACGGAAAGGGGGAAAAGAAAAAAGCTTTGTGGTATGCAAAAGGGGGAAAAGGTAGCTTAGAAATCCGTGTTATAAAGACCCCTTTAGAAAGGGTTTATAAAAGTCCCTAGGAAGGGCTTTTAAGATAACGTGTGAGGGGGAAATCCACGAAAATGGCTAAAATGACTATTTGTGTGGGAACGATTTAAAAGGAACCGGGGCTAAATAGCCTTAGGGAAATGCTATAAAAGGGCTTAAAATCTGCTAGGGGAGGAAAAATCCACGAGAAGGGATTTGAGGACTTGTGTGGAAACCTCACAGAAAGGGGGTTAGGTGGATTTTGCAAGGGAATGGATGCAAAAAATCCCAGGGGGGCAAGGGGGGTATAAGAACCACAATAGGAAGGCTTAAGGAAGCCCACATGTGGGAGCTTTCACTCAACCGCCAAGACCCACAGACCGCTTATTGTTTCAAGAGTTCCAAGCCGAGCACTAATGGCTACCTCTCACATAACCGACGCACCATCCATACCTACAGGTGTAGTGAGCTTACCTCCATGCTGCTCGAGTTACCTCCTCTCCCGCGCACTCCGGTAGCTCCACGATCCAAGTGCAAGCTTCAAGCAAGCTCGATCCTCCTGCTCCAAGCTCCAAGCTCCATTGCCGCGAGCAAGTCAAGAGAAGAGAAGAGAAGAGAAGAAGAGAGGAGAAGATGGAGAGCTCCTCCTCGGTCCCTCACCCTCACACACTCACTCCCTCACACTCTCACACTCCCTCTCTCAAGCCCAAGCTCAAGCAAGCAAGAAGAAGAAGAAGAGAAGAGCTACTTTTGGCCACACACAAGAATGAGCTTCTCATTCACTTTTCAACTTTATATACAAAACCCTAAATTCCTTTTGGACGGTCATCCCCTTTTCCCCTGTTTTACATGGCCGGCTGTAGCCTAGGCCCTTCTTCCCATTGTCCTTCTATCTTCTTAGATTCCTTTCCACCGCCCGTCTACATTTACAAATTGCACGGGTGAGAGCCCGGCGCTCTTTTACAAGATTTCAAGGTGCGCCTTTTTACTTTAAAATGCGCCTTTCCCCTTTATTTAGGACTCTTCTCCTTGTGCATCTTTATCTTCCATTTCTCTTCGCCTTGGCCTTTGTCTTTGTCTTTTGCTTTAGCTTTTCCAGATTTTCCACCTTCGTTCATTTGAGGGTTAACATTACTCCCCTCCTAGACGAGTGCTAGTCCCATGGCACTCACCGTCGTAGGTAGTAGGCTGTAGCATGCACCGAAGACGTTGGTGACAAGGACGTCTGTGGTTTCCGTGGAGGAGTGTTCCTGGGGGCTTGTTGGTGGCCAAGGTCGTTGGTGGAACGTTGTTGGAGTTGGTGGCAGGGCTATTCTGTGTTGGGGATTGCATTGATGGCTAGCACAAGTGGTGGTTTGTTGGGGATTTTGCTCATGACGATTCGTTGTGGGCTTGTCAGGAGGGAAGGGATAAGCATTCAGTCTTCAACACCTGCAATTGAAAACCTCTCATGTGGTCTCTCCCTAAGGGTAGTGCCAGCCTTCTCGATTGTGCACAAGACATAGTGCAATTAGTTTGGGAGATAGGTCAAACTCTAAGCAAGCTGAGAGTATTGTCCTGCACTTGAGGACCCAAACTGTGGATATACTTCAGTGCAGACATGATGTAAGTGCTCGTACATACTTAGATATTATGTAGTTAGAAGACCGTGGGCTAGTTTCTCGTAACAATGTGTGGATGAAGCAAGGTTGTCCATGTGGAGAAGAAGTACACGTGAAGGTATAGGAGACATCCTTTGCATTGTGACTGCATGACGTAACATAAGTAAATACACGGACACCGCACTTTCGGTAGCTGGAAGATATTGGATTTGCTTGATGAGGACGGCGTGCTTTTCATGGCCAATCGTGCAATGCTTACCACCACTGATTGCAATGGTACTAAGGCAGAGTGCAAGAGAGAATTGTGCAAGTGGGTCAGGGTGACAGGTCTAACCATAGGCGAGACAGGCTCCCTAGGTATGTCCTGCCCTTGATGTGCCCTGAACAATTGTGGGTGATGGTAAAGGGCTAGGGGACTAGGGACGGAGCCAGTTGACCAAGGTCACTAGACGTACCTAATTTGAGGACCCCTAGGTGGTGTGCTGTGATCGTGGGTGCTTCTTATCTTTTCATTCATTTCTCTTCTTTTTTTTTTCAGACTTGCCTGAGTACAACCATTACAATATGTTGAGGCTATCAGCCTTTCAATGGGTTGGAAAATGTCAAGCTTTGAAGGCTCAGGAAATGGATATTACAATGATGATTGTGCCCTAGCCTCGTTGTTAGAGAAGCAGTTGTTGAGATGGGGGGATACACTTGAGATGTTGCAAACCCCCTTGCAACAAACATGATGTTGGTACAATTGAGGTAACGAGTGCCGTGAGCCAACTATAGAGCTTGACCCAGAAAGAGAGCGTAGCCCATGAGTATGATTTGGGCCATGTGATGTGGGCGGTCGGCAAGGGTGATTTTTGCTTTCGACAGCGTGGCTTTGCCGCGGCTCTTTGTGGGGTCGATGGTCTTGCGGTGATTAGGCATTGAACACTTTCGCACAAAGACCTGTATCATCCTGCATCCACTTGTCACTTCATGAGAGTGCATGCATGGTATATGTCATAACTATAATAAACCAGTGCAACGCAAGGAGACATCACTTATTTGAATTCCATGGTGTTGACTTAGATATTTATCACCTGTGCTTGATTAGCTTTTTCTTTTGCTAAAGACGTGAAATACATTAAACACAGATATGAAAAGTTCGTACAATTGGGGAACATGTCGACACTAAACCATTTAAAGGCAAAAAGTCTTGGCCAGGTAGCATTTGATAAGCCTTTATACAACATGGGGCTACTCTATTTGTACGAGGCGGGGCGAGTCTGGGAGATTGGGCGACTGGGGCTCTGCTGGTGCGGGGCTCCCATGGGGTTGGGCAGGGAACATGTCGGTCGGGACATGAATGGTGTAGTCTCGACACTAAACCATTTAAAGGCAAAAAGTCTTGGCCAGGTAGCATTTGATAAGCCTTTATACAACATGGGGCTACTCTATTTGTACGAGGCGGGGCGAGTATGGGTGATTGGGCGACTGGGGCTCTGCTGGTGCGGGGCTCCCATGGGGTTGGGCAGGGAACATGTCGGTCGGGACATGAATGGTGTAGTCTCGGGCCGCCACCATTTCAAAAATGCTTTTAAATGGTTTATTAAATTCTTCCCTGTCCTGAGCTGCCCTTTCTGCCCTTGAGCATCTGATGCCCGAGCGTACGTTGGGGGTTTGTGCCACTGGTGTTTCCACATTGTGTGCACCTCCTAGAACATCCGCTCCCCTGGCCCGCGGCTTCTTCGGTCTTCGTCCGGGGCAGTGTCGCTTAGGGCCGCGTTTCTTGGCGTATCTTTTAAGGGTGGGCACGTACTGCACTGGCGGAGGGGCGTGTGCGGCATGTTCCCGTCGGCTGCGAAGAGCGTCCTTGCAAGCTAGTTGCCCTTGGTTCTCCATGCTTTCCTTGCAGGGGGACTTGTAAGATGCGAATCAAGGATTAGGATTTGTTACGTGATAAGACCATTCATATGTAAGGGATCATAGTGCGGATTATCAAGCGCATAGGATGAGAAGGGGTGAGGTGGGCCATACAGTGCGGTTGTAGAGGGATGGCCCCCGTGATGTATATTTAGCCTCTTGTTATTAGCGGATCTTTGTTCACGCCGAGTTACGTCGGCTGGCGGTCATGGATTTAGGCAAGGCTCCTCCTCGGAAGGATAGACCGGAAAGGGAAGAAGGTGTATAGAGAAGGGACTACACCCTGTCTACACCATCAGAGTTGTTGGTCAAGGCTTCCTATGGCGGTCATGTGGGTTGCATGCCCTTCACTTGGAGGTGGGGATGGTCACATGACTTTTAAACGCATGATGAGAGGAGGACTTGAGGAGCTTAGCCCGTCAGATCCAACTCTTCTCCCTGCGCTTGACTATCATTACTTGTGTGTTGATATTGTTTATACACGGTGACACAAAAATTAGTGTTTATTTATATACATATTTATGAATCCATGTCACTTCACAAGGATAAGAACCAAGTGTAGAACTCGGGGTTGTACTGGAGCGTGGCACACGCATCTAGTATTCATGGCAGCTTACTTAATACCGATAGATATTTTGCCACGTCAAGTAGCATGGAACCTTGTCCGAGTCTACTGGCTATATGTAACTCCTCCTCAGTGAGAACCTTATCAAATAGAGCGTTCTCTTGGCTAGTTTCAGCTAAGTGCATACCCCGAATGGTAGTCAGCACTCGAAGGGAAGTTGGTGCCACATAGGTTGGGTCTCTTTGAGACCGCCATTTGGCCAATTGCTCCTTTGAGGTTGTCATGATTTGAGCCCCTAGTTCGGCCATTACAACGCGGCTTTTGCACCAACGCTGCTCAAATTGACTCTGGCCTACAGACAGTCGCTTTAGTTGTTCTATGCCTATGAGATTCGGTCGACAGAGCACTTCATTGAATGTGACGGTTAAGCGCAGTTCATCAGCCTCCTCGTTAGAGATGAGTCGCATGCGTTCATGTAAGAGCTTGTTATAGTGCTCCTCAAGATGTTCTTGCTCTTCCCAGGATAGAGGAAAGAGCAAGTAATCTCCAAGCTTCTCCTTGGGAATTGTGCCCATGTCCGCAAGGACGTAGACACGTGCGACGACTTTGAGCTTAGCATCCAACTCAGTTAAGCATTCTATGACACTTCTATGTTCAACAAGGGCTTGCTCGGTTGCTATCTTATGCAAAGTTCTAAGAATTTCCTTAGGCTTTAGCATGGTTGGGGGCTTAGGCCTAGATGAGCACGATTGGTCAACGCTAGGATTTCTTATGCTCTTGGGGTTCTCACGTTTCTCCTGAGGTTTTGCTGCTATTTTGTCATGGTTCTTCGTGGATGTGAGTGGTATGACCTTATCACCCTGTTGTGACAACGTTGTATCCACTATTAATTGATCAATGTAAGTTCTATTGTCAAAGGATAGAGTGTTGCAAGCAACTATTGATGGCAACGATTGCTTTGGTTTTTCAGAGCACACGGATATGTCTGAGGGTTCACCGCTATTAGGAGAGGCATTAATGGGTTCATTGGTGGATGGACTCGATGCTTTATTCATCAACTCTCCGGCGCTCTTCGTCTTAATGTTCTTGGGGTCCATAGCCACTTGCAATTGCTGTTGTTTTCGTTGTTTTCTCCTTTGTTTCCTGGTCTGTGAAGGTGCATCTCTCGTGGACTCAGGATTCTGGATTAGGCCAACCGGTGATGCGCTTGGTTGGGTCTCAGCATTTCCCTTCTCTAGTGTGTCCTCATGGGACATAGTTATGGCCTGGTGAATAGCCTTGTCCGATTGTGAGGATACAACTACCTCCCTTTTTGGAGAGTCTAGCTCTTCAGCCAACTCCCTTGTGTTTAACTCCTCCGACCTAGGCTTTAGGCACTTTGGAAGTGCTGGAGTTGTCACTGAAGTTGGTTATGACACCTCCTCCATAGGTAAACCACTAAGGACACGTTTCGCAAGAGGTGTTGTCACGTCCAAAGATTGTGACTACTGTGGTCCCTGATTGGAAGTAGTGGTGGCTAGTTTAGTGGACTGGCTAACATTGGTAGACTGCGCTGTCAAGTCCTTAGGAAGATCAGAAGGGGTCGTGCCTTTTGTTGCCCTTAGAGCATTCACTTGCGTAGATCGAGTATTTGTTGATCTAGCCACAGTGGATTGCACAGGCACATCCTTAGGTTGAGAGCTAAGGGTGGTGTCGTGTCCTGCCTCTTGGACATTTGGAAGTTTTGATGTAGGTCGAGGTTGGGATTGAGTAGCCGCACTTGATGAGTGTTGTGCTTCTTATGTCCGTTTAGGGGAAGAGGGTGTAGGAGACTTGGGACTCCTAAGTGGCTTTGACACTGGCTTGGAGATTTGCTCATGGTTGTTAGATGATTTTGCTATTTGCTTTGTTGAGCATTTAACCTTGCCATGAGCAATGTTGTGCCTATGATGCCTGCTATCCTCTTGGGGAATCAAAGGCTCCTTGGGCACTAGTGGCTTTTGCGTATCCTCAACGATTACATCTGATGTCTGCTTGTCAAGCACACTAGGCTGAGGATCTACCCTCCAATTTGTCCCGTTGGGTTTCTTGATTTCGACCATGAGGAGCTCGGTCACTCCACCGTTTTTGACTTGGGGCTTGGTTTTTCATTTAGATCTCGTCCTACGCTTCTTTGCTCTTGATACGTCCTGGCCTTCAATCGACAAAGGAGGTTTAACAGGGGGTTTTGGTACCCAAATCCATTGGTTGCCTGCATAATACCCTTGAGCACGTAGCAACGCTTTGGATATCCATCGCAGCATTGCATTGACTCTCCATCGATGCCTGCGTCCATAAGACTTGGGCTTCTTTTGGGGTCTTCTATGATATTTGTAAGTCCAGAGCCCGTCCTTGGCATTATCTCTTGACCTTCTTTTTTCAAGCCTGGCCTCACTCACTGGTTGTCGTTGTTCGACCTGTGCTTGTATTAGTTTTTCCAACAAGTCCTTGCTCTTGTTAGTAGGCTTGACTATTGCGTCAGCACCTTCCTTGCCTTTCCCTTGAGGTTTGATGAGGTCACCCTTGTTAAAGGTTGTGACTATCCTCACACCCGGTAGTGTTAGGTGTATCCTCTGTGCTACATAGTTGGCCTCACACTTGGTTGCCCTTTTGAAGGGTCTTCCTAGGAGGGTTTCTTTCCCGCAGCTAGCACTATTTGGAGGAACATGAAATAGGATAGGCAAGCTTTATGTTTCAATTGTCGCAAGGATTTTGCACTTCCCTACGAGTGCTTGTGGGTGTCCCCCATAAGGGCTAAGAGTTGCACTAGTCGGTGTGAGCTCTGGTTGGCCTAGTAGGGTCCATTAGTTATAGGTCAAGATGTTAAAATCTGCTCCTTCATCACTCAGAGCGTCGATAGTATGCTCTCTTTTCGCGGTGAGTTTGACCCTAAGATAAGCAGGTGGTACTATGTCTTCATCTTCCGGGTCTTGGCTTGTAAATTTAAGCCTTCTGACAAATGCCTTTCGAGTCCCTAACTGCACAGTCAAATGTGGAATCTCTAATGAGGTCTTGGGTTGTTTGTGCAGCGCTACTCAAGGTACATCTATTGTTAGGACTATCATGTCTAATCGTCCTCGCATTGATAGCTTGATGATGTTGCATTCTGCTTCGACTAGACACGGTTTGAACACAATGTACATGTGTTCTTATGGTGTGGCCTTTTTGCCCTGGATGGCTAGATTGGCCCGTTGAGGTTCTAAGGTCTCTGTTTCTCTCTCTTCGAGTATGGGTTTTTGGCTGCTCTTTCGCAGGTGCGAATCCATGCTCATGTAGATCCATTACTACACTAGGGTCCGATTTGGGGAAACCTGTCACGGCGCACGTTTTCTCTCCAACCTACTTGGGGGAGGTGCGAAGGGGGCAGAGCCCGCTGTGCGCGGGTCCGGGGGGGACAGTCCCCCCCGGCCCGCAAGGCCGTTATGGTAAAAGCCATGCACAATTTGGAGGACCGTTTATAGCCAAATTTTGAACTACGTGCTCTAAATTTCAGCCCAGTGAGGATATGTGATGTGCCTTTAGCTCTACGTGGCCTTTGTGGTCAATCTTGGGGTTTAGATGCGTCACAATCTATGTTCTAGATACCTGTCCGATTTTGATAGTTTTCTATCCGATTCTTAGATGTCCAATTTTCAGGAGTCCGATTATCAGAATCGGACGTCCGATTTTGGGTTGGTCCGATCGGCCCAATGGTCTGATTTTGCTCACGTCCGATTCTGGCAATCGAATTGAAAAAGTGGTCCGATTTTCAAAGTGGTCGGATTCAGGGAATCGGATCGGACGGGGTGGTCCGATTCTGGCTGGTCCGATTTTGGACTGGTCCGAGTGTCCGAGTCGGACGGGTTGGTCCGAGTGCCACATGGCACGTCCGATCGGGCTGGTCCAATTCTGGTAATCGGACCAGACTGGTCCGTTCGACTCACTCTCAATCGGACGGTCCGATTCTGGAAGTCGGACGGTCCGATTCTGGAAGTCGGACGGTCCGACTCCAGAGCTTGAGTGGTTCGATTCTGGGAATCGGACCACTGCGAGTTGGTCCGACTGCATCGGCGGCGGGCGCGATTCCGGCATGTTTGAATCCTCCTTACTGTCTGCTACACACAATCACCACAGACTTCCCATATCTTATTAGAGCACTATTGGAGAACACCGGACTCACCTGGAGCAGCACGAATCACTGGCGCAAAGAATCGAGGTAGTGCTTCCTCGCCCTGTGAACGAGAAGCTCTCTCTCTCTCTCTCACACACACAAGGCCAACCAAAGAAATGAGGTCTGTCCTAGCTTCCCAAGCCTCTTAAGGTCCTTTCCCAGCACTGCATAACCTTACAGCTAGTTCCATGTCCCTGTATCACCCAGAAACTTGAATCTGGTCCCCTGTTTCCCTGTTTTAGCCTATTATACAGCAACAGAAAACCCTACTGTTTGTTTCTTTTTCTTTGTTTTTTCCTATCCTAAATGTATCCACATCACAAAGTAAATACCTACACTACTCCAACATGCTTTTCCAAATCCAAAAAACCAAAAACCTACTTGTTAAAGAGATTGAATACCTCTTCAAACTCCCTCACTTCCTACCTATCTACCTCAAGCACCGGTTCGGGGAGAATCCTACTCCAATGCTTGATTCGAAGCGCGCAAGCGCTCAAGGCTTGAATCTGTTGGTCCCAGCAACGGAATCAAAATGTGGGAGCTTTCACTCAACCACCAAGACCCACGGACCGCTTATTGTTTCAAGCGTTCCAAGCCGAGCACTAATGGCTACCTCTCACATAACCGACGCACCATCCATACCTACGGGTGTAGTGAGCTTACCTCCGTGCCGCTCGAGTTACCTCCTCTCCCGTGCACTCTGGTAGCTCCACGATCCAAGTGCAAGCTTCAAGCAAGCTCGATCCTCCCGCTCCAAGTTCCAAGCTCCGATGCCGCAAGCAAGAAAAGAGAAGAGAAGAAGAGAGGAGAAGATGGAGAGCTTCTCCTCCTTGGTCCCTCACCCTCACACACTCACTCCCTCACACTCTCACACTCCCTCTCTCAAGCCCAAGCTCAAGCAAGCAAGAGGAGAGCTACTTTTGGCCACACACAAGAATGAGCTTCTCATTCACTTTTCAACTTTATATACAAAACCCTAAATTCATTTTGGGCGGTCATCCCCTTTTCCCCTTTTTCACATGGCCGGCCGTAGCCTAGGCCCTTCTTCCCATTGTCCTTCTATCTTCCTAGATTCCTTTCCACCACCCGTCTACATTTACAAATTGCACGGGTGAGAGCCCGGCGCTCTTTTACAAGATTTCAGGGTGCGCCTTTTTATTTTAAAATGCGCATTTCCCCTTTATTTAGGACTCTTCTCCTTGTGCGTCTTTGTCTTCCGTTTCTCTTCGCCTTGGCCTTTGTCTTTGTCTTCTGCTTTAGCTTTTTCGGATTTTCCACCTTCGTTCGTTTGAGGGTTAACACCACAGGAAGGGGGGCTTCCTAAGAGGGCTCAAGAAGCTTCTAAAGCTTTTGGGGGGTGAATTCACCACGTGGGAGGAAAGGAGATGTTGATGGCGGCAGCTTGCGATCCCAGACGGCAGTTTCAACGGCACAAACTTCCCTCACTCTCACTCGTCACAGACAGCAGCTTATGGACCCTTTCTTCTCAGGATCCTCTCCCTCTCACGGCATCAATTCCCCTCCCTCTCTTCTTCTCAGTCCGCGTTACCCTCCGAGCTGGCGACTACAACGTCACGGCTTCTTATTCTTTTTCTTTCACGGCCAGCAGTTTACAACCCTCCATTAACAGCGTGACGGCTCCTAGCTCTCCCTTAGCAGCATGATGATAATTACTACCTCTTCCTCTCTGCCCATGGTATAGGGCTTATATAGCTGAGGGGAGGGGAACCTCCCTCCCCCATGCGGCCTTATGCAGGGCCTTTACCCCCACCATGAGCTCCAGCACGATGCTTAGTCATGTTGCTATTCCCCTCTCCTCCAGCACGACAGTCAACTGGGGGGAAGGGGGAATAATAATAATAAAATTTTCCATTATTCCCAAATTTTATCATTTTGGCCTCCTAAGAGGAGGTTTATATGAAGAATGCGGTTTCTAGGAATCGGAATTATTACATTCTCTCCCCCTTGGAGGAATTGAGATGTCCTCATCTCGAGATAAACTGGGGATATTGATGGTGGTTGAGAGGACTTTCATCTACCCAAGTGGCATCCTCCTCGAGATAATCTTTCCACTGGACGAGGCATTCTCTCAAGGTTCTAGATCTTAGTTGTCTCTCCCTAACATCTAAGATCCTATCAGGCCGTAGTTCAAGGACTCCTTGACTAGGCATTACAACTTGTTGTTCATCAAGTACATGGTTAGGATTAGGTACATACTTCTTCAATAGGCTGATATGGAATACGTTATGAACCTTTAGGTTCTCAGGGAGTCGCAGTCTATAATCATTAGGTCCTAGGCACTTAAGGATCTTGTATGGTCCACAATACCTTGGAAGGATCTTGTATGGTCCACAATACCTTGGACTTAGCTTTTTGCAATTCCCTAAGGATAGAGAACTATTCTTTGGGCGTACGCAAATGAAGACCATGTCTCCTTCCTCGCAGATTCTATCTTGATGCTTTGTTGGTAACAAGCATTGTAGGCAAATTCAACCAAAGGCAAGTATTGAATCCACCTTTTCAGTTCATGACAATAGTGTGCCCTTAGCATATACTCAATGACTTGATTGACTTGCTCCGTTTGGCTATCAGTTTGGGGATGGTAAGCTGTGCGAAAACAGAGTTGAGTCCCAATATGCTCAAAGATAGCTCTCGAGAAGTGTGATGTGAAGAGAGAATCACGATCACTAATGATTCTTTTGGGTAGCCCATGTAGCTTGAATATCTCCTTGATAAACAATCTTGCAATGTCTGAGGCTTTATAGTTTGTGTTTACTGGAATAAGGTGTGCAACCTTAGTTAGCATGTCAACCACAACCATAATGGAGTTGTATCCTCCCTAAACTTGGGGTAGGCCAACAACAAAGTCCATACTGATGAATTCCCATTTCATTTGGGGAATGTCAAGTGGTTGCAACTTCCCTGGCATCTTGACATGTTCGGCTTTGATACGTTGACAAGACAAACACTCAGTGACATATCTGAGAACGTCACCTTTAAGTCTCTCCCAATGGTAGCTCTTTCTAACTGCATTGAGAGTTTTGGCATAGCCAAGATGTCCTGAGAAAGGGGAATCATGAGCTTCCCACAATATCTATCTATTGGGCTTTGTTAGGCTAGTACTATGAATTATTCCTTTTGTTGTAATTTACATGTAGACCAGCCTACAACTTTGGAAAAACTAGGTTCCATTAAAAACTCATAAATTTACTGCTAAAATAGCATTGGTAGATAGTGAACCACATGACAGATACGTTATATAGAGGCCTTCTATAAGGTGACCTCCCCAAGTCCACATCTTGCAAATTAGCCAATAGACCAATTATATGTAATCTCTTCAACCTAATTGCCATATATTATATTTCCTTATTGTTGAGCACTTGAAATAAGTGATTTTTGGTTGTCTTTTGTTGATATTTGGAGCTCAATTACCTTTGTAACAATGGTTTTAAAGGTCTGGTTATATGTACTTCCTTTAGTCCATTTGCCATACATTGTATTTGATAGTGTTGAGTTTCTAAAATGATTGATTTTTTCTTTTTTTTTTTGTTGATGTTTTTGAGCTGAATTACTCTTTAGTGATGGTTTTTTACATTTGTGATTCTTTTTTGGTGGTTTTGAGAGTTCTTTAAGGTTGGATATCTTTTGATAGCTCAAATTATATAGTTTTTGGATTGGTTCATGTGTTCTGATAGAGTCATGCTTAGTTCTATTTGCCTCTGTAGAGTTTTGGAAAGCTATACTTTTATTATGTTTGAGACTTTGAGGTTATGGTTGAATGAGTTTTGATATTGATTGAGGTATTTTATGGTTTTTTGCTTGGTTGACATGATTTTTGTAAAGACTTTCCAATTTCCTCACCTTCTATTTGGCTTCAGTATGTCTCTGTAGCCTCCTATATGATATTTTATGAAATCTATTTGATTAGTTAGTAGCTTGGGAAGGTTTAGCCTCCTTGGAAAGAGGAAAATGAAGATTCTTTTGTAGGCTTATCTGTGAACTCTATTCAATGGGTTAATATCTTGAAATTTTTTTGCCTCCTTGGAAAGAGGAAAGATAAGGCTCTTCTTAACTAGTTTGAGCAAAGAAAGTTGTAGCTAGAAGACTCAAGTAAACTTTAGAAGTGATAGTGACAGTAATGGACTATGAAGAGAGACTATAGTGACCCCGATGACTCTTCATATCAAACATATTTCTTGGAAAGTATCTCAAAAGATAAGAGGGGAATTTTTGGACATTCTTACATTTTATCTCTATGAAATATAACTTGCTACTATATAATGAGATAAGATAATGATTTAATGTAAATTCTATATACTACGTGAGAAGAAAACTATGAACTTGGCTTTATGGAAGTCATTGTTTGAAATAGAATAAGATGATTGTCATTCAAGGTTGGAATTTAGATACATTCTTTGTTTCATTAATGGTGATGATGAAGAATGCCATATGCTTTGTAGGAGATAAATCCATGGAAGAGTTGTTTCATGATGCTTCATAAACAAGGTAAAAAAGAAGGGGCCCCTATGATTTTTAGTTTTTTGATAGATGGTCATTGTGCTACACAAGATGAATGATGGGATGTTGGATGCCATCTTTTTCATTCAAGAAGATTGATCCACAAAGTACAGTGGCTATCTCTTAGCTATCCTCTTGCATGTTCTAGAATATAATAATTCACTTGTAGTGAGCTCACTAGGCATTCAATTGAGCATGATCATCGCACAAGGAAAACACAATAATCCAAGTGAGCACCCTTCAGTTCTCAACCCTCTATGGGCTCCACATGCATGAGAGGACGAGAATGGATATGACAAGAGAGAGTGTGGAGAGAGAAGATGAGGAGCTTCACTCACTTAATCCCTCACTCTCACTCCTCTCTTTCCTCTTAATCTCTCACTACTCTCTTTCCTCCCAATTCTCATTATCTATCTCTCTTACAATGGAATCCAAAAAGCAAGTATACCAATTTGGCACAAAAATGACTAGCTTATTCTATTCTTTCTCATCATTTAAGTGTATCATTTTAGAGTTAGGGTTTTCCTCCTTCCCCTTGGGCATGTAGCCTTCTTTTTGGCTAGGCATGTCTCATTGCAAGCTTCTTTTCTTATGGTGGGAATAAAATTGAACCTTTTTTATTTTGCCTCAAAGTTGTATGCTAATTCTATAAATTGCACACAATCTAGACTAGCTTATGGATTTACATGGCAAATTAATACAAATAATGTAATTTCTTTGTTATTTAATTATGCTGCTACTTTGTGCACATTGCAACAATGATCTTTGAATTGTCATGACATAATTCAAAAGTATGCTTCTTCTTTTTTTGAAGATATTACACTCCATCATTTCTTCTTGTGGTTAACATTATTCCCCTCCTAAAAGGGTGTGAGTCGAGTGGCACTCCCATCATAAGTGGCATAATCCAACTTGCACTAATGACATGGATGTTAGGGACAATAGTGTTGTAGGAGCTCTTCAAGTTGTTGATGGAAAAATCTTCCTAGGACAAGGTAAGTTGTGGTCGGAGTGGTCATATACTAAAATTATTGCTTAAGTATGTTCTTGGGATTTTATTGGTGATTGTTAATGGTGGGTTGAAGGTCAAACAAGCATTGAAGAAGAGCCAAGGGTGCATGAATCCTTTGAATCTTTAGCTTGCAATTAAAGGATTCTTGTGTAGTCTCTTCCTAGAGGGAAGTGATAATCTCCTTTGGGTGCAGAGGACATACATTGGTGGTTTTGGAGATAGGTGAAACTCTAAGAAATCTTAAATTATTATTACATATTTGAGGAACAATACTTAAGGACTCAAATAGCACATAAGTTTTGGTGCAAACATTATGTGCATGTATATGCATAATTAGATAGTACTCTAGTTAGAAGGAACTGGTTTTGGTTCCTCATAATAGTGTAGTCGATGAAGAAATGGGGGTACAACAAGTGGGAAAAATGTTAGGTGTTGAGGGAAAATGCACTTGAAGGGGTCATAAAGACATTGTCATTATATTGGATAAGGTGTACATAGCCACATGGCTTGAGGGTAAAGGACTTCAGTGGTTGTAGCTACTTGTAGTGGTTGAAGAGAAGCTTTTCTCCTACCAAAGCCTTTCCACCTTCCTTTTGTCATTAATTATAATGGCACTAAGGTGAAATTGATAACAAAAAGTGCAAGCGATTTAAGGTGATAAATCTAACCATAAATGAGATAGAGCCTGTAGTTATGTCTTGCTCTTAATGTGCCCTAAGAAAGTCTAGGGAAATATATACAAGGAATAGGGGATTAAAGGATGAATCCAACTGACTGAGGCCACTAGATGTACCCAATGTGAGGACCCCTAGCTGCACTACAATGATTTTGTGTGTATTTTTATTTTGTTCTCTTTTCATTTTTCCCTTTTTTCTAAAAATAAAAATAAAATAAAATAAAAAATTCCATACAATGAGACTTTTAGCCTTAGAAGAGGAAAAAAAGAAAAAAATATGCGAAAGGCTGAGAATGAGAATACTTTGTAAAAGTATGAATCTAGAAGCCTTGATGTTGTAGAACCTATTGTTGATGAAGAACTACAACTTCTTGTGAGGATAGTAGAGAGCTTGGGGTGGTAATTGCATTAATTTTTACTTGATGAAGTCAACTCCCTCGTGTCGAATACCATTTTGTGTCCCATTGAGGTAGATTTAGGATCCATTCATCATTATCTTCAGTCTTCCAGTTTTTCAATAGTTGTCCATTTATCATTTCAATATTGCTGCCTTGAGCATACCACTTATCACCTACTTTGGCTACATTCACTTAATAAAAACTGAAAGCATATGCAATTGAGTTCAAGAGAATTGAAATTTTGAACATTAAAATTTTGACACTAGCTTTTCAACACTTACTAACTTGTTAGCTAGTTATTGTAGTGTAAATAATTACTCTCTCCCCACACGAAAAAGGTCATGATGCTTTCAATTGGTGAAGGGATGTTGATCTAGTGGTATGTATGGTTTTTTATTTCTTTTAAAGTTTATTTGAATAGCTTTATTATGTACAAAAATTGAAATGACATAATAGTATGTACAAGTTAATAAGTTATGGTACAATCATTCTCCATCAAGAGGTGATTAGTGGAAGTTGGAAAGAAAGGTCTAGCTAGCTTTTCACCTTGTAAAATGGTGATGATTATTTTGTGGAGGAGAGAAAGGTTTAAGAGTGGTATAACTAGCTTTTCACCTCATAAAGTGGCCAGTTTGGAAAAGGAGTCGGAGCTACATACATTGGGTCACATTGGGACTTCCATATAGCACTTCTTTGCTTTGAAATAGTCATTAGCCAACTTTCCATTTTAGCCATTTTGATGTTTACATAGTGTACCAAACTTTCTCAAATGGGTTTTGATCCTCTCCTTTCTATTCTAGCACTAATAATTTCTCAATAGTGTTGTGTCACATTGCAATATGTATCATGGGAGCCAAATGAGGTTCCTATGTGTCTTTGCCAAGAACAAGTCTTAGGAGCTCATCCAAGAAGTAAGTGTGTTTCTCCCTATGTTATTATGGCTCTTCCCATGGCAATGGCTATTGTTGAAATTTCCCTATGTTCATTAGCTAGAATTCCAACATTAGCATCAGTGTAAATGTGAGCAAGCAACATGAGTTTATCTCATTGAATTCTTTAAGGAATACGTTCATTGGTTGATCTTTGTTTTGAGGTGTTTCAACTACCATTTCCTTCAAGTTTCTAAGTTGCAGTTTTGGTTTCAATTAAGTAGAGACATTGGTTGAGTTGACCATGATTTGAAAGTTGTTGAATCACTTGGTCTTATTGTCTTAGTACTATTATATTGCTTTATTGGAACATTAGGGGCATGCTCCTTAGTAGAGTAAGTAGGTTTAGTTGCAATTGAGGAGTGGGACTATTGTATCTCCAAATCTGCACATAGGAAGTAGTAGTGGCGGTGAGCACTCAAAGAGAAGTTGGAGCTATGTACACTGGGTCAATTCGTGACTTCCATATAGCTCCTCTTTGCTTTGAAATAGACATTATTTGACTTCCCATTTTAGCCCCTTTGAGGTTTGCTTAGTGTACCAAACTTTCTCAAATGGGCTTTAATCTAATCCTTTGTATTTTAGTGCTAATAATTCCTCAATAGCGTTGCGGCACAATACTTCGTGGATTGTGAGAGCCAAAAGAAATTCCTCAAATTCTTTGTTAGGAATGAGTCTTAGGAGCTTATCTAAATATTTAGTGTATTGCTCACTAAGGTGTTCCTATTCTTTCATGACAGTGACTATTCTAGAAAATTCCATATGTTCTTAAGCTAGATTTCCAACATTGGCATGGGTGTGAATGTAGGCAAGTCACGTGAGTCTATGATTAAATTATTTAAGGCATATAATCATTGGTTGGTTTTAATTTTGAGGTGTTTCAATGTCCATTGTCTTCAAGTTTCTAAACTTTAAGCTACATTTCCATTGAGCTACATGCTTTGCTCAAGCTAAGCATGGCTTGAGAGCCGTTGAGTCACTTGGTTTCATTATCTTAGTACTATTATCTTACTTTACTAGAACATGAGCAACATATCCTTGGTGGAGTTGGTAGGTTTACTTGCAAAGTTGGGAAGTGTGACTATTGTGTTTCCACATCTAAATGGGAAGCAATAATAGTGGTGAGCATCAAAGAGAAGTTGCAACTATGTAGGTTGGGTCAATTTGGGACTTTCATATAGCACCTCTTTGCTTTGAAATAGTCATTACTTGACTTCCCATCTTTGCACTCCTGAGGTTTGCATAGTGCACCAAACTTTCTCAAATGGGCTTCAATCCTCTTCTTTCTATTGTGCTGCTAATAATTCCTCAATAGTGTCGGGGAACAAAGCATTATGTATTGTTGGAGCAAAATGATTCCCGTTAGCTTTCTCATCCAAGTATTCAGCTTATTGCTCACTAAGGTGTTCTTACTCTTCCCACGGCAATGGATTCTCTAAAAAATTCAGTATATTCTTAAGCTAGGACTCCATCGTTAGTGTGGGTGTAAACGTGAGCAAGTAGGATGAGTTTATCATCAAGTTCTTTAAGGTATGTAGTCATTGGTTAGCATTCATTCTTAGCTAGTTCACTACCATTTCCTTCAAGTTTATGAACTTCAAGTTAGGTTTGAATTGATCTAGAAGCTTTTGTTGAGTTTGGCATGACTTGAGAGCTATTGAGTCACTTCCTCTTGTTGTTTTAGTACTATTATATTGCTTTATTGGAACATGAGGGAAATGTTCCTAAGTGGAGTTGGTAGGTTTAGTTGTAGCTGGGAAATGTGACTATTGTATTTTCACATTTAGATAGAAAGTAGTAATAGTAGCGATCACTCAAAGAGAAGTTGGAGCTATGTACATTAGATCAATTTGGGACTTCCATATAGTTGGTATCTACTCTTTAATAGTCATTAGCTTACTTTCTATTTTAGTGCGCTGAGGTTTGCATAGTGTACCAAACCTTCTCAAATGGGCTTTATGACTCTTCTTTTTGTTGTAGTGCTAGTATCTATCTCAATAGTGTTATGTCACAATATGTTATGGAATCTGGGAACCAAACAACATTTCTTGGCTTCTTTGTAAGGAATGAGTCTCAAGAGGTCATCCAAGTATTTAGCTTATTACTCGTTAAAGTGCTGCTCTTCCCATGACAGTGGTTGTTCTAGGAATTCCCTATGGAGGAGTGGGTAGGTTTACTTGCAATTAGAGAGTGTGATTGTTGTATTTTCACATCTAGATGAAAAGTAGGAATTGTGGCAAGTAATAAAAGAGAAGTTGGATCTCTATACATTCAATCGATTTGGGACCTCCATGTAACTGGTCTTTGCTCCTTTATAGTCATTAGCTTACTTCCGATTTTAGTTGTTTGTTGAGGTTTGCATATTGTATCAAACTTTCTCAAACAAGCTTCATCCTTCCCCTTTCTACTCGAACACTCATCATAACTCCTTAGTAGTATTGTGGCACAATGTGTTATGGAATGTGGGAACCAAATGAGGTTCCATGGCTTCTTTATTGAGTCGAACCTTTAGTCAAATTGAGCATGACTTGAGAGCTAGTGAGTCACTTAGGCTCATTATTTTAGTACTAGTATCTCACTTTATTGAAATATGAGGGGCAAGTTGTTAGATATGCTCAATGCCCCACCCTCATAAGGTGCCACCAAACCCCCATTATGAGGAGAAGCCATATGTGAGCCCAAATATTTGTTGAATCCTGACTATTGTGCATCTAATATTTGGTTAGATCGAGTAGTTAAGTTGGTAGAAACTTGAGGCACATTGCATCGAGTTGCGAGGTAAGGAATTTACCAAGGGACCTCTATTTTGGGGTCCAGAGGCCACAGAAGTCGCCCCTAGGTGAGGGTCCTAGGGGGGCCAGCGGCCCCCCAAGCGGGGATCTAGGGGCAGCACTCTCAGCCTATGACTATAAAGGGAATATTCACTGGCCGACTAGTGGAGGCTCATATGGTAGGTTAGTCAGGCCAACCTAACCGCCTTTGCAGGCTCTAAAAGCTAAACTACTTCACAACCATCCATCATCTATCTTTCACCCAGTCAGAGTTGTTCCAACTAGCCTTAAGCTCTTCACCTATCTTTTGTCTAGATTGCCATCTAAGCTTCACACTGGAACTGCATGGGTGGACAAAGCCATCTTTTTATCAATTGTTTGGAGAGCTAAAGAATTTTTTTATTATCCTCTTATCTATTGTGTACTTTGTATCTCTTTCTCAAATTCTGTTCGCTGTGCCATGTAATTTTTACACAAGTTTCTTGTAGAGTTGGTAGGTTTAGTTTTGCAGCTTAAGAGTGCAACTATTAAGCTTCCATATCTAGATGGAAAGTAGTAACTACTGGGTTAGTGCATCTGACCATGGTAGTAATTATGGCCGACTATTAGATTAGATCTTGGGTTTTTTTGAAAGTATTCTTAGGCTTTGGGGTTCGTGTTATTTTCTCAGTGTCCTTGGTCTCTTGTGGCTTTGTATTCAAGGTCCTTTTTCCATTGCCTTTAGGATCCATATTAGCATATTTATTGAGAGATGTTGACTTGTGCTTGAAAAGCTCACACATGTCCCTCTTCTCATGCACATTCTTGTTAGGGGAGGTTTTGGAAAATTTACTTTACCTTGCATCATTGCATGATGAAGTGAGTTGTGCAAGAATATAATCAAAAGGTGGATTAGGTTTTGTGTCATTCAATTGTAGAATAAACCACTTTAAGAGTTCAAGGTTGTACTGAACTAAAGCAAATCTATCAAGAGCTTGTAGGTCTTGGGTAAGGCACAAAACATAAGCACTTACATGAAGTACCATGCTTTATTGTCCTAACCTACTAGCTGCATATAAGTCTTCCTCTATAAGAGTTTATCACATGAGGGATATTGCTTAGTAGGTGTAGGCAACTCAATACCATGGATAATTGATAGAACTCTTAAGGAAGTAGGGTCCACATACATGGGATTCTAATTTGAGATGCAAAGAACCATTCCTTGCTCTACAACATTCATTAGTTGGCTACCAAGTTTAGCTGCCAAACTTTGGTTAGAATACCATTTCTACTCAAATACACTTTTTTTTTCTTTTTGTTCTAGGGCTTCTTCTTTTTACTTGATCATGTCATGGTCGTCAATATAGAATGAGGGAATTAAGTGTAGCTCTCTAGATTTAGCTTTTGGTGTACCCTTCATGACTTCCTTGACAAGGGCCAATTAATGAAAGCATATTTTTTTGCTACTCATCCCATGTCACTAGCCTTTCCAAGAGCAAGAGCTTTGTTTACTCTTTAGCTAGGGTTATGCTGTATGCATGCATAAGCGATATTGTAATGAAGGAGACCTAGGGAGAGAAGGAAGAGACTATAGAGAGGAGAGAGAAATGGGAAGAAGATGAGAGAAGAAGAGAGAGAAAGACTACAAAAAGAGAGATAAAGACATGAAAAGAGAGAGAAAGAGAAGGGAAGCCATGAATGCTGGAAGGAAGGGTAAAAGAGACTTCATTATTGATAAATTGATGCCCTAATTGGATCTCCCAACACCTTAAATACCCCGTCAGTATAACTAGATATTCCCATGCTAACCCATGTCCTAGCCATCTATCCCTGCTCTTTTACATTCCATCCTGACCTTGAAGGTTTTTTCCCTAAAAAACAAAAAGAGGACTTATCACTATGGCTCACAGGAGAAGGGGGGATTGTAGAGTACTACTCCATTTATCATTAAAAAGGAGAATATAGGTATGGAGAAGTACAATCTCATGTGGACTTCGGGCATACAAATGTGTATATGATGTATAAAACATGGATAATTTGATAGCGTATGAGTTTGGCCACCAGTTCTTGACAATTAGGGGTTGGCAAATAGTGGACAGCATGCTGTCCAAAATAGGCCCACTGGAGAAAACTAGTCATAACTTCCTATGGGCAGCTTTGATTGAGGCATGTGACATGTCAAAATTAATCCCATGAAGTGTAATTTTAGCCATGTAGGTGACACTTTACTGTCATCAATGCATGGTAAATACTATTCTAAAATAGTGTGTTGTCTAAAAGTTGTCTACATTGCAAATTAGAGCAAATTTAGCTACTCCTTAGTCCAAATTGCACCCTTGAAGTAGGGAAAGAACTACACTGGTGAAATGTTGATTGGGGTAGGCTTTTGCAAGATCATTATGTTTCTCAGGATCAAATGGATAACCTACATAATAAGCATCAAGAGCACAAGGGTCATCCATACAAGCATGGGTCACCGTACTACCACCAAGGTCAAAAGGATAATTGTGATCCATTACATCTGTTCTATCATAGAGGTAATTCATGGTGTCATATTCAAGCATTGATGGTGACACAAGATCCCCACTGACCCATACGATAGCCTGCATTGACTTTTCCATAAACTCATTGGGAACCACTTTGCCAAGTAGAACTGGAGTAGATGAGGTTGCAATCACTATAGCATTTACTGCATCAACCCCTAGGCATTTCATGCCAAGTAGAACTGGAGCAGATGAGGTTGCCAAGTAGAACTGGAGTAGATGAGGTTGCAATCACTATAGCATTCACTACATCAACCCCTAGACATTTCATGTCCATGAGTTTCACATGCGTGGCTACTACTGGGCATTCAAAGTTAAGGGCCTTGGGCTAATGGGGCACTTTCTCATGAAGCTGCATGGAGATGCCCTCATCATGGCATCATTCATGAGAAGCATCACGTTGCTCATAAGGATACACATGCTGCTCATAGTAATGATCAAGTGGTTGATGATATCGATCACTCTGTTGGATGATAATGATGTTGCTCCACATCTAAGTATTTGTATACATTTGGATGATGTTGCCCATATACATAAGGTTGCCTAGATGGTTGTCCATGCATGTGACTAGAATGTAGCTCATAAGAACATACATAGTCATCACATGCATGTTGCTGCTCAAAATATGCACAATCATCATCTACATGTTAACCATAAGTAGGCACATGATGTTGCCTTTGCACATCCAAACCATGCAAGTGGTCATGGCACCCATAATGTCCATCAGAATTCCCACGCTGGTGCTCATAATCATGCTGATCCATCCTTTTAACTGTAGCGATTTGAGCAACTTGAGTCATAAGGGCTGCAAGTTTGTCATTGATTGCCATGGTTTGCATGTTGGTGACTAAGATGGTTGAGATCACTCAGTCCAACTTGGACATGAGCTGATTGTGTTCCTTAATTAGTTGGTTGTGTCTCATAGCTCGGAGAGCTTCTTGTTGCTATAGAGTAGCATTCAATGCATTCCTTTGGGGATGCCAAGAGTGAGAAAAGCAATTAGAACTAGGAGCCAGGACTGATTTGTTTTTGCAGATACTATTGTCTCTTTGTTGGTGCATTTTATCCATCGAGTCCTTATCCCTTTCTGCATCCCTTTCATCAAGCCACTGTCAAGTGTGGAGCAAATCTCTACAATCTTGGTTACTAATCTTGCTTTTATCCTTGTCTCCTGTCATAGAAGGTGTAGTCCACATAGACCCCTAGTCACAAAATCTGAAATAACTTTGGCTAGGGAGCTCTAATTGGGGAACTTTTTGGTTCAAAATGTAGGGGAGAGTGCCTCTACAAGCTTATGAAAAAACATTTATGACAAAAAATATTTAGAATTGACTGTGAACAACTTTATGTGGTTGTACTAAAGGGGACTGTAGCCTGTCCCACAGAACCATTGCACACAAAATGGTTGTAACTCTTTAATGGGGAGATTTCTAGCTCTAGTCAAAGGTATTGATCCTCTCTATGTAAAGAGCATAGATATGTAATAAAATGTCTTATACAAAAAAAATTGTAATAAGAAATGTGTGGCTAAATTGTGCATTCCAACACCTTGTTTACAATTGTGAGACGCATGTTTAGAATAGTTGATACCTTGTAGGGTCTAACCAAGTTATCAAAATGAATAAAGACCTTTTGGAAACTTGTGAGCACCTTGGGGGACTTGCAAATACTTCTCCAACCCACAAATACCTTTGTAAAAACCTATGGAAGTCCACAACAACATGTATAAGCCTATTATGAGTTGAGAGTTGTCATGAAAATCATTGTGGGATGGAAGCTGCTACCAACCAAAATAATCCCAACCATTGCCACCATAGCCAAATGAATTGCAAATAAGAGCATAACCTTGTCAAGCATGATCATCTCATGACCAACATAAGTATTACTGACAAACAGGGACATATACTTGCCAACATAGACATAGGCAAACCACTATGAGTACCATAGTCAAGTTCACTTATTGTTAACTCAGATTTGGCTGTACCCTTTGGAGTCAACACTACAAAGGCTTGCTATAATGCTTTTGAATAACAACAAATAAGCTCCTTGGGTGCGCATGTTATTGATGTCAGATCTCAGTGATACAACATGACACAAATATTCAGAAGAGGGTCAATCCCTTCCACCAAAGCTACTGCAAGTTGCAAACCAATGTAGCCATGTTTCCAATGATTGCTGACTTCACCCTAGGCATCTCCTCTATTTGATAAATCTTCATGTTGTCACAGGAATAATCCACAATGTATGATGTATATGTCTTGCATGTCATGCTAAGAATCCCCTCATACATGGGTTTGTATCCACTACATACAACACCCTTGATATGGCTATCAAAATCAATAGCCCTCCAAATCGGGATCTTATCACAAAATTTCAATGTCTCTCAGCTTTATGAATTAAAAATTCCACTCCTTTTTAAGGCTTTCAATCGAAAGCTTCAAATTTGTAATTTTTTTTGCAAGTTGTATGGGGCAATCTCACAATGTGTACAACCAAGAAATATCATCATTGTCACATTAAAATAAGTCCCATGAAAGCCTGTAGCAAGTACTTTATCTAGACAGATAATCTCATCAGTCAGAGATGTCAAATGCTAGCAATAGTCTCTCGAATTGCAATCCTACCACATATGCTAATTGGACCTTTCAATGCTTGAAATCTCTAAGCTTAGTTACGTGCCACAACATTGATGATGAAGGTTTGCATACCTAAAACATGGTTGGGGGGTACACATTGCTAGTCCACAACCTAAGCCCATGAAGAAAAGTGGCATTTCTTTTCTCACATTGCAGTTATTTGAATCATAGCATACCCCTTTGAACTAGATAGCACAACTCCTTGCACCCTGAAGAAGAGGACATGCTTGATAATCTCCTTCCTAATTGATGATGAATATGATAAAGAATCAGTAGCATCATATGCTTGATTGGGGCAGTCAATAGAAGATTTACATATCTATAGATCCTATCTGTGCTCAGTGGTAAAGGAGATCTCTACTAACCTCTGACAATCTCGGTCAACCATGGAGGAATGGACCTGGCTAGACAAGCTGCAACTAGACTTGCTAACAAAAGTGGTGGAGAAGATTACCCATAAGATCTGATTATTTAGGCCAAATACTTACAAGCACCTCAAGTATGTAATAAAGTCCCATATACCAAGCATATAAAAAAAGCAATAGATGAACTTGAAGTAGAGTTGCAGTCTTGATAGAGAAATTTCTACTGATGCTGGGGCCAATTGTATGGATTTGAGGACTTGAACTTTCTGAGACAAGAAAGGCAACCTCTCAGCAAACCCCCAGCAGGTGCAAGAGATCGGTTTATCAAATTAAAAGTTTCTGTTGTAGAAAAATGGTGGATCTGTGGAGTTCTCTGGAACACTCACACGGTGTTCATTGACTTGTTCATGAGGTAGATGAATAATCTTCTATGTGTGTCACAAAAGGATGATTGTCACATACACTTTGATGCATCCTTGGATTCGTAGACACTAGAAGATTTCCCTTAACATTTTGATCTCTTTCAAGTCTTAGGATTTAGGTACTCTGATCAGCTTCCAATAAGGTTGCACTTCTTGAATCCATCTTCTAAAAGTTTGAAATAGGTTCAACCATGCATGACTATAGCTAGGATAGAGGATGTCCCATGATACCTTCTTAGGTGCTACCTTCCAGTTCAGCACCTGTAATGTCATCAGGAGCCATTAATACTCCCTCTACTAATGCACCATCTAATGTGTAGAAGTTGTTGTAGCCCTCGCACATGCATCAAAATTCCTTCAAATGGAAAGGGAAGTGTTTCTATCACTATTTCTAGGCCAGCTAAGAGAGCCTCATCAATCAATGGCAATAGTAGAACTCCTAGACTAGTTCTTCAACACTTTCCACCATTCCACATGATGTGGAGAGTTGGTACAACAAAGATAAATAATGCTTTCACTTGTCCATTTGGTCAAACCCAAGCATCATGCTCATTGTTCTCAACACAAAATGAACCATTCGATAGCATAACACTTTTGTTAGTACTCCAGCACTCGGCCCTAGTCCCTATGGAAGCTCAGCTTCACCTTTTCAAACTAATATTGTTGGTATTTCATAGCCAGGGTCTTCAATATTTTTTGCCTTCCAAGCATAAACTCAAATCCAAACACCCAAAAAATTTGTCTTTACTAGTCTTAACGAATCTCAACTAGTAGCCAACACATTCAGGGCACTTGCTATTCCTAGAGCTGTTCTTAGCACATTACCTCACAGTATCTATATGCTAGTAAGTAACTCTTTTGGCACTCTATCGGCCATGCCACAAATGTCGATTGGTCGCAATGCTGGTATAAGGCCCTCAGTATAGTATGGTATATCTAGTATTCTAGTATCTGATCAACCAACCCAAGTGCGGACTACATCACTTCTCACATGCACGCATATTGCTCAAAGATCAAGAATCCACATGATGCAGACATGATGTTACTATCCATAAAAAGATAGCCCGAAGGTTTCTTTTATTTAATGATGGTGAAGAAACACAAAACACTCCTGAAGTAGATGCGATGTTTGTACCTCGGGAAAATCCAAGAGCTTTGTTTATCTGCCAAATTGATCAATCTCCAAGCACTACTATTTGCACAAATATGAATTCTAGAGAGGGAGCAACTCCTGTGAAGGCAACAAACGTTTCATTTATCAATCTCTCCAAACCGTAATATATAGAGGCCATTGTAGGGTGGTTCTGATAGCTTAGGAGAGCAAGTTAAAGTTGATGAGAAGATCCCATTAACAAAGAATGCCAGTTCAAAGAAAAATGGTTCCCAAGGATATCACTTGCACAAATGAAATGGAAGAGCCAAGGGGGGTACTCGGAGTTGAGCTTGATGGCATGGTCGATGCCCTCTTTCAGAATGTTGGCATTGAGGACGACCTTGGCATGGATCTCCTTGTTGAGATGGTGGGGCCAATGGGGATCTTAGCCTTGGCCAAGAAAGAGGTCTATGCAAAGGCTATGGAGGCGGCGGGAGAGAGAGAAGAAGAATGAAGAGGACATCTTTCCTTCAAAAAATAGTTATAGTCAAATAACCAATGGTTGTGATTGTTGAGGTCTGGCCTTAGGTTTGGAAGTAGTAATAGCCAAGTCAATGGACTATGTACTTGTGGTAGTCAAGGATGACTACTTGGTCAAATTCGTAGAAGCATTGGGAGTGGGCATACTCTTTGTTGTTTTTCATGAATTTAGTTGCTTAGGTTGAGTAACTACACTAGGTTCGTATTGCTAGATGTATTGTATTTACTTGGGCAAAGATTTAGGAGTTTTTGGACTTCTAAGCAAGCTATTAGTTACCTCTAGTGTTTGTGTTTTCTTTCTTGGATGGCTCTATTTTCTCCTCCTTTGAGCATTCCTTCTTAGATTGACCAACACAATGCAATTGACACTTTGCACCCTTATCTAAATTTTAGGGCTCATTAATCATTATCAGTCTCGCCTTATGTTTTTCAAAAACATCAAGCAATTGTGACTTTAATGCATTGAGCTCCATTTATTTTCTCTACTAGGTAAGGTTTGACCTCCAAGTTTCTATCCTAGTTGCATTAGTCTTTCCATTGGTTTTGGTTTTGGACATTGATTTACATTTTGTCTTTTCCTTTATTTCCTTACCATGGGTGAGATTTGAGTTTTGGCTAACAAAGGTGGTGATGTGGGTTGTTTTAGGTAACCAAATTCATGGATTTTTCTGGCAATGCCCTTGACCACATAGCAATGATTTGGGGACCCATTACAGTGCTATGCTAACTCTCTCATAGTGTGTATGTTAGTATCCCCAAGATCTTCATCTCTTTTTGTGTGGTAATCTTTTTCTAGCGGTGCTAGGAACTACCTTTGGCCTATTTTTCACCCTACTGGAGGAAATTTTCTACTAAATGGGACTCACTTGTCCTCTTGTGCCCTTAGCAAAGTTGTAAGAACTCCCTTACTTTTCTATCTATGTTTTTATGTTGGCTAAAAGATAACCCTTTTCTCTTCCCTTGTGCATTAGGAACATTGTGTTTGTTTTCCAAAAGTCTTAATTATCTTGATAGTGGGTCCGGTCAAGTGCATTTGATGTGCTTTGCAATCCACATTGCACTTAATTGTATGCTTGAATCATCTTCCAAGCAGAATTTCCCTTTTGACATCCTCTTGATTGGGAAGCACATAGAAAAAATTTTGAAAGCTTTATGTTAGTAAGTTCATTCAAATCTTACATTTTCCTAAGAGAGACTATGGGGATCCCTCGTATGGGTTGATTGTTGCATCAATCAGCACAAGTTTGGGCTATTTGATCATGTCCATTGATCATGGTCCATGCAGCATAGGTGAGGATATTAAAGTCGGTTCCATCATCAATGGGAGCTTCAACTATACACCATCCTTCAGTAATTAATTTATTCATAAGTTAGGAAGGTGCAATCAACTCTTCATCTTCCCAATTGATATTAGCATTCTTGACCATGTGAGTGAAGATATAAGGCTCAATACACAAATAGATAGCTACACAATGCATTGCATTTACAACAATCCTGATAAAAGTGTGTTTAGCTATACTCTTTGCATTTGGGATAAGTTCCATTAGGTTACTAATTTGTTATTGTTTGGGAAACAGATGACCAAAAAATCAAGCTAATGGCCATTCCAACAAGTTTTATGTACACATGGTTGTACAATTGGAAATTCTTGTAGCAGAAGCAAGTCATAAGATGACTACTTGACATCCATCTTTTCTACCATCCTTCTAATACTCTCTATATTTTAAGTTATATTTGAACGAAAGGATCATTCTCTATGTCCTATTTCTCTTAAATTCATGAAGTTTGATCAAGGATCTAAAGGGGTTTGTGTTATTATTTATGTCTATCAATAACAACCACAACCTAAATTTAAGTAGTTTCAATGCTTGTTGTGCATATAGGCTTTATTTCTTCCAAATAATTTGTGATTTTAGAGAACAAAAACTTTACAGTAGTTCTTGAACAATCACTACACAAGGCACTATGAATTTAGGGTGTTTTTTTGTCCCCTTTGGCTATTTGGGTTAATGATGTTGAGAGCTATATGTGTTTACCCTCTCATGGCACCTCTCATATGTCAAATGCATATGACTCCTTTGAACGAGTGATCCAAGCAATTATGACAATTTGAGGAAACTATATAATCTGCAACTTGATGACAAGGATGATGTTATTGATGATGATAATGTCATGGATGCTTTTATTAATGATTGTACTACAGAGAAATTCGTGCACATGACAAACAAAGTCTTCTTAGGACAAGGCTCCAAATTGACATGGCTAAGCACAAGTTTGCTTATTCTTAACATAAAAATCCTTATATTTTGAGTAATGCATCTATTTCAACACTATTAAAGTAAGTGACTTTTTGATTGTCAATGTTAATTGCATTATTTTCAAATGTCTTAACATTTAAATCTAAATGGGATGTTTGCTTGAAGCATTGTAGGTTACTATCTAAAAAGATTTTACCCGCAAATAATGTCCTTTCTACATCAACAAATTAGGTAAAGAAGATGTTGACCAAGTTTGAAGTTGACCACAACATAATACACACATGTATAAAGGGTTTTCTTTTATATAGAGGTGAATATGAGAGCAAGGATAGATGCCCAAAATGTGAAACACCTTGTTATAAATAAATGAGTAGAAAGACTTCCACAATGCACTTTGGTATTTTCCATTGACATCCCATATACAACATATATTTTGAGACCCAAATAATGTAAGAAGCTAGGAATAAGGACTTAGTGTAAATAATATTCATATTATGCCATGTCACATTACCATTGGTATAAAAGGAGAGGACATGCAATTTTTCATATCTGTTTGACACATTAATACAATTTCTGCCCTTCTCTCCCATCTTGCTCACAACTTCCATGGCTTCTCACTCTTTTCTCTCTTTCTCTCTCCAAATCTAGTCTTTCTCTCTCCTCTTCACTCTTGTTTTCTCTCTTTTGAAGTCTTCTCTCTCCTCTTTCTCTCTCTCTAGTTCACTCTTTGACAAGTGGTATCAAAGCATTGGTCTTTGATCCATTTTTCCTTCTATTTTTCAGTCCTATTTTCCTCAATCAAAATCAATTTCAGACAAGTATTATACACAAGACAATGACTAGTGGAGTGCTACAGACCATCTATAGTTAGTAAGAGACTACATCTGGAGATATCCAAGGTCTGATATGGCGGAGGATGGCTAAAGTGGCAGGTCCTCATCAAATTTCATCCAAAATTGGAGGTAATTAGGGTAAACAAGAGCTTACCGGGCTTAGTTTGGGAACAAACTACGGTTACTTTGAATGGAGGGAGTTCTATTTCCCCTTTCTTGGAGCTTCTTGCAGGTTTCATGGAGTTTCTAGCCAAGATCTCTTCCTCCCACACAAATCAATGATCATAGACCTCATCTAAGCTGAGAATCACTTGCTTCAGCCCTTCAGCTTCAAGATCATAGACTCAACCAATTGATTAGGCTCATGATAATTCCTTGGTAACTATAGGACCTATCTTTGAAGAATGGAAAACTATTTATAATGAGTGGGTTGTTAGACGTGACAAAGCAGCTCGTTGGTATATCCTTTCTACTCTTTAAGTATCGCTTATGCTTGATGTATGTAATCTTTCGACCTTACAAGTTATATGGGAGTATTTGATAGCAAATTTTGATAAGAAATCTATAACAGAAATACTTTATCTTTGTAGCCAAATTACTAAGTTACAATACAACAACAGAACTTCTATGATAACACATATTGAATCATTTAAGAACATTATCAATCAGCTTGCTACAACTGGTGATGCTATTCAACAAAAGCAATTGGTCACAGAGCTTTTTGATATTGTATAGGATCCTCCTTATGATAATATTGTTACCATATTATGTAACAAAGACGAGATCAATTTTGATCAAGCTTGTCTATCTTTGATTGAATATTCACAACAATGACATGAACGACGACACACAAATCAAGAAACAATTATGATCTCACAAGAGGAAAGACAATAAAAAAAATTTGACTAAGATTTCCTTACTCGAAGGTGTCCCTTTCCATTCTATATACGTAGGAATTGTGGCGGTGGTAACTTCTCTCATCTCAAGTTTCCTAGCAATTTTGAATGCATTCAGTCTCTCCACACTTGATAGTGGAAATAATTTGTATCTCTTTCGTATTCCATGACTATCAAATGGAGAATCAATCTTGTTAACATGGGATGGAATTGCTCCTATGCCTTCAAACATACCATTATGGATTGCTTCATAGATCTTTAAGTGTCCATGTATTCTTTACAAAGCTTAGAGTAATGCACAATGGACAAGGAATTATTCATTTACAATTACAAATTGATGATATTGTGTTGATAACTTATTGCCTTAGTATTTGAATTTAGCAATCCTCATGAGGTACATATATGTAAGTGTCCTTGTGTTCTTTACAAAGCTTAGAGTAATACACAATAGACAAGACATCATTCATTTACAATTACAAATTAATGATATTATGTTGATAACTTATTGCCTTGGTATTTGAATTTAGCAATCCTCATGAGGTGCATATACATAAGTTAATGATGTATTGCTCAAATATCATATGCAAGATTGCCTTTCTCTTTCCATTCCTTTTGCAAAGGTAACTCAATTCCTATTATTTCAAGGTTTATACTAAAGGAATAAGTTCTTATGGCTAGCATTCCATTTACAAAAGTCTTGGGTCACATAAGATACTTGGTTAGCTATAGTCACTTGTTTTTTGCATTTATTTTCATGATGATAATAATTTTTATTTCTCTCATTAGAAGTAATTAAGGAGATCGAAACAAGCTAAAGGATTTACTTCATATGTGAAATGTACACAAACTGTTGGTCTCTACTACATTCTTAAAAAGAAGTAGAACCCAAATCTAATATTTCCATTATGAGAATATTTCTAAATCCACGTGATAGTCATGCAAGGGAATTCCAACATCCAAAAATACGCCATGGTGTGATTTTCAAATTACATACTACATATCTTGATCTCCGCTTGCATATACGAGTTAAAGGAATTTACGTGGGAACCTCCTCCTAGAAAGCCAAAAGGATAACCTTTGGATTAAAGGATTTTTTAAAAAAAAAAATTTTCCCCCTTTTTCCCCCAACGGCTGTCATGCTGGAAGGGAGGGGAATAGCAAGGATGACTAAGCATCCTTGCTGGGGGTCGTAGGGTGGGATAAACCCATGCACGAGCCGCGTGGGGAGGGAAGGTACCTCTTCCCCCCCCCCCCATATAAACCCTGTGGGAGGAAAGGAGTCAGGGGGGAGGGAGAAAGAGACATAACGCTGCAGTCACTGCCGTGTGAGAAAGAAGAGAGTAACATCGCCTCTGTGTGCGCCGTGAGGCTGAAGAAGATCAAGAAGAACAGGGAGGCTACCAGACGTGAGACAGAAAGGAGTAAGGAGGAGCTGACGCTGCCGTGTGAGATAGAGAGCAGAGCTACGCCGCCTACAGCCTGAACCGCCGCCAGAAGTCGATGCCATCAACCGTCATCTGATCGTCTCCCTTTTCCTCCCACGTGGATATTTGAAGACCACAGAAGCTTCAAAAAGCTTCTTGAAAGCTTCTAAGGGCCTCCTCCAAAGCCCCCTTCCTGTGGGGTTCCACCCAACCCTCTTTAAAAGGCCATTTACACTAGAAATTAAGCCCCTTTTCTCCCCCTTGGGTTCCCCACAAGCTCCCATTAGCCCGGGTTTCTAAACCCCTTCTCGTGGCCCTTCCCTATTGCCCTCTCAAGCGGGTTCTTATTACCCTGGGATTTAAGCACCTTCCTATGGTCCGTTTAAACCCCCCTTTCCGTGGTTTTCCATAAGCCCTTCCCGAACAATCTTTACACCCCCTTTTCCCCTTGGAGTTTAAGTCCCCTTGCCCCAAAACCCACCCTAGGCCGGAGGTTTAAAGAAACCCTTCCCATGGTTTTAAATTCAAGACAACTCAAAACTTAAAAAGTCTTTTTTTTTTTTTCCCCCTCCGTGTTGGATTGGAGATTTTCCCCCCATAAAAGGGTTTTTGACCTTAAAGGTCTTATCTTCCCAAGCTTTATTTCCCCTTAGGGCCCTTGCTCATTATAACCCTCGAACTACCCCTTATATCTTCTCCTAAGGCCTCGTTAGGCCCTTTTTTTTTAATATAACCTTTAAGGACTACTTTCCCTCCCTTGGAGTTCCTCCCTTAAAATTCTGTAAGGCCCTTTCTCCCAAGAGAAATTGTCCTTAGCCTTTCCTTCAAACTCGCAAAATACTTTGAAGTTTTGTTCTTCTTTCCCCACTTGAAAAAGGGAAGAGAGTGCTAAGTGTTTTCCGAAAGAAGGTAAAAGCTGCTTCCACGTTCAACGGACTACAGTTGCGATGCCTCCTAAGAAAGTCCAAGGCGTAGCCGCGGGAGGGTCATCTCCCGGTATCCATGTGGATATCTCACCTCAAAGCCAGGTTTTTCTTCTTGTTGTTAATTCGGGTTTTTAGTCAATCATGCAAAGAAAAATTGTTAAGGAAATATATTTATTTGTTCAAGTTATTTTTAACGAAGTAGTTAGCTTATGAATGACAATTGACTTTCTTCAAATTGCATCAAGCATTATAGAATAATAGGCAAAAACTATCCATTTACTATAGTAATATAGCCCTAAAATGAAGAAATTATATCTTGCACCATTAGTCTTATTCCTTTCGCAATGAATCATGGCAAAATGGCTAAATTCATGAAAGATTTCTTTCGATGCTCAAATTACTAGAGAGTTGTCTTTGCTAGTTGCACACCTTAGCAAGGCAACTGTTGTAATTTGCATGAGTTCATCTTTAAAGAAAACGGACGTTAGACGTTAGAAATTAATAAGTATAAAATTTAGATATACAAACTCATTTGGAAAGAAAATGTAATAGGAAGTTGCTAGATGACACTCTATTAACACTTTTCCCCTGCAAATTGAGGACTTGTAACTAATGAAGTGTGTATTCACCAACTCATTAGCTGGGACTTTGTCCCAAGGAGTATTGTCGCTCTTTGTATCATCATGGCATTATGCTATATGCCAAATTAAATTGTATTGGTTGAGAAAGTTAATCAAAGATAGTCAAACCGTGACAAGACGAGTAAGATTACCTCCCAAAAGCTGACCAAACCAATCTTTCCAAAAGCTAATCAGACCAATCTAAACATAGAAATGTTCATACCCTAAAACACTGATGCCAGGAGGCATATTCCACAGTGGATTCCGTGAGGTTTAACGGTGGATTCCGTAAACTTAGATGACCGGGGCTCATACGCAAAGAGGATTCTTTGTGCGAGAAGTTGATGGGGACGCCTGTCCTTTTCGGGCGTTTCATTAATTTAGTGTGTACATGGGTGATTCCATAGCGGGTGATTCCGCAAAATGCATATTAAATTAATAAACGTTTATGAGTTTAGAGTGCGCACTCGTAATAAATTAAGGTTAGGATTTATTTCTAACCAGTTGATTTATTTATGTAGTTGAAGACTGCTAGGTATTCACTTTTGTCGGTTTAATTGTGTTATTCTACTAACGATTGTGAATGCTTCAGTTGATGTGTAGAGATAGCAGCAGTGGCGGAGGAAAGCATTGGAGTCTAGCGGGTTTTCGACCTTTGGACTATATTTTGATAGGCGCCACGCCTATATTTTGTTATGTCTATAGAGACATCGATTATTTATTATTATTTTGTATGCGCTTATGCACCTGGATATGTTATTTCTATTTGGACATTGAGATTGGGCGTGCCAGACACTATGGGCACCGTCCATTAGCTTTATTTTCTTATTTTTGGTAGAAAGCAAACTCAAAAGCTAAAAGCTTGTCATATTTTTGTAATTGGACTATTTTTTGGCATAAAGATTGGAAATATATATTAAATACATGCTTTGTGAAGCGCTCACACAAGGCATGGGGGAGATTGAACCCAATTTGTCTCTTGTCTCATGTCCTGCTTGCTTTTACATGGGTTTTTGTGCTAAAAAGTAGAGTACTTTGTTCTTGGGGACCTTCCGGGATTCACCACGTGAGCTATCTGCGACCGATCTGCGCACCAGTGGTATCAGAGCGGAGCAGAGATCAAGGGCTTCCAATCGCTACCAATCTCGGGCGAAGGCGGAGCTCCAGGAACAAACGGCCTCTACAGTCAATCTCGTCGCGAACCGTCGATACAGGCAGACTTCTGGCGATCAAGAACCCCTATTTCCACTGTCAGATCGCGAAGGACCAGGCTCTGTCGGCGGAGGACCACTCATACATTCTCTTCATCAAGTCGTTGCAAACAGAGATAAGATCTTTCATAATCAAGTTTGTTATTACCTTAAAGCTTAGTCTTAAGCTTAAGAAGCTTTATAAGCTTCAAATCGTCAAATCGATTAGCAAGAGGAGAAGTCCGAAAAATCCGCGTGGAGAAAAACGGCCCCCCCCCCCCTCACGATCAAAAACGGCGGCCTCTGTGTTGAATCATTAAGCTCTCTAAGCTTAATCCTTAATACAAAGCTTAAATCATTAAGCTTTCTCTGCAAGTCACACAGATCTGACAAGTCGATAAACTCCGGGTCCTGCACTCCAGAAGTCAAGTTCAGTAAGTCACTTGGAATCAAGTCCTGCAAGTCCTGCAAATCGGCTAAGTCCAGCAAGTCAACAACTCTGCAAGTCTGTTAAGTCTGCAACTCTGCAAGTCAGACTAAATCAGAACTGACTATTGCTTAAAACTCATAGAAGACTTGTTCGTAGGCAAAAACTCTGAACTGGAAAGTTGTTCGCAGCAAGCTGTTTAACCTATTTGCAAGTTCGTTGAAGTACTTTCAGCAAACGGAGACAGAAATATTTCAGAATTTCTAAAAATTGAAGAAGAAAATACCCAAAAAGACATAGCCTTGTAACCCCAAATTTGAGCTACGCTCATCCCACTAACTGATTTTGAGTGAGAAAGGTTTGTTGAGTTTTACAGGATGACTACCCCACATATGGATGATCCTATGGCTGAAGACGATCTACCCGAGCCTACCATGGAAGAAAAGCTGGATCTTATCATGCTACAACTGGAACAAGAGCGAAGAGCTAGGCAAGACTTGCAAGCGCAATTGACAAAGCTACAAGGAGCGTCCACTGACAAAGAAGAACCTCAAGCTGAAGATCTGATTCGCCGTACCATCGACGCCACTCTTGAAGCACAAACCATTCGCAAGGAATCCAAGATAAGTAAACGAAGTTTCAAGTTTTGCACTTTCAATGGCATAAGAGAAGGAAAGACTGTTTTATCATTCATTAGCCAGTTTGATGACTATTTCCATGAGGAAACTTATCCTGAGAAAGATAAAATCAAGTGTGTTACTAATCATCTGATAGATAGAGCATCACTTTGGTGGACTGTAGTTCGCAAGAGCATAGAATGTCCTGCTACATGGGAAGATTTCAAGAAGAAGTTCATGCAAAATTTTCTACCACCGCAATTTCATGAGAAGGCTATCAAGCAATGGGATTTACTTCAACAACGCGATCGTGAGCCTATTCCACAGTATACAGAGCGTTTTTGGAATTCACTCCTACAGCTACACATGCTTGAAGACGTACCAGAGACGACACATAAGCGGAAGTACATGTCTGGACCTCTTGGACATTACTACGCTGAGTTGAATATGTTCAAGCCTGCTACCCTTGAAGACGCCATCTCCTTAGCTAACGACACTGAAGATAAGTTACGCGGAAGAGATCGACGACCACAGCCATTCCAAGCAAACGGTAATTATGGATCTAAACAATTCAATTCCAATTTCAGAAGGTTTAATCCAGGTCGTTTCTCATCACCATCTTTCCGCAAGAATTGGCCTAAACCACCTGCATTGCCATCCACTGTCAATCCAAACCCTAAGCCTATCCAACAAGCAAATCCAAATATACCCAGACTCCCAGCCATTGCAAATAATGTGACCAAAGCCAAGCCCATCGTATGCTACAAGTGTCACCAGCCAGGCCATCTCGCAGCAAATTGTCATTCAAAGAAGCCATCAGCACATATCAACTACCTTGGAGCTATGGACGAAGAAGAGCATGAGGATATGCCGGATTTCACTGAAGAAGAAGATGATCCTACTACTACTTCCGACACTTTACCAGGTATGCCTACTTTACATTCATTATTGACTATGAAATGTATGGTGCATGGAAAAGAAAGAACTATATTGCATGACGACGGTAGTACCCATGACTTTATTTCAGCAAAATTGGTAAAGGAATTGAAATTGCATACTGTACCTACGCACTATCGCATAAAAGCTGCATTTTTAGGTACTAGGTACAATGGCACACAAGAAGTTCAAGATTTAGAAATTCAAATCGGTCCATATATTAAAAGAAGAAATTTCTTAGTTGTCCCATTACAGTCTAGCGACATTATTCTAGGAATGCCATGGAGACACCAACATAATCCCAATATAGATTATTCTACACACACAATGAATATAAATTTTCAAGGAAAATCTATTACATTATTTGGTATGCATGCATCTCATATGTTTCCACTGCTTTCGCATACTCAAGCAAAACGTGTACTACGCAAGAATACTAAATCATATCTCATTTGGGTGAATGAATTGCACGCAAAAGAAACTCATATGCACCCTAGGCATAAGGAATTTCTTGCATATTTTAAGGACTGTTTTGCAGAAGACCTACCACCAGGTTTACCTCCATCACGTCCAGAAGACCATAAGATTGACCTAATACCTGGCACACAACCACCTTGCAAAGCCCCATATAGGCACAATCAAATAGAGCAAAAAGAAATCCAGAGTCAAGTTGAAGAATTACTAAATAGAGGTTTAATTCGACCTAGTAGTTCTCCATTCGGTGCACCTGTGCTCTTAGTCAAGAAAAAGAATAATACTTATCGGATGTGTATTGACTACCGAGCATTAAACAAGATCACTGTAAAGAATAGGTATCCTATACCTAGAGTTGATGACCTTATGGACAAACTGCAAGGATCTTCTATATTTAGTAAAATTGACCTTAAATCTGGATATCATCAGGTGAGGCTAGATAGATCCGACATATTTAAGACTGCATTCAGGACACAGTTTGGCCATTACGAATTCTTAGTTATGCCATTCGGATTAACTAATGCACCTGCCACTTTCAGTAGAATGATGAACCGTATTTTTCTAAAATATCAATATTGTGTGATTGTTTTCTTTGATGATATTTTAGTATTCAGTCAAAGTGAAAAAGAGCATTATGAGCATTTATCATTAGTTTTTCAATTACTGAAAGAAAATCAATTGTTTGCAAATCATGACAAGAGTGAATTCTTTAAGACAGAAATAGAATATCTAGGTCATATTGTATCAAAAGAAGGAATAAAAGTTGATCCTAAGAAAATTGATGCAATATTGCATTGGCCTATTCCTAAAAATGTACATGAATTACGCTCATTCCTTGGTCTTGCTAGTTTCTATAGGAAGTTTGTACGTAATTTCTCATTACTTGCTTTACCATTGACCAAACTTCTTAAGAAAGGCATTGTTTATCAATGGACTGAAAACCAGCAGAAATCCTTTGACTTACTCAAACGTGCATTAACCAATGCCCCTGTTCTACAATTGCCTGACTTTAACAGACCATTCTTTCTAGTTGTGACCGATGCTAGTGGATCAGGAATAGGAGCCGTGTTTATGCAAGACAATCATCCAATAGCATATTCTAGTTCTAAGCTGAAACCCTCTGAGCTCAAATATTCCACTTATGACAAGGAACTCTTAGCAGTTGTTCAAGCATTAAAACAATGGAAGCATTATTTAATGGGTTCAGAATTCATGATAAAGACCGATCAGCAAAGCATTAGACATCTACTTAGCCAACCCCAAATTTCTGACCGTCATATCAAATGGGCTTCATTCATTCAAAGTTTCCATCCTATCATTCAATACCAACCTGGAAAAGAAAATGTAGTTGCTGATGCATTGAGTAGAAGACCTGCAATTCATAACATTTCTATCATATCTTTTGATTCTTTGATTGCTATGAAAGACACATATCACCAGGATATTACTTTTCATTCTGATTGGTAAAAATTAGTTCAAAATAATTTCATTCCTGTTGATTCATTGTCATATAATGATGGATTCATGTTCTTTGAAAAGAGACTGTGTGTTACTATTCCATTCCGATCTTTTGTTTTGAATGAAATTCATTGTCCCCCATATCAAGGTCATAGAGGTATCATTTCTACATTACGCATGTTAACTGAAGATTTTTATTGGCCGCATATGGATGCAGATGTATCTAATTTTATTTCTGAATGTCTGATTTGTCAAAGAATAAAGAGACATTATGGTAAACAGTATGGATTATTAATGCCTTTATCTATTCCATCTAAACCTTGGGAGCATATATCTATGGATTTCATTACTGGCTTACCAAATATTAAATCTAACCATGACATGATTTGGACAATTGTAGATAGATTTAGTAAGCAAGCATATTTCATTGCATGTAAGAAAACTTTAACAGCATCACAAGCAGCACAGTTATTTTTGAAAACTGTTTTTACTAACCATGGATTGCCGAAAGTGATTATTTCAGATAGAGATTCTAGATTTTGTAATAATTTTTGGATTACACTGTTTGCAAATCTAGGCACAAAGATTGATTTCTCATCTGCATTTCATCCAGAAACAAATGGACAAACAGAAGCCACAAATAGCACCATTCTAGATCTTTTACGTGCATACACTATCTCTAAACCTCAGACATGGGATACTCATTTACATCTATTACAGTTTGCATATAACAATACACCGCACACATCTACAAAGAAAGCACCTTTTGAAGTTATTTATGGATATAGATTATCTACACCTGTTGCATCTTTATCTAATAGAATACAAAGTGCCGATGATATTGCTGTTATGCATAACACTATTTTTGATGAAGTAAAGGATATGATTGCTAAAGCCCAACAATCATATACCAAACAAGCCAACAAGAAAAGACAAGCCATGAATTTCAAAGTTGATGATTATGTTTGGCTTAGAATAGAAAAGCGTAGACTGCAAAGTGTAGAAAGACATCCAGTAGTCAAATTAGCTCCTAGATTCTACGGACCATTTAGAATCATTCATAAGATTAATGACAATGCATTCAAGTTAGAACTGCCATCCCATTGGAAAATTCATAATACATTTCATATTAGTTTATTGAGACCATTTAGAGGACAATTACCTATCCACCCTGTCTATGAAAACCCACCTTTACTAGAAGAAGAGACTGAAATACTTGAACCAGAAGCCATTATAGACACTGACTATATGACCACTAGAACTGGCCGAAGGTATTCTAGATATCTAGTAAAATTTAAGAACCATCCTGTAGAGGAAGCACAATGGATGCACGCTAGAGACTTAAATGCTTTCCCCACTCTGTTAGCTCAACATTGAGCTAATAGCAATTGAGGTCAATTGCTATCCCACCCCGGGGGTATGATGCCAGGAGGCATATTCCACGGTGGATTCCGTGAGGTTTTACGGTGGATTCCGTAAACTTAGATGACCGGGGCTCATACGCAAAGAGGATTCTTTGTGCGAGAAGTTGATGGGGACGCAGGTCCTTTTCGGGCGTTTCATTAATTTAGTGTGTACATGGGTGATTCCATAGCGGGTGATTCCGCAAAATGCATCTTAAATTAATAAACGTTTATGAGTTTAGAGTACGCACTCGTAATAAATTAAGGTTAGGATTTATTTCTAACCAGTTGATTTATTTATGTCGCTGAAGACTGCTAGGTATTCACTTTTGTCGGTTTAATTGTGTTATTTTACTAACGATTGCGAATGCTTCAGTTGATGTGTAGAGATAGCAGCAGTGGCGGAGGAAAGCATTGGAGTCTAGCGGGTTTTCGACCTTTGGACTATATTTTGATAGGCGCGACGCCTATATTTTGTTATGTCTATAGAGACATCGATTATTTATTATTATTTTGTATGCGCTTATGCACCTGGATATGTTATTTCTATTTGGACATTGAGATTGGGCGTGCCAGACACTATGGGCACCGTCCATTAGCTTTATTTTCTTATTTTTGGTAGAAAGCAAACTCAAAAGCTAAAAGCTTGTCATATTTTTGTAATTGGACTATTTTTTAGCATAAAGATTGGAAATATATATTAAATACATGCTTTGTGAAGCGCTCACACAAGGCATGGGGGAGATTGAACCCAATTTGTCTCTTGTCTCATGTCCTGCTTGCTTTTACATGGGTTTTTGTGCTAAAAAGTAGAGTACTTTGTTCTTGGGGACCTTCCGGGATTCACCACGTGAGCTATTTGCAACCGATCTGCGCACCAGTGGTATCAGAGCGGAGCAGAGATCAAGGGCTTCCAATCACTACCAATCTCGGGCGAAGGCGGAGCTCCAGGAACAAACGGCCTCTACAGTCAATCTCGTCGCGAACCGTCGATACAGGCAGACTTCTGGCGATCAAGAACCCCTATTTCCACTGTCAGATCGCGAAGGACCAGGCTCTGTCGGCGGAGGACCACTCATAAATTCTCTTCATCAAGTCGTTGCAAACAGAGATAAGATCTTTCATAATCAAGTTTGTTATTACCTTAAAGCTTAGTCTTAAGCTTAAGAAGCTTTATAAGCTTCAAATCGTCAAATCGATTAGCAAGAGGAGAAGTCCAAAAAATCCGCGTGGAGAAAAACGGCCCCCCCCCCTCACGATCAAAAACGGCGGCCTCTGTGTTGAATCATTAAGCTCTCTAAGCTTAATCCTTAATACAAAGCTTAAATCATTAAGCTTTCTCTGCAAGTCACACAGATCTGACAAGTCGATAAACTCCGGGTCCTGCACTCCAGAAGTCAAGTTCAGTAAGTCACTTGGAATCAAGTCCTGCAAGTCCTGCAAATCGGCTAAGTCCAGCAAGTCAACAACTCTGCAAGTCTGTTAAGTCTGCAACTCTGCAAGTCAGACTAAATCAGAACTGACTAGTGCTTAAAACTCATAGAAGACTTGTTCGTATGCAAAAACTCTGAACTGGAAAGTTGTTCGCAGCAAGCTGTTTAACCTATCTGCAAGTTCGTTGAAGTACTTTCAGCAAACAGAGACATAAATATTTCAGAATTTCTAAAAATTGAAGAAGAAAATACCCAAAAAGACATAGCCTTGTAACCCCAAATTTGAGCTACGCTCATCCCACTAACTGATTTTGAGTGAGAAAGGTTTGTTGAGTTTTACAGGATGACTACCCCACATATGGATGATCCTATGGCTGAAGACGATCTACCCGAGCCTACCATGGAACAAAAGCTGGATCTTATCATGCTACAACTGGAAGAAGAGCGAAGAGCTAGGCAAGCCTTGCAAGCGCAATTGACAAAGCTACAAGGAGCGTCCACTGACAAAGAAGAACCTCAAGCTGAAGATCTGATTCGCCGTACCATCGATGCCACTCTTGAAGCACAAACCATTCGCAAGGAATCCAAGATAAGTAAACGAAGTTTCAAGTTTCGCACTTTCAATGGCATAAGAGAAGGAAAGACTGTTTTATCATTCATTAGCCAGTTTGATGACTATTTCCATGAGGAAACTTATCCTGAGAAAGATAAAATCAAGTGTGTTACTAATCATCTGATAGATAGAGCATCACTTTGGTGGACTGTAGTTCGCAAGAGCATAGAATGTCCTGCTACATGGGAAGATTTCAAGAAGAAGTTCATGCAAAATTTTCTACCACCGCAATTTCATGAGAAGGCTATCAAGCAATGGGATTTACTTCAACAACGCGATCGTGAGCCTATTCCACAGTATACAGAGCGTTTTTGGAATTCACTCCTACAGCTACACATGCTTGAAGACGTACCAGAGACGACACATAAGCGGAAGTACATGTCTGGACTTCTTGGACATTACTACGCTGAGGTGAATATGTTCAAGCCTGCTACCCTTGAAGACGCCATCTCCTTAGCTAACGACACTGAAGATAAGTTACGCGGAAGAGATCGACGACCACAGCCATTCCAAGCAAACGGTAATTATGGATCTAAACAATTCAATTCCAATTTCAGAAGGTTTAATCCAGGTCGTTTCTCATCACCATCTTTCCGCAAGAATTGGCCTAAACCACCTGCATTGCCATCCACTGTCAATCCAAACCCTAAGCCTATCCAACAAGCAAATCCAAATATACCCAGACTCCCAGCCATTGCAAATAATGTGACCAAAGCCAAGCCCATCGTATGCTACAAGTGTCACCAGCCAGGCCATCTCGCAGCAAATTGTCATTCAAAGAAGCCATCAGCACATATCAACTACCTTGGAGCTATGGACGAAGAAGAGCATGAGGATATGCCGGATTTCACTGAAGAAGAAGATGATCCTACTACTACTTCCGACACTTTACCAGGTATGCCTACTTTACATTCATTGTTGACTATGAAATGTATGGTGCATGGAAAAGAAAGAACTATATTGCATGACGACGGTAGTACCCATGACTTTATTTCAGCAAAATTGGTAAAGGAATTGAAATTGCATACTGTACCTACGCACTATCGCATAAAAGCTGCATTTTTAGGTACTAGGTACAATGGCACACAAGAAGTTCAAGATTTAGAAATTCAAATCGGTCCATATATTAAAAGAAGAAATTTCTTAGTTGTCCCATTACAGTCTAGCGACATTATTCTAGGAATGCCATGGAGACACCAACATAATCCCAATATAGATTATTCTACACACACAATGAATATAAAATTTCAAGAAAAATCTATTACATTATTTGGTATGCATGCATCTCATATGTTTCCACTGCTTTCGCATACTCAAGCAAAACGTGCACTACGCAAGAATACTAAATCATATCTCATTTGGGTGAATAAATTGCACGCAAAAGAAACTCATATGCACCCTAGGCATAAGGAATTTCTTGCATATTTTAAGGACTGTTTTGCAGAAGACCTACCACCAGGTTTACCTCCATCACGTCCAGAAGACCATAAGATTGACCTAATACCTGGCACACAACCACCTTGCAAAGCCCCATATAGGCACAATCAAATAGAGCAAAAAGAAATCCAGAGTCAAGTTGAAGAATTACTAAATAGAGGTTTAATTCAACCTAGTAGTTCTCCATTCGGTGCACCTGTGCTCTTAGTCAAGAAAAAGAATAATACTTATCGGATGTATATTGACTACCGAGCATTAAACAAGATCACTGTAAAGAATAGGTATCCTATACCTAGAGTTGATGACCTTATGGACAAACTGCAAGGATCTTCTATATTTAGTAAAATTGACATTAAATCTGGATATCATCAGGTGAGGCTAGATAGATCCGACATATTTAAGACTGCATTCAGGACACAGTTTGGCCATTACGAATTCTTAGTTATGCCATTCGGATTAACTAATGCACCTGCCACTTTCAGTAGAATGATGAACCGTATTTTTCTAAAATATCAATATTGTGTGATTGTTTTCTTTGATGATATTTTAGTATTCAGTCAAAGTGAAAAAGAGCATTATGAGCATTTATCATTAGTTTTTCAATTACTGAAAGAAAATCAATTGTTTGCAAATCCTGACAAGAGTGAATTCTTTAAGACAGAAATAGAATATCTAGGTCATATTGTATCAAAAGAAGGAATAAAAGTTGATCCTAAGAAAATTGATGCAATATTGCATTGGCCTATTCCTAAAAATGTACATGAATTACGCTCATTCCTTGGTCTTGCTAGTTTCTATAGGAAGTTTGTACGTAATTTCTCATTACTTGCTTTACCATTGACCAAACTTCTTAAGAAAGGCATTGTTTATCAATGGACTGAAAACCAGCAGAAATCCTTTGACTTACTCAAACGTGCATTAACCAATGCCCCTGTTCTACAATTGCCTGACTTTAACAGACCATTCTTTCTAGTTGTGACCGATGCTAGCGGATCAGGAATAGGAGCCGTGCTTATGCAAGACAATCATCCAATAGCATATTCTAGTTCTAAGCTGAAACCCTCTGAGCTCAAATATTCCACTTATGACAAGGAACTCTTAGCAGTTGTACAAGCATTAAAACAATGGAAGCATTATTTAATGGGTTCAGAATTCATGATAAAGACCGATCAGCAAAGCATTAGACATCTACTTAGCCAACCCCAAATTTCTGACCGTCATATCAAATGGGCTTCATTCATTCAAAGTTTCCATCCTATCATTCAATACCAACCTGGAAAAGAAAATGTAGTTGCTGATGCATTGAGTAGAAGACCTGCAATTCATAACATTTCTATCATATCTTTTGATTCTTTGATTGCTATGAAAGACACATATCACCAGGATATTACTTTTCATTCTGATTGGTAAAAATTAGTTCAAAATAATTTCATTCCTGTTGATTCATTGTCATATAATGATGGATTCATGTTCTTTGAAAAGAGACTGTGTGTTACTATTCCATTCCGATCTTTTGTTTTGAATGAAATTCATTGTCCCCCATATCAAGGTCATAGAGGTATCATTTCTACATTACGCATGTTAACTGAAGATTTTTATTGGCCGCATATGGATGCAGATGTATCTAATTTTATTTCTGAATGTCTGATTTGTCAAAGAATAAAGAGACATTATGGTAAACAGTATGGATTATTAATGCCTTTATCTATTCCATCTAAACCTTGGGAGCATATATCTATGGATTTCATTACTGGCTTACCAAATATTAAATCTAACCATGACATGATTTGGACAATTGTAGATAGATTTAGTAAGCAAGCATATTTCATTGCATGTAAGAAAACTTTAACAGCATCACAAGCAGCACAGTTATTTTTGAAAACTGTTTTTACTAACCATGGATTGCCGAAAGTGATTATTTCAGATAGAGATTCTAGATTTTGTAATAATTTTTGGATTACACTGTTTGCAAATCTAGGCACAAAGATTGATTTCTCATCTGCATTTCATCCAGAAACAAATGGACAAACAGAAGCCACAAATAGCACCATTCTAGATCTTTTACGTGCATACACTATCTCTAAACCTCAGACATGGGATACTCATTTACATCTATTACAGTTTGCATATAACAATACACCGCACACATCTACAAAGAAAGCACCTTTTGAAGTTATTTATGGATATAGATTATCTACACCTGTTGCATCTTTATCTAATAGAATACAAAGTGCCGATGATATTGCTGTTATGCATAACACTATTTTTGATGAAGTAAAGGATATGATTGCTAAAGCCCAACAATCATATACCAAACAAGCCAACAAGAAAAGACAAGCCATGAATTTCAAAGTTGATGATTATGTTTGGCTTAGAATAGAAAAGCGTAGACTGCAAAGTGTAGAAAGACATCCAGTAGTCAAATTAGCTCCTAGATTCTACGGACCATTTAGAATCATTCATAAGATTAATGACAATGCATTCAAGTTAGAACTGCCATCCCATTGGAAAATTCATAATACATTTCATATTAGTTTATTGAGACCATTTAGAGGACAATTACCTATCCACCCTGTCTATGAAAACCCACCTTTACTAGAAGAAGAGACTGAAATACTTGAACCAGAAGCCATTATAGACACTGACTATATGACCACTAGAACTGGCCGAAGGTATTCTAGATATCTAGTAAAATTTAAGAACCATCCTGTAGAGGAAGCACAATGGATGCACGCTAGAGACTTAAATGCTTTCCCCACTCTGTTAGCTCCACATTGAGCTAATAGCAATTGAGGTCAATTGCTATCCCACCCCGGGGGTATGATGCCAGGAGGCATATTCCACGGTGGATTCCGTGAGGTTTTACGGTGGATTCCGTAAACTTAGATGACCGGGGCTCATACGCAAAGAGGATTCTTTGTGCGAGAAGTTGATGGGGACGCCTGTCCTTTTCGGGCGTTTCATTAATTTAGTGTGTACATGGATGATTCCATAGCGGGTGATTCCGCAAAATGCATATTAAATTAATAAACGTTTATGAGTTTAGAGTGCGCACTCGTAATAAATTAAGGTTAGGATTTATTTCTAACCAGTTGATTTATTTATGTAGCTGAAGACTGCTAGGTATTCACTTTTGTCGGTTTAATTGTGTTATTTTACTTACGATTGTGAATGCTTCAGTTGATGTGTAGAGATAGCAGCAGTGGCGGAGGAAAGCATTGGAGTCTAGCGGGTTTTCGACCTTTGGACTATATTTTGATAGGCGCCACGCCTATATTTTGTTATGTCTATAGAGACATCGATTATTTATTATTATTTTGTATGCGCTTATGCGCCTAGATATGTTATTTCTATTTGGACATTGAGATTGGGCGTGCCAGACACTATGGGCACCGTCCATTAGCTTTATTTTCTTATTTTTGGTAGAAAGCAAACTCAAAAGCTAAAAGCTTGTCATATTTTTGTAATTGGGCTATTTTTGAGCAAAAGGATTGGAAATATATATTAAATACATGCTTTGTGAAGCGCTCACACAAGGCATGGGGGAGATTGAACCCAATTTGTCTCTTGTCTCATGTCGTGCTTGCTTTTACATGGGTTTTTGTGCTAAAAAATAGAGTACTTTGTTCTTGGGGACCTTCCGGGATTCACCACGTGAGCTATCTGCGACCGATCTACGCACCAAACACTGGACTACTTACCTTACCATAAGGACAATAAATTCATAAAGATAAGAAATTAGGGTTCGTCCCTAAGGTTCTTAAAAGAAGGAACCCTAGGGCTGACATACGTCAGCTTAAGGAATCTAAACAGATTATTCCGTCGCCAGACTTGCGCAACATGTATGAAATCATTTTGTGATCAATTCACAAAGAGAAAAGGGAAAAACCCTTTTCAAAGACCGCAGATCCTTACGCAAGTTATCTTGCAAAAAGACGTAGTTTTTGGATATCCTTCAAAATAAGAAAAGTTGTAAAATACAAACTAGCATATCTAAGGTATCTTAGGGTTAACCAAGCTAGGTATACCCTACATCCAAATATAAGGGATCTTGCCAAGTTACAAGACATCTTGAGAACGACTGGTGATACACTCAAAAAGGAAAGAACACTTCTTTAGCAGTTTGCCATACAACTGGGTTGGTTAATGGAAATGTTTGTGCTTGCTAAAGATTTTAGGCTCTGTTTGATTTATGAATTACAAATTAAATAAGTATCTATACTTCAAGTTAAAAGCCTGAAGGGAGAGGCAGCTTCAGTTACCCCCGACTGCCTGCCTGACCCTAACCAAGGGGGTTGTTTGACCGCGTCGGGAACGTGGACCGAACCCGCCGCAAGAGGTCTCTCTGTTGAGTTCTACTTGGAGCAGGAGGACGCTTGCGTGCCAGGGGGGGCTCTGGCCTTAAATCCCTCGCCTTCCGGGTCCTGCACAAGGGGCTAACGCGACTCGGGATTGGATCCCGAGGCCCGCATACTAGTTGACGGGCGGAAGCTTGGAATAGTAATCCCTGGAGATTACTTGTTAGCCTTCGGGCAGATTATGGACAAGCCTACGGGCAGAACTTCTTGTAATTCAAAGATAAAATGATGAGATGTTAAAAGAACTTGCTTGATATTGTTTTTATATGTCACGTGATAAGATTACGTAAAGGAACCAGTGCTTAAACAAGATTAATTAAAGAAGCTGATTGTTATATGTCAAATTAATGTGTTAGATAATTACATAACTAAAACAAACCGAGGAAAGTGCGGAGGATGGGCCATGGGCCCGTCCTACGGTTGGGTGGTCCCGGTTAGCCGGGAACTTTTCTCAAAAATCTCGAGGAGCAGCGGAATGATCATCATCATAAAAAAGAATAACGAGAACGATGACCTAGAGATACGTCTTACCCGATTTACGTTGTTTTAGGGGAACGGAATGGGACTATGCCTTATGGTAGAGAGGTTGAGCTTTGCATCCCTCTCGTTTCCCATTCTCCTTGAACCAAGTGCAGCGTGAATCTGTTTCGGACCTGGTGTTTCTGCGTGAAGTAGTTCGCTCGGGTCTGACGCTAGTTGTTGTTAGCTAGTGACCCATTAGGAAAACCCTAATTCCGGTCGATCCTAAGTGGGAACGGCCAGGATACTTCTGCTACATGGCAGACGTGGGAAGAACTAGATCTCAAAAACCGTAACATTCCATGGGAATGTCGATTGGAGCTTTCTAGTCATCCTTTCCGATGGACTGCTAAGACGTGTCCTGGATGATACTAGGGGACACGTTACAATTGGTATCAAAGCCGACCAAAAACAGAATTTGTTTTTATAAGATCTCACTAAAATGAAGTAAAGAAATTGTTGCTGTCCAAACATTTCCTCATCTTCAATACTGTCTTGCAGAACTATGAAGCGTGGAACAAGTTTTTGGTGTTCCGGGTCATGTTTATGACTGCAATGCATTCTCCGCATTATAGACAAAGAGTTGGGATGATGAACATCCTAGAGCAGATTTATAATCCATCACCTTTATACATAGAATGAAGATGGACAGGGTCTTCAGGAATCTACTACATAGCTGCCCACCAGTTCGCTTATCTACAGACCAACCTAAAGAGGATCAAGTGGTTGGAAGACTTGAAAGTCGTGAAGCTGTTCATTTTTGTGGAAGCTCACGTAAATTTGACTTTACATATTCAAGGTCCGAGGGTTGAAATGAACTCATATGTATATGAGGAAGTAACCTGTGTAATCCCAGCCGACAGGATTAAGGTGTTGGGCCGCCATGTGAAGTATGGATTCCAACGAAAAGGATATCCTGAACTTCCAATGAATTATCGATTCCTAAAGATCCATGACCCAAAACCCTACTATTACATAGTTCCTGTAGACAAATGCAATACAACGTTGTTCTCCCCAAATTGAATGTAATGATTGAATTATCATCACACGTGACGTTGTATAAGGACATGGCCATGTAAATATAAATAAGGACTTCGTTTATCAATATCTGGCTGTGCATCAGAGTGGTTAAAAATTAGCTTCATGATTTACAAGATAGCTGAACTAAAGATAAGCTAACGTAAATTATCATATAATAACGTTAAGAAAAACTTTTATCCAGGCACAACCCCAGGTTCAGCTTCCAAAATCGCCCCCTACATCGAGTACTGCCGTGATACAGGAGAAGAAGTTCCTCCTCAAGCAAATAAAGCCACCCGAGTTTGACGAGAGAGGCAGATTCGTCCAGTCTGATGCTGAAATTTGGATTGAATCTATGGAGGATTACTTTGAAGCAGTTGGTACTGCACCTACCAATCAGGCCATGCTTACCAAATTAAAACTCACCAGCGAAGCTAGACTATGGTGGAAACAATGGTGCAGGGATCAAGGGACTTCAGAGGGGTCCGTTACCTGGGAGAAGTTAAAGAAAGCCGTGCAGGGGAGCTATTTGCCACCTGCATATCGTACACAGAAAATGAATGAGTTCTACGAGCTAAAACAGCTAGGACTCACCCTTGACGCATACTACTCTAAATTTGTCTCACTCTTAAAGTATGCGCCACAGATGGACATGACGCAACAGGTGTCCAAATTTTGCGCAGGCTTAAATCCACCCGTAAATACCCGTCTCGAATCTATGCGTCCGTCAGATCTTCAGGATGCACTCATTCGAGCGGCGCCTATAATTCAGGAAGTGCAAGCTAGACCAAGGGGTAACAAAAATTGGTCCTATAGCGACCCGAACAGAGGAACATTCAGACCCGAAGTGAAGAGAGTTCAAGGTCACAATCAGGGACAAAGGAAGAAAGCAATGACAAATAATGTCAACAACTTTGTTCCTACTCAAAGTAATGGCCAAAACCTCCGATGTTTCCACTGCAACGAACTCGGTCACTTCAAAAGGCAATGTCCCAAGCTCAGCGAGGGACATCGTCAAGGTGCAGGCCATGGTCAAGGAGCCGCCACCCGTGGAAGAGGAAGAACTGCCTGCATTACCAATAGGCAAAGATGCGAAGCAGAAGAAGAGGAAGATCCGACTATAGAAGCAGAATTCGAAAGAGCGATAGTCCATGCCGCTTTACACAAGAAGGGGCCGAATTGCCAGTTCTCGGTGATTCAAACACCGTCGGACTATCAAGGTAAAGGTTTGAAAACCTTGATTGATTGTGGCAGTACACATTCCTTTATCTCACCGCCATGTGCAAAAAGACTAGGAATAGCCACAGTACTTGTACCAGGCAAACTGCTAAGGAAGAATTCTTTCTGGAAGGAAAGAAAACCTCAGTCAAATTCAGAGTCATGAATTTAGGTATCCATGAGTGTCTACTTGGGATGGATTGGCTTAAGCCTAATGACGCCCACATCCACTGTGGAAAGGGTCAAGTTTCCTTTCGAAACTCTGAAGGGGAGTTTGTTACAACTCAAGGTGAGGCAGGAGTGCCAAGAATCCAGTTAGCCAAAGTATCGTGGATCATAAAAGGAGTTAGAAAAGGATTACCCGTTTACCAGATCAAACTCAACAAGTTAGATCAAAAGCAAGAGTCTCATGAAGGACCTTCTTGGCTAAAGGAATACGCTGACGTATTCCCTGAGGAATTGACTGAACTTCCGCCTCCAAGAGAAGTTGATCATGAAATAAGGCTAGTGCTTGGAGCTGCGCCAATTGCAAAGAGACCTTATAGAATGTCCATACCGGAAGCTATTGAGTTGAAGGAACAACTCAAGCAACTGTTAGATCAGGGTTACATCCGGCCTAGCAACTCACCATGGGGAGCTCCAGTACTATTCCAGAAAAAGAAAGATGGGACACTTCGACTATGTATTGATTACCGTGGGTTGAATCAATCAACAGTCAAGAACAAGTATCCTATTCCTAGAATAGATGAGCTTCTTGATCGCCTTCAAGGTGCAAAGATCTTCTCCAAGATTGATCTCAGATCAGGTTACTATCAAATAAGGATCAAGGAAGAAGATATTCCAAAAACGGCCTTCAATACAAGATATGGGCACTTTGAGTTCTTGGTTATGTCATTCGGGCTTACAAATGCACCTGCCACCTTCAATAGATTAATGCAGGATATTTTTAGACCATATCTTGATGATTTCATACTTGTCTTCTTTGATGACACTTTAGTCTATTCTAAACAAGAAGAAGATCATGAACATCAACTACGGATTGTCCTTGAGACAATGAGGTCTCATAAGCTGTATGCAAAAATGAAGAAGTGTGCATTCTTCAAGCGTCAGATTGAATATCTAGGATTCATAGTATCATCTGAGGGAATATCACTAGATCCAGCCAAAGTCAGGGATGTGCTTGAATGGCCAATACCAATATCCGTTAAAGAAATACGTAGCTTTCTTGGCTTGATAGGATGGTATAGGGTCTTTATCAAAAACTATGCTTTGATTGCAGCACCTCTTACAAACTTACTAAAGAAGCAGACCTCTATTACATGGTCAACTCCCGAACAAAATAGTTTCGACAAATTGAAGCAAAGTTTGGTATCAGCACCTATTCTAAAACTTCCTGACCTCAATAAGGAGTTCGAGGTAGTAACTGATGCCACCATTCTTGCCTTGGGGTGTGTACTTATGCAGGAAGGTCATCCAATAGCATACTCTTCAAGGAAATTGAAGAGTCATGAAAAGAATTATGCCACGCATGATCTGGAATTATTAGCTGTCATCCATACTCTAAAGCTTTGGAGACACTACCTGTTGGGTAACAAGTTTACTCTAGTAACCGATCATAAGAGTCTCAAATGGATTTTTACCCAGAACGAGCTCAACATGAGGCAACGTTGGTGGATTGAAGTATTGGAGGAGTATGATTTTGAAATCAAGTACCGACCAGGGAAAGAGAATGTAGTTGCCGATGCACTCAGTCGTAAGGCATTCCTAAATTCCCTAATCTTGCAGAATCCATCAACGGCCAGATCTCTGGCTACAAAGGTATCTATGCCAAGCAACCCTATACTGGAACCAGCTAGAGAGGAAGCAAGCCATGATTTGGCCTACCAAACAATGATAAAAGAAATATCTACCAAGGAGCAGAATCTGAAATTACAAGCTAAGTATCAGGAATTTTCCATTGATAATGGACTTGTCTACTACAGAACAAGGCTGTGTATACCAACAAGCCAGTCACTTAAGCAGAAGATATTATGGGAAGCTCATGCTTCCCCTTTCGCAGGACATCCTGGCTATGCAAAAACTCTTAATGCAGTTAGGAAGAGCTACCATTGGGAGAGGCTCAAAGGTGACGTTCTCAAATATGTCACTGAATGTTTGTCTTGCCAACGTATCAAGGCCGAACATGTCATGATGCCAGGAAAATTGCAACCACTTGACATTCCCCAAATGAAATGGGAATTCATCAGTATGGATTTTGTTGTGGGCTTACCCCAAGTCCAAGGAGGATACAATTCCATTATGGTTGTGGTTGACATGCTTACCAAGGTTGCACACCTGATTCCAGTAAAGACAAACTATAAAGCCTCCGACATTGCAAGATTGTTTATCAAGGAGATATTCAAGATACATGGGTTACCTAGAAGAATCATTAGCGATCGAGATTCTCTCTTCACATCACACTTCTGGAGAGCTATCTTTGAAGCTATTGGGACTCAACTCTGTTTTAGCACCGCCTACCATCCCCAAACGGATGGACAAACAGAGTGAGTGAATCAAATCATTGAGGATATTCTTAGGGCATACTGTTGTCGAGAGCCGAAGTGGTGGATTCAATACTTGCTGTTAGTTGAATTTGCCTACAATGCTTCTTACCAGCAGAGCATTCAAATGATCCCTTTCCAGGCATTGTATGGTCATGATTGTCGAAGTCCCCTAAACTTTTCTGATCCAACCATAAGAGTTGAAGCTTCAAGACAAATGTTGGAGGACATGGATGACCAAATAAGGTCAATAAGACAAGACGTACAAGCAGCCAAGGATAGACAAAAGGCATATGCGGATTTGAAACGTCAAGAGAGGGTCTTCGGAGAAGGAGACATGGTCTTCATTCGTGTACGCCCTAAAAAGAGTTCTCTATCTCTAGGAAAATACAGGAAGCTAAGTCCAAGGTATTGTGGGCCGTATAAAATCCTCAAATGCCTAGGACCCAATGCTTATAAATTGCAACTCCTTGAGAACCTAAAAGTTCACAATGTATTCCATATCAGTCTCTTAAAAAAATATGTACCCAACCCTAATCATGTACTTGATGACCAACAAATTGTAATGCCTAGTCAAGGAGTCCTTGAACTAAGACCGGATAAGATTTTAGATGTTAGGGAGAGACAGTTCAGATCTAGAACCTTGAAAGAATGCCTCGTCCAGTGGAAAGATTATCCCGAAGAGGATGCCACTTGGATAGATGAAAGCTCTCTCAACCATCAATATCCTCAGTTTACTTCGAGATGAGGACATCTCGATTCCTCCAAGGGGGAGAGAATGTAATATTTCCATTATGAGAATATTTCTAAATCCACGTGATAGTCATGCAAGGGAATTCCAATATCCAAAAATACGCCATGGTGTGATTTTCGAATTACATACTACATATCTTGATCTCCGCTTGCATATACGAGTTAAATGAATTTACGTGGGAACCTCCTCCTAGAAAGCCAGAAGGATAACCTTTGGATTAAAGGAAATTTTTTTAAAAAAAAATTCCCCTTTTTCCCCCAACGGCTGTCATGCTGGAAGGGAGGGGAATAGCAAGGATGACTAAGCATCCTTGCTGGGGGTCGTAGGGTGGGATAAACCCATGCACGAGCCGCGTGGGGAGGGAAGGTACCTCTTCCCCCCTCCCATATAAACCTTGTGGGAGGAAAGGAGTCAGGGGGAGGGAGAAAGAGACATAACGCTGCAGTCACTGCCGTGTGAGAAAGAAGAGAGTAACATCACCTCTGTGTGCGCCGTGAGGCTGAAGAAGATCAAGAAGAACAGGCAGGCTACCAGACGTGAGACAGAAAGGAGTAAGGAGGAGCTGACACTGCCGTGTGAGATAGAGAGCAGAGCTACGCCGCCTACAGCCTGAACCGCCGCCAGAAGTCGATTCCATCAACCGTCATCTAATCGTCTCCCTTTTCCTCCCACGTGGATATTTGAAGACCACAGAAGCTTCAAAAAGCTTCTTGAAAGCTTCTAAGGGCCTCCTCCAAAGCCCCCTTCCTGTGGGGTTCCACCCAAGCCTCTTTAAAAGCCCATTTACACTAGAAATTAAGCCCCTTTTTTCCCCCTTGGGTTCCCCACAAGCTCCCATTAGCCCGGGTTTCTAAACCCCTTCTCGTGGCCCTTCCCTATTGCCCTCTGAAGCGGGTTCTTATTACCCCGGGATTTAAGCACCTTCATGTGGTCCGTTTAAACCCCCCTTTCCGTGGTTTTCCATAAGCCCTTCCCGAACAATCTTTACACCCCCTTTTCCCCTTGGAGTTTAAGTCCCCTTGCCCCAAAACCCACCCTAGGCCGGAGGTTTTAAAAAACCCTTCCCATGGTTTTAAATTCAAAACAACTCAAAACTTAAAAAGTCTTATTTTTTTTTTCCCCCTCCGTGTTGGATTGGAGATTTTCCCCCCATAAAAGGGTTTTTGACCTTAAAGGTCTTATCTTCCCAAGCTTTATTTCCCCTTAGGGCCCTTGCTCATTATAACCCTCGAACTACCCCTTATATCTTCTCCTAAGGCCTCGTTAGGCCCTTTTTTTTTATATAACCTTTAAGGACTACTTTCCCTCCCTTGGAGTTCCTCCCTTAAAATTCTGTAAGGCCCTTTCTCCCAAGAGAAATTGTCCTTAGCCTTTCCTTCAAACTCGCAAAATACTTTGAAGTTTTGTTCTTCTTTCCCCACTTGAAAAAGGGAAGAGAGTGCTAAGTGTTTTTCGAAAGAAGGTAAAAGCTGCTTCCACGTTCAACGGACTACAGTTGCGATGCCTCCTAAGAATGTCCAAGGCGTAGCCGTGGGAGGGTCATCTCCCAGTATCCATGTGTATATCTCACCTCAAAGCCAGGTTTTTCTTCTTGTTGTTAATTCGGGTTTTTAGTCAATCATGCAAAGAAAAATTGTTAAGGAAATATATTTATTTGTTCAAGTTATTTTTAACGAAGTAGTTAGCTTATGAATGACAATTGACTTTCTTCAAATTGCATCAAGCATTATAGAATAATAGGCAAAAACTATCCATTTACTATAGTAATATAGCCCTAAAATGAAGAAATTATATCTTGCACCATTAGTCTTATTCCTTTCGCAACGAATCATGGCAAAATGGCAAAATTCATGAAAGATTTCTTTCGATGCTCAAATTACTAGAGAGTTGTCTTTGCTAGATGCACACCTTAGCAAGGCAACTGTTGTAATTAGCATGAGTTCATCTTTAAAGAAAACGGAAGTTAGACATTAGAAATTAATAAGTATAAAAATTAGATATACGAACTCATTTGGTAAGAAAATGTAATAGGAAGTTGCTGGATGACACTCTATTAACACTTTTCCCTTGCAAATTGAGGACTTGGAACTAATAAAGTGTGTATTCACCAATTCATTAGCTAGGACTTTGTCCCAAGGAGTATCGTTGCTCTTTGTATCATCATGGCATTATCCTACATGCCAAATTAAATTGTATTGGTTGAGAAAGTTAATCAAAGATAGTAAAACCGTGACAAGACGAGTAAGATTACCTCCCGAAAGCTGACCAAACCAATCTTTCCAAAAGCTAACCGGACCAATCTAAACATAGAAACATTCATACCCTAAAACACTGGACTACTTACCTTACCGTAAGGACAATAAATTCATAAAGATAAGAAATTAGGGTTCGTCCCTAAGGTTCTTAAAAGAAGGAACCCTAGGCCTGACATACGTCATCTTAAGGAATCTAAACAGATTATTCCGTCGTCGGACTTGCGCAACATGTATGAAATCATTTTCTGATCAATTCACAAAGAGAAAAGGGAAAAACCCTTTTCAAAGACAACAGATCCTTACGCAAGTTATCTTGCAAAAAGACGTAGTTTTTGGATATCCTTCAAAATAAGGAAAGTTGTAAAATAGAAACTAGCATATCTAAGGTACCTTAGGGTTAACCAAGCTAGGTATACCCTACATCCGAATATAAGGGATCTTGCCAAGTTACAAGACATCTTGAGAACGACTGCTGATACACTCAAAAAGGAAAGAACACTTCTTTAGCAGTTTGCCATACAACTGGGTTGGTTAATGGAAATGTTTGTGCTTGCTAAAGATTTTAGGCTCTGTTTGATTTATGAATTACAAATTAAATAAGTATCTATACTTCAGGTTAAAAGCCTGAAGGGAGAGGCAGCTTCAGTTACCCCCGACTGCCTGCCTGACCCTAACCAAGGGGGTTGTTTGAAAGCATCGGGAACGTGGACCGAACCCGCCGCGAGAGGTCTCTCCGTTGAGTTCTACTTGGAGCAGGAGGACGCTTGGGTGCCAGGGGGGGCTCTGGCTGTAAATCCCTCGCCTTCCGGGTCCTGCACAAGGGGCTAATGCGACTCGGGATTGGATCCCGAGGCCCGCATACTAGTTGACGGGTGGAAGCTTGGAATAGTAATTCCTGGAGATTACTTGTTAGCCTCCGGGCAGATTATGGACAAGCCTACGGCCAGAACTTCTTGTAATTCAAAGATAAATTGATGAGATGATAAAAGAACTTGCTTGCTATTGTTTTTATATGTCACGTGATAAGATTACATAAAGGAACCTGTGCTTAAACAAGATTAATTAAAGAAGCTGATTGTTATATGTCAAATTAATGTGTTAGATAATTACATAACTAAAACAAACCGAGGAAAGTGCGGAGGATGGGCCATGGGCCCGTCCTACGGTTGGGTGGTCCCGGTTAGCCGGGAACTTTTCTCAAAAATCTCGAGGAGCAGCGGAATGATCATCATCATCAAAAATAATAACGAGAACAATGACCTAGAGATATGTCTTACCCGATTTACGTTGTTTTAGGGGAACGGAATGGGACTATGCCTTATGGTAAAGAGGTTGAGCTTTGTATCCCTCTCGTTTCCCGTTCTCCTTGAACCAAGTGCAGTGTGAATCTGTTTCGGACCTGGTGTTTCTGCGTGAAGTAGTTCGGTCGGGTCTGACGCTAGTTGCTGTTAGCTAGTGACCCATTAGGAAAACCCTAATTCCGGTCGTTCCTAAGTGGGAACGGCCAGGATACTTCCGCTACGTGGTAGACGCGGGAAGAACTAGATCGCAAAAACCGTAACATTCCATGGGAATGTTGATTGGAGCTTTCTAGACATCCTTTCCGATGGACTGCTAAGACGTGTCCTGGATGATACTAGGGGACACGTTACACCAAATCAATGATGTTGTGATGCTAATTAGAGGATTTGATATTCATGGTTGAAGATTTATTCTTGGGTCACAAAGCATCAAAAATTTCTATCATGTTTGATGAGAAAATGTAAACATGTAGTTGTTAGCATTGTAGCAAAGGAGGGCATGTACTAACTTTGGATGAGCTATCTATTAGTGTGAAGACCTTGTCCATCTTTCTTTGCATTGATAATAGGACGATATTCATGTTGCAATGTAAGATATGACAAGAAGTTTTTCAAACACATCTACCTCTTTTGAGGAAATGGAATTGTCAATTTAACGTATTCTTTTAAGATGTATGAGAATTGATACATTTATTGTGAAAAACCTGTGATAACAAGCTAATTCCAATGTCCTATAGTTGGACAATTTAGAATGTAATAGATTTTGTTTTTCATATTTGATCTCTATCTCTTTATACTATTTATTATCACAAGAAGATTCCTTTGAAGAAGGGATGTTACATCATATATAATCCATCCCCTATAACTATTAGTACTCATGTTAGATGTACCAATAATTGCCAATATGATAACGCTACTCATGGAACCACTTTTTTGTACATCTCGATGATATTGTAATTTTCACTTGATCAACTATAATTCAACACTAGACATTATATTTCTCTTGTGTGATACTATTTCCTATCCTAGCTTAATAATCGTAGGTTAATTTTTTTGTAGGGTAGGATAAGAGAGATGGGAGGAAGAGGACAACATTCATGGGGAGGCATGAGAGGGAGGGACAAAGAGAGAGAGAGAGAGAGAGAGAGAGAGAGAGAGTAACATGATAAATGGCCAATTGCCACACAAGACAAGTAAACCATGACAACAAATGGTCAAAAGCTAGAAGTTTGGTTGACCCTATGAATTTACAATGAGCTTTCAAGGGGTAACTCAAAGCTATGCAAGTACCTCATATGGATTTGACAAAGTGAATGTTGTCCTTTGAGTTTCTAAAGTTGTCATGTTTAGAAGGATACAGTCTAAAGGGCAATATAATCACTTGAATAGACAAAGGATGCATTCTATTCATAAAAATTCACACATGCTTTTAGGAAAGCACAATTCAAATTGGTTATCCCTAAATAGATTGATGATATATTCTATTCATGAAAGTTTACCAATAATAGGCTATCCTAGATAGGCCCTTAAATGGCATAAAGGACTTATAGCCCAAATTATGAGCTTTAGACTTGTCTATGACAATGAGGGTGGAGGGATGGAATTAGCTAGTTTCAAGATGGAGGATGAGTTTTGCATGATAAAATCTCTAGTCCAAATTACACCATCTAAACTTAAAAGTAGGTAAATCTCACGTTTGAGCAATGTTGTTTTGCATAGATTTTTCTTGTAATCTTGGATGTTGACATGTGTTTATAGTATGCTATGTTAGTACACTTTGATGCCCTTAGTGGTTCAATGAGTTATTGTATGACAAAAGTAAGTGTAAATGGGATGTTTCACGAAGCAAGTGCAATTTGCAACAATTTCTCACATCCATGAAAGCGTCTTACCTTTGTAGGATATTTCTTGTTTGAATTTTGTTCCCTTGATATATTATTGCACAATTGCAATTGCATTTATTTGTATGAGCTTGAAGTCTAATGCAATGGCGTGGACAAGGTTACAACAAGACTCCTAAAATGTACTCATGCAGCCCAATACAAATGACATGGTATGAATAGGAACCATAAATGTGTGAATGCAAAACACAAATACAACCCTCATGATGGAATTTGGTCCACAACAATATACAATTCAAGAGTGCATTGATTGCCAACTGATGTAGGAAAGTGGGTAGGCAAGTGAAATGAAGGAAGCCAAACTCGTGTACAAGCTTATAAATTACATGTCTTAAGTTAGACTCACCCTTCTCACAAGGGTATACACATTTAGATGGTGCAAATAAGCTAATCACAACGTTGCACTGCTGCATGCAATGCCGCTTAAAGCTAATGATGCTTAAAGCTGATCATGTAATCTCAGTTCCTTGTTGCCGTACCCTCTTATGAAAGGTTCATGCAACTTTTCCATGTCTACATTTGAGAACTACACAATACAGAAAATTTCCACGTCTACATTTGAGAACTACACGTGCTTCCCTTATCGTGGACTAACCGTACAGCATCGTATAGCTACAAATGCCAATCTTGATTCTTGCTCGATCGGAGCTGGCCGGCCGGTGATGCGACGTCGGTTGTGGGCAATTGATCTCTACAGAGAGGGCAAGAGTTGCTCCAAGTAGAGAGCCAAGGGACGATGCAGGCTTTATGGAAGAGGTGCCGGCAGGGGAGCCGAGTGAAGGCGGACGTCAAGTCGGTGGCCAAGCAAACGGAGCACACGACAGGTACTAAATCGTGATCGGCTGCATCCTCCGGATCTTGACCATCGGGCAGATGAGCAACCACCTCCTGAAAATTTTCGACCGGGTCTACGCAGGGAAGCGCGTCGATGACAGACCTGCACGCCGGCCGTGGCGCCGATGGCGGACGAGCACGCGTCTCAAACATGATGGCCGCGGCATTGTACACCATGAGAACGAGGTCTCCGTCGCTCTCGGGCAGCTCGGTCTCTGGAACGTCCATCGTCGTTATCAGACGGATGCGGTTTACCGTCGGAGGGTCGCCATACACCCTGTCTATGATCTCCTGCAGGCGGCCTGCTGGCCGCGGCAGCAGCTGCTCTGGTTGGAACCTGCACGTCATCAAAGACGCCGAATAGTGCGGCCCGTTGTCCCTTATTATCACATGATCGATGACCTCGCCTTCTTGTTCGAATCGTGCTCTCAGTTCATCCACGTAAGGATCAATTGCAAATAACCAGTCCTCGAGTTCTGTAGATGAAAGGGCTCCGGGCGCCGGCTGTTCCATTACTTAAAATAGCTGTAGAAACGCAGTAATCTGTTGACGAAACATAAGTGGTAAAAACCTCATTTATAGACCAACTACAAGTACAAATCGTCCGACTGGAGTCCTGTTTCTGTCTTTACGCTTGCGACGCGCCGACTGGGCTACATCGACATGCTTAGTAGACATTTTTAGACCCAGACTGATGGTTGTAGTGAATCACGAATTAGAACTTGCATCTCTAGGGTTTGGGCAATCGTGACCGAATTATATTTTTCAAAATTCTAGTTAGATCTCCTTCGTTGATTCTGTCCAAGTTACAAGTGACCTCCCCTCTAGAGTTCTCAAAGGTTCTCCCAACTCAAGCCTCCCAAATTTCACATGATGCAAAATTTCTTGCAAGTTGATACGCTAGATTTTTGTGTTTGCTACTTGCTCTTGTGAAATGGAACATAGATAATTCCATTAAAATCTTATTGATCTCTTCTTAATTTGGATGTAGATAGATAACTTTCGAGTCACCTTGTTGTTTTCGACAAGTGAATGTGAGGCACATGTAATTAAAAAAACTTGAGCCAAAGATAAAAAACGAGTCACAAATGCTAAAACCCAAGTTGCAAATTTGTCAAGCTTGGGGGAGTGGGGATTTGAACCATCGATTGATGCTTCAGTAGCCTGAAAATTTTTCGTCACACTAAAACGTAGCTCGATGATGCTCCTAGATTTTCAAATTTATTTACCTTAAAAAGTATGCTATGTATTAATTTTTAAATATAAACTTGGGTGGTATATCTATTTACACCCAAAAATTCTTGCTTGTGACTATCATAGCGGAGAAAGGACAAAAGGAAGTGCAAGTTTGTTTTCCAAGCACTACCTACCAATCTCCTCTAGCTATGTACCCATTCCCACATGCATCTCTTCCACATGACATCTATGGTTCAAAAATATTAGATTTTTATCAGTTTTTAATATTTAAGATATTATCTCTTGTAAAAATCCATAAAAATGTAGAAAACTTCTAGATTATAATAACATGTAAAAGAAAGCATGTAGCTTTCATCTAATTTGAGAGGATTTTATGTAAAAAGAGAGATTGGCAAAATCGCCCGACAACGCGCAATCACTGTTTTCAGGCAGTGAATAACACTCTGAAGTGGGAGATGAAGAAGGAGTAATCTAGCAAAACTTTGGCTAGGTGTGCTAGTATTTTACCCCGCTTTTCGGAGTCAATGAAAGCATCAAATTCGCGATCTGAGAAGCATAGAGGAAGGTATTATTTTATACACATTTTTGTCTATTAGAGTTTTATCTTCTCATAATGCAGGAATAAACTGACAGGCTTAATCTCTATTAGTATTCTTCTACATTTTCTATTTCCTTTTGTGAGTATTCTTCTACGTCTTCTATTCCTTCGAACCCCTTCTCTTCTGTCTACTCCTCTCCCTGAATCTCCCTTCACCTTGTTGTCTCTTACACCCGTGGTGGACTTTTGACACGAAACACTCCGATACTGTGTTAGGGGAAGTTTATGCTATCATCAAAGGTGAATTTTGGAAGATATTTGGGCTGATTTGGGGCTAATATCTTCATCCATATTTAGAGATTTAGCTATAACATTGTTTTTTTAATTTGTTTCTTACTATATAGAAGATATCTTACTCAAAATATGCAAGTATTATGTGCCTGTATGGCAGGGCAATGTTTGTAGATCATTCATAGATGCTTTGACTTGAATTAAGAGGAGCTTTTCCTCTTATTTCTTAGCTATGGTAAATTATCATTATCAGGAACTCAATTTGAAGCTCTCTTGAAGCAAGTCTCTTTGCTCTATAAGCCTTGTAATTGACTCATAAGCTTTTTTCCCTAACAGTCTACATTGAATGTAATCATGCAAAGTTGATTTATGCTATGGCATCATGGATGAATGATGGGATGCAGAGTTATTTATGATACAAGATAGCATATTGTACTTGATTTTATAATTTGTGATTGCTCTTACGGTCAAGAAAAAAAGCTTGATTTGAGTTAGAACTTATGAGATAATACTGTTGTGATCTTTGCTAAGAACATGCAGTTGGAAGCTCTATTAACATCTTCAAGAACTTGGCTTGAGACCTTCAACCCTTCTCTTATCTTTACCATCTCTGGAGTCTAAGCTCTTGAATTCTCATACATCCTTCTCTCTCAGACCCCTGTGATTGATCGTCAAGTACCTCTTGAACCTTTAATCATTCACTCTAATCTACTTATCTCTTGAAGACACATCTCCATCTATCTTGTCCAGTTTTCTTGCCAAACCCTTGTGGTGACCTTCAATCCTACGTGCTGCGACATTGGTGAACCCAATGTAAAGGTGAGTATAAGAGAACTCCAAGATGGAGGATTCTTCAAGAGATACTCTACAATAGTGGTGTACCGCAACATGCATTGAGCCGCTATTTTGCCAGACTAGCCAAGCATGGTCTTCAAGAAAGGATTCATGGCCTTTTTCAGAGAGATGCAGATCAGGCTACATTCAAAAAAGCCCTATGCGAAGAATTCTTCTTAGAAGACTCTGGCCTAATGACGAAGAAAAGTTTCACTGATTGGGTTGAGAATCCCAACAAAGGTTTAGCTACAGCAGCTTAATACCATGAGTTTGAAAGTAAATTTGGACAACTTGATGCTAAAGACCAACAAATTATGGAAGGTTAGAAAATTGAATTTTTCCTTAAGGCTGCAGATCCCATTCTGCAAGAGAAGCTTGTCGATCGCCTAGAAGATGCTACCTCTGAATCAGGAGTCGAGACTGCATGGACAGATGTTATTGATGCCGTTAACATGATTTCTCGAAGAGAGCAAATACGAGTAAGAATGGACTCTACTTCAACTTCAATAACTCCATTGATGGAGCTTGTTCCACCTTCAAAATTCCCTATTCCTTTGACTAATCAACCAACTCTTTCTTCTTTTGTTCCTTCTAAAAATGATGTCATTGTTGAACTCATTAAAAGCATGCGTGACCTTCATTTGAATCTTCCATATATTAGTTTTAAAGTAGAGAAGGTGGATGTCAAAGTCATAGAGCAAGGACGAACATCAACTCAAAGATCCATGAGAGAAGGCTATAAGAGGCACTATATTTGGTGTGACAGCCAACAACATGACAACAGGGAGTGTTCTACCTTCCGTGAGGCTAAATCATAGAAGCTTGTCTTTTGGAAAGAGTGAAAAATTCATGTAGTTGAAACTAATCTTCCACTAAAGCTAAATTTTGGCAATGGTGGAATGAAAAAAAGATTAGAAGATTTAGCTGTAAAGAATGCCTATGCAGCAAGATGCAGCTACCTATGGACTGCAAATTGAGTAAACTAAATCAAAATTGAAAGCATGTAAAGCTAATGTGCAATCTAAAGTATGGATTCAGACATTAGATCAAATGGAACGCATCAAAGTAGCCCAATATGATTTGACTAATACCAGTCATTAATACAATATAAGTGAGTTCGGGAATCTCCCAATTTCCATTTTTTGAAAACTAAAAAGGTTGCACCTAGATAACATGCCCATAAGTTGCTCAAAACCATATGATGTGACCTATCATTGGAAAGCACTTGAAAAATGGAATCTATTAAGCTATAGAATGCTCGATTTGGAGTTTTAGTGTTAAAGTTATGACAAATCCAAATATTTGACCACAAGTCCCAAACTTCAGAAAAATTCCCATATTTCCCAATATGGTGTTCATTGTATTCGAGGAATACCTGGTTGGAAAGAACCGGTAGATTCTTCTTTTGCCTTTGCACATTTGACTAACATCAATCATAAAGAAGTCTTGATTGAAGAAAAGAGAAGAAGAGAAGAGGTATTCACCAATTCTCACTCACTATCCTACATATTCCTCTTCCAGAAACACTTCTACATAAGATGCAAAACATCTAAAGTGTCTTCTCTTTGTTGTCCAAGATTCTATTAATGCTGTAGCAACACCTTGCATTGCTAAATTCACTCTTACAACATCATTTTTAGCTGCAAGAAAGTCATCTTCTTCGTCCTCATCCATCATCCCATCTTCATTCTCATAGCATGCTCCAGATAGCATATCTACCATTGGGTTATCTCTTCTTGCAATATACAGAAATTTAAGGTTCAAAGATTTGATGTATGCAATCCACCGGAGCATAGCAATGTCCAGGGTAGCACAACTAGTAAACATACCTAACACCAACAAACAATCAGTCTCAATGAGTATAGAGCACCCATAAAATACTCCTTATCACATTAAAGGACTGTCACAATTCTCATAATTCTATTTTTACCTGTGGATACCTTCTATGTCATTCATTCAATACTTTAGCATCAAAGTGAATTGCATGTCTTTTCTCTTCCTCATCATTTTGCCCAATTGGCCATCCAATTCCGATTGAGCTTGTATCAACAGTAATAATGATAGGCTTTTTGTTGAACAGTGCACGAGGGAGATGAGGAACGGAGGAAGACAGAGAAGAAGAGAGACACAAGACACCGAAAGTGGAACCCTAGAAGTGCATCAAGTGAGCACACATAGTTGGGAATATATAGAGGGGACATGGGGTGCTATATATAGTCAGACTATATATAGCTAAAACCCTCGCTGAAATAAAGGTCCCTTACTATGGATGAAAAAACCCTTGGGAGCTCAAGGGAAAAACCCACAGCTCTATATAGGCCTACTGTTATATTAATATTCAAAATATAAAATTACAAAGTTGAATTTACAAGAGCGAGCCTATTCATAGGCATCAAAGGAGCTACATCACTCATTACAACATCAACGGAGAAGGAGCTACATCACTGAGGAGCTACATCACTATTGAATTACAACAGCCTACTTAGAGGCATCAAAAGAGCTTTATCACTCCTAAATATACAACATGTAAAATAAGGATAAGTGACATCACTGCAAAAACTAAAATCTCCAAGAAATTCCTTCAATAAGTGACATCACTACAAAATATAAAATCTCCAAGAAATTCCTTCAATAAGCGACATCACTACAAAAGATAAAATCTCCAAGAAATTCCTTCAACTGAACTTGGGATATAAGCAGTATATTTGTCACATCAAAACTTAAAGAAAAACATTATAGTGACATTAGAACAAGACAAGGTCTATAGAGAAGATTTGCAATGCCGCTCTATAGACAACATAACACATGTGGGGCCCCATGAATAGAATATAAATAAAACAATTTGTCATCAGCTGAAATATAGAGGCTCATCAGCCTGGAAACAATATAAATGAAATAACGTGTCATCAGCTGGAATATAGACCCTTATTAGTTGGAAAGTATATAAACAAAACAATGTATCATCAGCTAGAATATAGACGCTCATCAATGGAATAATGAACGAGGATGATCATCATGAAGCATGGCAATATCAACATCCAAAAGTAATGTTGATGTTGAAATGTAGAGAGAGAGAGAGAGAGAGGAAGCTTATCTGCTAAGTGGCTAGAGTAGGCACAGGTCGGTAGCTGAGAGTATCTTGCCTTGTTGTACATACTGTCAGCCATGGTAACCTAGCCCCCTCCATCTCTCCCATTATTTCATCACCAGGAGGCTCCTCTGCTTCCACCATCACCAGCATAAGGCAAGAACGCCCAGTCGGGTCTGCTCGTAGAAGCAGTGAGCTTGACAAGAAAGAAGACAAGCTTGATAGGAAAGGAGACAAAGTGGAAGATACATTGATTAATGTACATAAGACTGATTTTTAAGGTACGGACTACCACTTAGGTGATTCTGCTACAGGGAAAAATTTGAAACAGGGAATTACAATTGTGGTATCAAATTCCAACTTGTAGCACCAGGTTACATGAACTCAAACAGTTTCAATGCTAGGAAGGCCATTCTGTATTTGCCCAAAATAAGAGTGGGAGATGATACATAGAGGTTGTTTAGAAATCTGGTAGCTTATGAGAGCCACTTAGCAGATAAGCTTCCTCTCTCTTCTCCTCTCTCTTCTCCTCTCTCTTCCTCCATTCCTTGTCTCCCTCGCGCACTATTCAACATGGTATCACAGGTCGGTATCTGAGAGTATATTGTCTTGTTGTACCTGTCGTCGGCCATGGTAACCTAGCCCCCACCATCTCTCCCATTATGTTCGTCGCCAGGAGGCTTCTCTGTCTCCACCATCACTAGCATAAGGAAAGAACTCCCAGTCAGGCCCCCGCTCCCTCTACAACAACCTTGCCCCCTCCCCATAGCGACCTAATCGTTGTTGCCATACATGGATCCAGACCTTCCCTTGTTTTCTCCTCCATCTCTAGAACCTTCCAACCCCGCGCAAACGCTCACTCCGGCACGATTCACCAGATGGCACGTAGCAAAAAATTTGTCCTTTTGCATCGGCTTGATGTCTCCGTTTGCAAAGCCTAGCCCCCCAGGCCCATCCACACATTAGTGCAAGAACATCAGAGATTGCTACAGATATGTAAGGGACATAGATTTTTACTACCGCAGGGGGAGTAGGAGTAGGCCAAGAAGACGGTCAAGAACCAACTCTAGATCTCCTGTGCAGAGCAGGAGCAGAGGTAGGAGGAGGTCCCACAGTGTTTATATGTTCCCCAAGAGGAGATCTCACTCTCCATCTCCTAACCATCGGAGAGAGAGAAACGATTCTCCAAAGCAGGAAAGGGATTAAAAAAAAAGGCACATGGCAATCAGATGATCTGCATCTAGAGAGAGAGCAAGAAATCCTTCCCAAAGTAGTGCAAGTATTAGTATTGGGAAAATGGAAAGTGGTAGTCCTAGCATTAAGAAAGCAAGGCAAAGCAACGATTATATTGATAATTTCTCAGAAGAGGAGAAAATAAGACCATCTATGGAGCACAATAATTAGGGCAGGAATCATAGCAGTCCATCAAAAGGAGGTAAAAGATTGTCTGAAGGAACTCCTGCAAACGTTTATTCTCCCACCACATCTCTCTCTGTATCACTAAATAAAGATTCTGGTAATGATACTGTCAATAGCAAAGACGTTGAGCAAGATGTCAAGTGTAAATCTCAAGATGTGTATCCTACTGAGCATAAATGGCATGCAGAATTACAAATGAAAAAATCAATCAAAGAACCGGTTTCAAAGCCCATTGAAGCATGCGATGGCCAGAAGAAAAATGACTACCCCATGTTCAAACACGAAATACAGTTTTCTCTCAAGCAAAACAGGGCTAGAAAGCGTGCTATTCTTCCTAATGCCTTTTTGGATGAGGAAAGTGAAAGTGATACAGTTTTGGATGACTGGCGAAATGATTTGAGACGTAGTCTAAGGAAAAAAGGAGTCTATGCTCGTAGAAGCAGTGAGCTTGACAAGAAAGAAGACAAGCTTGATAGGAAAGGAGACAAAGTGGAAGATACAGTGATTAATGTACTTATGACTGATTTGCAAGGTATGGATTGCCACTTAGGCGATTCTGCTAAATGGCACAATTTGAAACAGGGAATTACAATTGTGGTATCAAATTCCAACTTGTAGCACCAGGTTACATGAACTCAGTCAGTTTCAATGCTAAGAAGGCCATTCTGTATTTGCCCAAAATAAGAGTGGGAGATGATACAGAGAGGTTGTTTAGAAACCTGGTAGCTTACGAGAACCACTTAGCAGATAAGCTTCCTCTCTCTTCCTCCGTTCCTCGTCTCCCTCGCGCACTGTTCAACACTTTCCAGGTGAATAGTCAATCTTTCTCAATGTAGGAGTAGATTTTAAGAGTTGCTTCAATTTCTTCATTACTTTCTAAGGCTTTCTTTTCCAATGAAATCTCTGACATTTTCTTAGAAGCTGATATAGAGCATCAGCTACATGTGCAAAGTGGGGAGGCCATATTAAACAGAACACACATGCACCCAAGAATCTTTGCACCTCTAATACATTTGTGCATACATCTTGCATTCTATCAATCCCAACTATTTTTGCTGGTGATGGTCTTTACCCATAGGGCCCACACAATAGCCCAATAATCAAAACATCTTCAACTCCAAAGACAGAATTTTGTCTAGAAAGAGTTAAATGCACCTAGACTTATAGATGCGTAAAAATCCTCTCACAATCTACAATATGGTCTACAACAAACTCTGTGCATCCATGAGCATTCATCTCTTCATTCTTTTCATCCACTGAACACGCTTTGATTGGAACATCATCTAAGAAGGACATTGTCAATTGTGGTATGAAATCCTTGAGTACCCTATTCATCGCATGTCATATGTGCCACTGAGTTTGTTGCACCCTGCGGGCGAGTACGCATCCAAACTAACCCCAAAGGAGTCTTCGTGGTTGTGATATCCATGCTTTCAATCGCAAGCTAAAACTGATCATACCCCGAGTAAAGATCACCAGAAGAATAGATCGCTCTGCCTACAAAAGCCTCTACAAATTCATTAACCACCGGACCTGCATCCACATTTCTTATGGTTACTTTATTGACCAGTTGCATGCCTCAAGTTCCATGGTACATGTGGCACAGTAAATATTACCATAGGAGAGATAACATTTGGATCCACACAACCTATTTCACTTCGCTGAAATGCAAATGCCTTTCCATGCCTAGCCAACATCCATATAAAACAGTCTCTTTCACCATGCAAAAGAAACCATTGTGCACCAACTTTCAATACCTATAATGTTTCAGATGTAAACTCATGACCTATATCTTTAGGATTCCGTAAGCTTGGCTGCCGTGACACTTTTTCATACAAACCCTCACTTTCTAATGGAAGTGGCAAAGCAATTGGTTTCACCTTTTTGTCAACTGTCTTATACTTTGTCTCCACAAGTGCTTTAGGCCATTGTAATCCTTCCTACTGAGCAAACAATGCTATAACAGCATACCTGTCCAGAGAACATACTGAAAGCACTTTGTTTTCAGCCTCATTTTCTGCATGTATAGTTGCTGAAATTTCAGCCATAGTGTCATTGATATTCAGCCCATAAAAGATGCCTAAAATGCCTTCATTTTCAGCTAATAGTCCCACTACTCTCAATTCTTTAGTAGCCCGTTTTGTATATATGCGTTCAGCCTTGCACATAGCTTCAATAGGCTTAAACCAACATGAACTGTTTGCTATAAACTGAGAATAACCACTAATAAATACATGCTTCATTCCATCAAGAGGCGAGTATATCCTCTGAACAGCACTATTATAGCCTCGCATTACAGCAGCGCTTAATGAAAATCCAGGTCTTTGAATTCCCTTGCATTTGGAGCCAAAGGAGACTCTCGAAGCATATCCCAATTTCTAGTTTTGATTGAAGAAAAGAGAAGAAGAGAAGATCAATCATAACTTATGACATGATGGCTGAAAATGGAGATATTTCAGGCATTTTTTAAACTAATTACTTCTGACACATTGGCTAAAATATATGCAACTGATTATGTAGAAAATCAGGCTAAAAATAAGTTTGGCATAGAAGTATATACATTGGATTTTTATCAAACAATTCAAGAATTTGTTGAGTAGGAAGATATTGGTTTAATCAACAAGGCTGAAGCGCAAGTGTAGACAAAATATAAGACGGTGGATAAGAAAGTCAAGTCTCTGGTAGTCCCACTACCTCCTAAAAGTGAAGGGCTAGCTGATAGGGGAGCAAATCAGCCAAGTCTTTGTGATCCTTCCAACATTGGTCACAAGTTCACATCTAGAAGTATAGAAGAGCTCAAAATAGGTGAAATTTTTTTCCTTTTGCCAGAAGCTGAAAACACTCTTTTATGCAAATGCTAATGAAACATGGAAAATCTTTCGCATTTCAGCCAATTGAAATAGGCTATGTGGATCCAGGGCGCATTTGCCCAAATTATTGGAAATTCTAAATGAAAAGATAAAAATGAAGATTTTAGAACCTTCTTCAGCACCTTAATCATATCGATGGTTTATCGTGCCAAAGAAAAATGGATCCTTACAATTCATTCAAGATCTACAACTTGTTAATCCTATCGCAATCCGAAATGTTGGTTCGGGTCGAATTGTTGACGAGCTTGTTGAAGCTTTTGCAGATAGAGCAATTTATTCTACGAATGACCTATATTTAGGATATGAAATTTTTCAGCTTTCATTAGAAAACTGAGACATTACCAGAATGAAGACACCTCTTGGATTGGTCCGCATGTGCACTCTACCACAAGGTGCAACAAACTCCATAGCCCATATGATGAATGCCATCCACAACTTCCTCTTCCATTTCTTGATGATGTACCTATCAAGGGATATGAAGTCAATGAAAAGTGAGAGCGGATTTTTGAGCCCAGGATGTGCCTAAAATTTGCTAAAAAATCTAGAATTTAGGGAAATTTTATTTAACATCGAAGGTGGCGGCTCCAGCTAGGACGATTTTAAGCACCAAGTGAAAGATGGCTTTTAAAAGGCATCCGAGCGACACTTGTGGATTTTTTATAAGTTTTCCAACTGCCATGCGGGATATCACAAGTTGCCAGTCAGTGAGGGATGTTAAGCCGGACGCCCAGGATTTTTCAGAGCTCGAATCTGAGCCAAGAGGACGGGGCCACAAAATTGGCAAGATATGAAAAGGTGGACATTTGAGAGGACCAAAAGGGGTGCCCTTTGAAGCCTTGACCCCCCACTCCCCCCTCCTCAAATTTTATGAAACATAGGATGAAAAAACGTGAGGAAAACATGGCGTGATGGTGTGCAGGCAACGGCCGATTTTTGCGCCAATATTCCTCATGATCAATCATGGATGTTGAATACAACCCCTGCAATCGACGTTACCACCCCATTTCTCTCTCTTTGCTGGTTCTATCACCACCCTTTGCACGAGCAATGGCTGTGTGGACTAAGAGAATAGATTCTAGTCTTTCTCTCTCTTCCCTCTCTCTCTTCTCTATGGGCTGTTCATGTGTACCATCTTGATGAAGGAATTGGGGAAGGAGAATGAAGGAAATGGTGATGGAGATTGATGGAGATGCTGAAGATTGAAGTGCAGCATTGGATTGAGAGCAATGGAGGCTCTGTCTGCTGATTATGCATTCATTCAAGGCGTCTTGGGTTACATAAAAACACGGTATGACCATTTTTATAAAGAAAATGAAGGATTTTTTATAGTTTATGATGATAATTATGTTCTTATTGGATGAAAATTTATTTGTGGGTTGTTTGCATTATGCGTAATTACTGTTCGTCAAGAAATTTTGTCTTTGCAATGATTTACATGCTTTATTGAATTCTCGTAAACCCGAAATGTAGTTTTTAAGCGGTAAAATGGTAGTTTTTCCGTTTCGGGTGGGTAAAAAGTGTTTCCATGGGGCAATTATGGAAGATAAATTGAATGTTAGTATGTTGAAGTGATTGGAATAAGAGAAACTAGAAAATAGTATATATTATTGCCAAATAAATCAAGAAAATGGAAAAAATAAGGAGAAAAATAGAAATACGTCTTGGAAAAATAAGGAAAAATATATGAATTGGTTGTGGATATGTGGTAGTGGTAAAACATGAGGTTTAACCTTATTTTTCTCTATCTCTTTGTCAAATTTTGTGATTTATTGTTTTTTCTACATCAAAATATGACAAAATGAACCTCTACACCTGTGCAACGAAAGCAATACCTAAACGTAAGGGGTTGGGAGGTTTGAATGGTGTGATTTGCATGATAATTATTGCTTATTTTTTAATGCAGATTATGACATAGAGTCAGTGCACTTTTGATTAAGAGGATAGCAGCACGAGTGTGGTCTCGATGTTATCCCTTCATCGCTGCAATGCGTTAGACAATAAGCATTAGAAAAGCCTGATTGTACACAAGCATGTTGTTGATTTGAAATTGATGTTTGAGCACTTTAGGATCATTCACTTTGCATATACATGGAACCATGGTGTAAGAATAAAAACCCTGGATGCATAGTACTTGTTTTCAATGACAATGACCACGTTGAGTGTGAAAAGGCATCCTAAGTCGTAGGATAGACATTCGGTTCTTGTGAAATCATTTAGTGAGGAAACATGGTATATCTCCTAGATTTGGAAATGAAGAGTGGAGTTTGTTCGTTTATTTTATATATTGAGCAGCGCATCAAGAGGCTAATCCCTGCGATGTAGGAGAGTTGCAGTGGGGCCGTGGTGTTTTTACCGAGAGGATGCCTCCCATATATGTGATTATCGTGGTATTTATTACCAATGTGTATGGGTTCTCCCTCTGAGGAGTTTATAAAAAGGGAAACGTTGGACTATAAACACCATATTGGGGAATATGGGTATTTCCCATAAGTTTGGGACATATGGTCAAATCTTTGGATTTGTCATAACTTGAACACTATAACTCCAAATCAAACGCTCTATAGCTCAATAGATTCCATTTTTCAAGCGATTTCCAATGATAGGTCACATCATATGGTTTTGAGAAACTTATGGGCATGTTATCCGGGTGCCACCTTTTTAGTATTCAAAAAATGGGAATTGGGAGATTCCCAAACTCACTAATATTGTGTTATAAAACTATAAAACTATAAACACATAGATTAGGCTTTAGGGTAGTTTGTCCTTTAGCAGTAGATAGACGCTCCTGGTCCACGAGGCCATGAGGGGGTGTTTATCTGTCATGAGCATGAGGTCCGGCTAGTGCCATAGCCAGTGCCGGCCCATTTCAGGTCCCATCAGTGGTACGTCTGCCGGGAGCTGCCAATAAGTGGTGGTTCTCGAATCTAGGGTTTTTAGGGACCAAAAAGTTGATTTATGTCCTCTAACAAGGATCGTCAAGCCGAAATACAAAAAGCACAACATGCTGAGAGGGCTAAACGATGGTTGGAGATTGTAAGTCGCTATTCTCCTCAAAGGAGTAGCTCGATATGCATAAGAGGCAGTAGTCTTAGTAACCCAACTGTTGCACATAGTCTTTTAGGTGCAGGAGAAAGCATAATTTCTTCCTCTCTTTCGCCAAGTCAACCCACTTCAAGTGGGGTGTGATCTTGTCAGTTCAAACTCCTATTGTCAATCCGATTGTCGTCATGGCACAACCCATTGCAATTCCTGTAGGGACACCGGATTTGCCAGCTTTAGGATTTCCTTTGCCCATTTTTAATGGGTTAGTTGAAGAAGATGTAGAGTCTCACATTTGTGAATTCCAAAGACTAATGTTTAATTACTGTATCTAGATAAGGGACATCTTATGATGTTATTTATCATGACATTAAAAGGCAGGGCTGCAGTATGGTATCATAGTATAGAGACTGAAATCATAACCACAATTGACCAATTTTATGCAGCTTTCCGAGGAGAATATGCCCTTGAAAGAGGTGGCCAATACTGGTTGTGTGTGTTGAATGTAACATGCCAAGATCCCCATGAGAATGTGAAAGCCTATGCCATGAAGCTTAAGGAAGTGTTTCGTAAGTTACAAACTTACATTCCCATTCCGTTGGCTGCCCAATTGCAATACTTCTTGCATGGATTGGATTTCAATATTCAGGTACAAATGAGCAGTGTGGCTTTGGCTGATATACACACCGCCATCGCGCGGGCAGAAGGAGTAGAGTCACGATTACAAAAGGCCTACTCCTCTCGAATAAATCTTAATGCAGGTTTAGTACTTGGAGGTAATCTACCATTGATAAATGGAAGTCAAGGGATGCCTATAAATAACCCTAATGGGAGAGGAAGCATGGTTCAAAATGTACCTTTGCTGCCAGCCCCTCCCAGTGTGACTATGCCTATGGCTAGTTAGTTGGCTCCACCAAATGTTAGAGGCCAAGTTTCGAACCCTAATATTGTTCCTGTGAGTCAACAACCAATGCCCAATCAAATCGTTAGGCCAATGGAACGATGGATAGATGATCAAGGCTATGAGTCGAGTGCATCTAATGTCCTTGGCAAAGTTAAGGATATTATGGAGCATTACACTGACATGATTTCTGAACAATGTTGGCAAATAGCTGTTTACGTCAATTTCTTGAAGAAACAGCAGAATCGGATAGGGAGCCGACGCCTTGAAGAGGGTGGCCCCTCAAGATTCAGCTGTAAGTGGTGTGGCGGATAACATTTCCCTAGAAACTGTCCAAATGTTAAATGTGATATTTGTGGAAAGTCCGGCCATTTAGCCGCGACCATTTAGCAGCTACCTATTGGAGTAAGACTAGTTCCCTCCAACAAGGGAGTAAACAGCTAGGTCCAGTTAATCATAGAGTGCAAGGTAATAACCTACAGCAAAACGATGGACCAAGACAAATACTACAAAGGGGAAAGACCATTATAGAAGAGTTGCCACAAGGCAATGGAGTCAGCCTTATCGAGGCTGTGCGCGTCAATGATGCTGAAACCTCTAACCTAGGAGCTGTGACAAGAGGCCAAAAGGCTAAAGAGGTTGATAAAGACAATGCAAAATCGGTCAAGGGAAACCCTAATCAAGGGGATAAGGGGACAAAGTCCTAAATCCTAGCGTGGAAGGTGGAACTCTAAGGCCTGTTGACAAGAAAGTCGATCCTAAGAAGGATGAGGAATTGCCAAGAAAGAAGGCAAGAGCTAAAAAAGAAGCACCAAAGCCGGTCCCGAGACCAAAAGAAAGAATGGTCTGGCGAGAAAAGAGAGCTTTGGCTACCTATCATGATTTTGATTTAGCAAGTTCTCTTTGCGAAGTTAAACCAGATATAAACCTCTTACAGTTGATTAAATTATCTCCAGGAGTACCCAAGGAATTCAAGAAGATCTTGCCTATTGGGTATATTGTAGAACCTTCGGGCATAGCAAGAGTAGGGGAAGATTGGTTTGATCATGCTGAAAAGAACTTCCCTAGGGTTCCAGCATATATGGATGGAATATTAGTAGAGCATGCCATCGTAGATACGAGGTCCTCCGTCAATATCATGAGTTCAGAGTTGATGGAGAGGTTGGGTCTAGGCATTCAAAAAGATAGTTCCACCCTTCTTAGGCTGATGATAGTCTAAGGCAACCAGAAGGTTGCATCACTAAAGTCCATGTTACAGTTGCAAATGTAGAATGCTTCTTGGACTCTAGGGTGATAAGATTTGTAGGACGTTCTAGCTATCGAGTCTTGCTAGGTAGGCCTTGGATCTTACGAACAGACTGTCAAGTTGATATAGCCGCCGATCAAGTGGTTCTAGGTAGAGGTGCTAATCGAGTAATAGTCAATGCTTACCCGGAGTCTCCTCAGAGTGAGAGAGCTCCTTTATCCTCTACTGAATTAGAAACAAAAGATGATCCATCTGGCAGTGAGACATCATCCAGTGAATGAATCTAAAGAGGGGTCCACTACAGAGGATATTTATCAGATAACTCTAAATGAGCCGATAGAGCCGCAAGAGAGGATAAGAGACGCGGATGTGATTGAGTTAGACCTTGGCACGCAGCATGATTCGCGGCCAATTAAATTAGGTTCCATGCTTAGTTCATCAGAAAGGAAGGACTATGTGTCCTTGATTCAAGAATTCTGCGATATCTTTGCTTGGAGTTATGACGAGTTGAGAGGTATTCCTCCCAGCCTGGCTGTTCATACTATTTCTGTAAAAGAAGACAGTCAACCTGTGCATTAGAAGGTAAGGTGTATGCCTTTTGAATTGAGGGACCGATTGTTTGAGGAGTTACAGAAGTTACAGAAAGCTGGGTTAATCTTCCCCGTACAGCACACAAAATGGTGTTTCCTAGTTCTCATCACGAAGAAGAAAACCACCTAGATCAGACTATGTGTAGATTTTAGAGAGCTGAATAAACAGTTGGTTAAGGATTACTACCCGTTGCCATTTACTGACCAGATTTTGGATCAATTTGCAGGTAGGGAAATATATTGGTTTATGGATTGCTTTGGGTTACAACCAGATGGCTATTGCAGAAGAGGACAAGTTGAAAACAACTTTCATTACTATTTTTGGTACTTTTGCGTACCATGTGATGGCCTTTGGTTTGTGCAATGCACCTGGATAATGGCAATGAATAGCAAACAAGAACTTTGGTGACATCTCCCCAGATGAGTTGAAAGTGTTCATTGATGACGTAGGGGCAGCCACTGTAAGGGAAAGGATGTTGATTATTTTAAGAAAGTGCTTTGAGCGTTGTAGACAATTTTGTAGTGCTCTTAATCCACAGAAGTGTGTTTTTGGAGTGCCTTATGGGCTTCTACTAGGCCATGTAGTCAGTTCAATAGAGATCGCAACGGACCCTGAAAAGATCAAGGTTATAGTTGCTATGAGTCTACAACGCACTCCGAAAGAGGTACATAGCTTTCTGTCATCGATAGGGTACTATCGGAGGTTTATAAATGCCTTGGCAGAATGGACGTTGCCATTAACAAACTTATTATCCTTTAGCTGTCTATTTATATGGAGAAACCCTTGTAAGGTAGCTTTCGAGGATGTGAAACAAGAGCTAGTAAGAGCACCAGTTTTAAAAGCACCTAAAAGAGGCGAGGTATTTTACATATTTTCAGCAGCTACTATGCATAGCATCAGTTGTTGTTTAGCCCAAATCTGGGAGGAAAAGTGGTATCATCCGATAGCGTTTGCTAGTCGAAAGTTGGGCATTTCAGAAATTAACTATACCATATGGAAAAGTTGTGCCTTGCGATGGTCTTTGGGACTAAAAAATTCAGGCACTACATCCTCTATGAGAAGGTAGTTTTCTATACGAAGGCGAAAGGGATTAAGTTGCTTATGAACAAGTTGCAACCGCCCGATCGTCTGGCGGCAAAGTGGTTAATCACTTTGCAGGAGTTTGATTATGAGATTAAGAGTAAGCCATTGAGGTTGCAGGTGATTGTGGAATGCCTTGTGGATTTCGGGGAGCCAAAAGAGACTCTGGCTGAAGGAAGTGATATCGAAGGAATGTTTAAAATTGATACAGCTTCTATCCCATCTTGATATGCTGCTATTACGCATTATCTGTCAAGAGGAGAGACTGGAGCTGGTTTGTCAAAATTCGAAAAGAGAAAAATCAGACAACAAGCTTTGAAGTTTTCCTTGATCACAAGGACACTATATCGGCAGGGTGTTGATGATATCTACCGCCAATATGTGATGCCTGACGAGGTTCTTTCATCTTGGAAGAGTGCCATGACTCTACATGTGGAGGGCACTTCACTGGATGGTTGACGGCACAGAAAGCTTTAAGAGCTGGATATTAGTGGCCATCCATCTTCCAAGATTCCTCTGAGTACGTTAATAGATGTGATACCTGTCAAATACATGCCAGCAAAGAGAATAGAAAACGCCCACTTATGCCTATTATGTCTATCCTTCCATTTGACAAGTGGGGCATTGACTTTGTGGGTCCTATCACCCTGTCGTCTACTACTCAAAAGAGGTACATTATAGTAGTAACTGATTATTTTACAAAATGGTCAAAAGCTCAGGCGACAAGGCATGACAATGCAAAAGAGACTGCAAGTTTTCTTTTAGAGCTGATTATCTGCCGTTTCGGTCCACCGAAGGAATTAGTGTCAGACTATGGAACCCATTTTTTGAATAAGGTGATCAAAAGCATGACTGAAGCTTAGCAAATCAAGCATAATAAAACGACCCCTTATAATCCGCAAGCCAACGAGCAAGTCGAAAGTACTAATAAGCAACTTGTGGGTATCTTGTCCAAAATAGTATTTGAGAAGAAACGAGACTGGGACAGGAAGTTGTATGTGGTGGTATGGGCATACAATACAACGTTCAAGCGAGCTACCGGCCATACTCCATTTAAATTAGTTTATGGGGAAGAGTGTGTGTTACCCCTCGAAATCAAGTTTCCAACCATATGATTTGCGATTAACCACTCCTTGGGAGATGAGGATTCACTCTTTGAACGTTTCGTGGCCATAGCCCACCTGGATGAACTTAAATTGCAGAGCTTACTACACCAGGAGGTAGCTAAACGTCAGATGAAGCAGTTGCACGACCTTAAAGCAAAGAAGTATACCTTTAAAAAAGGAAAATTAGTTCTGTATTACGATGCCTGTAGGGAGCTGTTTCCAGGGAAGCTAGAACCTAGATGGGATAGCTCCTACAAGATTGTTAGGATATGGAAAAATAGGTCTATGGCTCCACTAGCTAATTTGTAGGGAGTAGAGTTTAAAAATAAGATTAATCTTAATAAGATTTAACCTTATTATTTCTAAGTATGCTAATATGAAAAAATGCATTACAGGTCCATGCTGGGCCTGATTTGAGACCTGCAAAAGAGCTTAAAACTGGTTGATGGGGTGGTTAATTCCTTATTTGGAGCACCCATATTTGGAGCAGAGATACCATTAGGGGAAGCTTATCTGGTGGAGCAAAGGATACAAAGTGATTGAGCAAGAAGACGGAACCTTCATGTGGGAGATCAAAGTATTCTGCCATCACTGCTTACGAATGTTGACAAGTATCCCTGTTGAGTTCAATGAAGAAGATGGGATGGACTCCTCAGTTCATCCTCTAAATATGTTAAATTTTGATTATCATAATTACGAATAGAGGAGTTCGTGATGGCAGGCTGTGTAGACCCATTGTGGATGTACACATTATATTTTGACGGAGCATCTAGGGGCCCTAATAAAAAAGGGAGTGTTGGAGTAGTAATCCAAGATCCCCGACGTAGAGTTACGATGAAGTTAACTGCTTATCTCGAGGTAGGATTCACTAACAATATGGTAGAGTATAAAGCCTTGAATATGGGACTGCATATTGCCAAGCAAGGTGGTATTCAGGGGTTGTTAGTAAAAGGGGATTCGGAGTTGATCCTGAATCAGCTAGATGGGATATACACAATGCAGAATCCCATTCTTTGTATGTATCATCGAACTGCGATGACCCTACTTGAGGAGTTTGCAAACCCTATTTTTTCTCCTTGGAAAGGAGCATATTATTGTATATCTGTACTATTTAACACAATATTAGTGAGTTTGGAAATCTCCCAATTCCCATTTTTTGAATACTAAAAAAGTAGCACCCAGATAACATGCCCATAAGTTTCTCAAAACCGTATGGTGTGACCTATCATTGGAAAGCACTTGAAAAATGGAATCTACTGAGCTATAGAGCGCTCGATTTGGAGTTATAGTGTTCAAGTTATGACAAATCCAAAGATTTGACCACGTGTCCCAATCTTATAGGAAATTCCCATATTCCCCAATATGGTGTTATTTCGAAGAGGAATGTGTAGGTGCTATTCTATTTTATTTCATTAAGGCCAAGAGGACCGATCAGTTTTTTTTGTAGAGAAATGTTTTATTTCATTAGGCCAAGAACACAATATTAGTAAGTTTGGGAATCTCCCAATTTCCATTTTTTGAATACTAGAAAGGTGGCACCCGGATAACATGCCCATAAGTTTTTTAAAACCATATGATGTGATCTATCATTGGAAAGTGCTTAAAAAATGGAATCTATTGAGCTATAGAGCACTTGATTTGGAGTTATATTGTTCAAGTTATGACAAATCCAAAGATTTGACCACGTGTCCCAAACTTATGGGAAATTCCCATATTTCCCAATATGGTGTTCAAGAGGGCCAGTCGTTTATTTAGTACAGGTGCAGTTAATGGTTTCCTGTTTTAGTCTTGTGCTAGACAGGTTCAAAGAACAGCTTGGAAGGAGCCTTTGTCACGCAGGAGCTTCTCGTGGCCCTATCCAGGTACTATTTCTCCTTTACGAGTACCGTGTTTTATGCTATATGTGCCTGTGTACTTGTTGGGGGATTTTTCTTTTCTTGTTGGGGATTGGCATCCAAGGCATGAAGTCCCAGGTTTAGGTTAGGTGTGTCTGAGGGTGGTCTGAGTAGTCGTTGCCTCCTATAAAGACATTGTCAGGCATCAAAAGACCTGTTTTAGAAGGCTGTTCTAGTGACCTTGTTTGCTAGCCTCCTAGGCAGCCGTTCTAGGAGTTCTTGTTAGTTGTGAGGCAGTCAGAGAAGCCTGCTGGAGAAAAATGACAATGATAGAGAAACCCTAAATATCTCAAAAGACAATAAATAGATACAAAGGTCTGTAAAAAGGGGTTCTAACCCCTATAAAAATAGAAAAGAAAAGAAAGGCAAATTTATAAGTAGTTAATCATCACCTTACGAAGGCTTGGTAGGTTCCTAGAGACGAGTTAGACCCGGGGCCGATGCCTTGTCTTCTTAGGGGTGGCTTCTTGCTGGAAAAGAAGAAAGTAAGGAAGGTTGGAGCGAAAATAAAAGTGAGCGTCAGAAAAGGATTAAGTGTCGCCTTGCGAGGGCTTGGTAGGTTCTTGGGTACCAAGACAGGACCTGAGGCCGATGCCTCGTTCTCCTTGGGGCACTACGCTCAGCTCCCTCCTTTTTACATGCCCGAGTATGGAAGAAAATAAAAGTTTTCCCATTTCGAGTAGGTAAAAAATGTTCCTATGGGGGAATTATGGAAGATAAATTGAATGTTAGTATGCTGAAGTGATTGGAATAAGAAAAACCAGAAAATAGTATATTTTATTGCCAAATAAATAAAAATGGAGAAAATAAGGAAAAAAATAGAAATACATCTTGGAAAAATAGAAAAAAATATAAGAATTGGTTGTGGATGTGGTAGCGGTAAAGCATGAGGTTTATCCTCATTTTTCCCTATATCTTTTCAAATTTTGTGATTTATTACTTTTTCTACATCAAAATATGACAAAATAAACCTCTATACCTGTGCAACGAAAGCAATACCTAAACATAGGGGGTTGGGAGATTTGAATGGTGTGATTTGTGTGCTGATTGTTGCTGATTTTTTGATGCACATCATGGCATAGATTCAATGTACTTTTGATTAAGAGGATAGTAGCACGAGTGTGGTCTCGGTGCTATCCTTTCATCGCTGCAATGCATTAGAGAATAAGCATTAGAAAATCCTGAGTGTGCACAAGCACATTGCTGATTTGAAAATGATGTTTGAGAACTTTAGGATCATTCACTTTGCATGTGCATGGAACCATGGTGTCAGAATAAAAACCCTAGATGCATAGAACTTGTTTTCAATGACAATGACCACGTTGAGTGTGAAAAGGCATCCTGAGCCATAGGATAGATGTTCGGTTCTTCTGGAATCATTTAGTGAGGAAACATGGTATATCTCCTGGATTCGAAAATGAAGAGTGAAGTTTGTTCGTTTGTTTTATATGTTGAGAGCAGCGCATCAAGGGGCTAATCCCTGCGATGTAGGAGAGCTGCAGTGGAGACGTGGTGTTTCTACTGAGAGGTTTCCTCCCATGTATGTGATTATCATGGTATTTATTACCAATGTGTATGGGTTCTCCCACTGAGAAGTTTATAAAAAGGGAAACGTTGGATTACAAAACTATAGATTAGGCTTTAGGGCAGTTTGTCCTTTAGCAGTGGATAGACGCTCCTGGTCCACGAGGCCATGAGGGGGTGTTTGTATGTCATGAGCATGAAGCCCGGCTAGTGCTATAGTCAGTGCCGGCCCATTTCAGGTCCCATAAAAAAGAATGAAGAGCTTGACAAAGATGGCTGTCGGACATTTGTAGTTAATCATATTCATGATTGTGATAGGATTTTCACAAGGCGAGAAGAGGTACATCTTACCTTTTCTGGAGCTAAGTCAATTTTTAGAGTAGAAGAAGTCCTAGTGGTTGAACATTTTTGTGGCCCCTACGGACGTAGACCTTCACCAATCAAGATCATTGCCATGAGTAGAATGCAAGAAAAATACATAAATATTTCAGAGGTGAGAAGATTTCTTTGCGCATGTGTATTCTATCACAAATGGATACCAGATTTTGCTCATGTAGCTGAAAATATCTATAAATTATTAAGAAAAGGCCAAAGATTCTCTTGGGAAAAAGAGCATACACTCACTATAAGCAAACTAAAGAAGTTGTTAATTTCAGCCTCCAGTATCAAAAGGGCTAATTATTCAAATGGTCAACCCATCATTCTTTTATTGTGGATATAAGTCCCATTGGGATAGGATGGGCTGCTGGCTAAGAAGAGCTTGAAGGTAATAGGTATGCAATTTGTTTTGGAGCAAAGGTTCTCAATGAACCTCAAAGAAGGTATGCATAAGTAAAAAGGGAATTGTGGGGAGTTGTAATACCATTAAAGTGTGATCGTCAATACGTTATAGGTTCTTCCATAGTGGTAAAAACTGATTGTCTTCCACTCTTAGGCATGATTGCCAACTGCTCTACACTCGACATTGCTATGAGAATATGGATTGCATATATTAAATCTCTCAACCCTAAATTAAAGCATATTGTAGAAAAGGCGAACCTAGTTGCTGACATGCTGTCATGTGCAAGATATGAGAGTGAAGAAGAGCTAATGAAAGAAGATGAAGCTGAAGAATCTATACTTTCTGAATTTCATTCCATGGCTACTGAAAGTACATTTTCTGTTGCTACATATACAAACCCAAAGCTAAATCTTGCAGGTGAAGCTGATCTTTTTAATGGTATAGCATTAATTATAGTAAGAATGGGAAAAGAGACTATTGTAAATTAGCATACAGCAACAAAGATAAAAGATTTATCTATGGAAGAAGGGTGGTTAAATAGAAGTGAGCGTGCTCATTGTATTGCTCAAGCTCTAGTTCATTTCCTCGAAGAAGATTATGAAGAAGGTTGGCTGAAGATCGGCCAATATTTGTGCACAATGAAGAAGAAAGAAACTTGGATTGATGAAGAGTTTAAGCATATTAAGAGGAAAGATTATGGCTTCTTTCTTAAAAATGGGCATCTATGGAAGCATGCAAAGAAGAAGAAAGGAGCGCATGTTCGAGTTTTAGGTAATAAAAGGTTGCAACTACAGGTAATGAAGGAATTTCATGAAAGCTTATGGGCTAGCCATAGAGATATATAGGGAACCTTTATTAAAGTCAAAGAAAAATACTGATTGATGAACACGTATCAAGATATAGAGCATTTTGTTGACCCTTGTTATGTATGTCAGATGTATTCTATGGTCAAGCATCAAGATGGGTTACAATCAACTTATCCCTTGTCTATACATTATAGATGGGTTATTGATCTTGTAACCATGGCTACAAGGATATGGAATATACGGTACTTAGTGCTTGAAAGAGAAGATCTAACTTATCAAGTTGAAGGTAAAGCTTTAACAACCAAGACCACTCAAGTTGTTTGTCGCTTTTTGCTTGAAAAAGTATTTTGCAAGTATGGTTAGTAGGCAAGGTAACCGCAGATAGAGGAGAAATGGATGCCGATGAGGCACGCAACTTCTTTGCTCTATTGGGTATCAAGTTGGCTTTGACATCAGCCTACAATCGTGAAGGCAATGGAAAGAGTGAGAGAGAACATCAACCTGTTCTCAAAGCTCTAGCAAAGTCTTGTAGAGCAAAGATCAAAGAATGGATTTAAATGCTAGCTTTTGCATTATGGGCTAACCGGACTACTTACAGTACAGTGAATGGCTATATACTAGCTGAACTTATGAATGTACAACAACTAATTATGCCAATTGAAGAATCTATTCTCACATGGAGTCTTCTACCTTGGGAGGAAGGCATCAGTAGAGAAGAGTTGTTGAATTTGCACGTATAGTAGTTAGAAAGAAGGCCAGAAGGTGTTTAAGTAGATATTAAGAAGTTAAAAACAACAAGACTGAAAAAAAAAAGTTTTGATAGGCAACATCGACTTCGGCCAAAGTCTTTCCAAGAAAATGTCTGGGTGCTTGTCTATGACAGCAACCTATATATTCAATACAGTGCTTCTAGGAATATGGTAAAGCATTGGTTTGCCCCATATGTAGTAAAGGTCGTTCATGACAATGCCACATATTCATTGGGTGAATTGGATGGAACCAACATAAAGATACCCATAGCTAGAAAAAGAATCAAGCTCTTCAAATGAAGAGAAAGTTTAACATATGAGTTAGAAAACTTGGATATAATTCAAGAGCATGAAGGCATAGAGAAAGAAGAAGAGGCAGAAGATGAAGACATTGACATGGTAGAACATACTTCTTTTGACACTGCAAATCCGTTAGACTTTTGCACATGCTAGAGGATGTGCAGGTTAGGAGGGGGTGGATGTCGTGCCGCTATGCGCACACCATGTAAAAAAAATCTAGAGTGTGGCTTTCTTATTGATTTAGAGAGCAAATGCCATTTTAGACATCAGTGTTAGTGTCCATGGTTCAAAAATATTAGATTTTAGCCTATTTTTGATATTTTAGATATTATCTCTTGTAAAAGTCCATAAAAATGTAGACAAATTTTAGATTATGATAACATGTAAAAGAAAGCATGTAGCTTTCATCTATTTTGAGAGGACTTTATGTAAAAAGAGAGATTGGCAAAATCGTGTAACATGCAATCACTGTTTTCAGGCAATGAACATCACTCTGAAGTGGGAGATGAAGAGAGAGTAATCTAGTAGAATTTTGGCCAAGTGTGTAGGTATTTAATCCCCCTTTTGGAACCAATGGAAGCATTAGATTGGGGATTTGAGCAGCATAGAGGAAGGTATTATTTTATACACTTTTTTTCTATTAAAGTTTTATCTTCTCATAATGTAGGAATAAACTTATAGGCTTCATCTATATTAGTATTCTTCTACATTTTCTATTTCTTTTTGTGAGTATTCTTCCACATCTTCTATTTCTTCAAACCCCTTCTCTTCCCTCTACTCCTCTCTGTGAATCTCCCTTCACTTTGTTGTCTCTTACCCCCATGGTGGACTTTCAACACCAAACGCTCCGACACTGTGTTAGGGAAGGTGTATGCTATCATCAGAGGTGAATTTCAGAAGATATTTGGGCTAATTTGGGGCTGATATATTCATCCATATTCAGATAATTAGCTACAACATTGTTTTTTTAATTTGTTTCTTACTCTACAGAAGACATATTGTCAAAATATGCAAGTATTATGTGCCCCTATGGCAGGGCAATGTTTGTAGATCATTCATAGATGTTTTGACTTGAATTAAGAGGAGCTTTTTCTCTTATTTCCTAGCTATGGTAAATTATCCTTATCAGGAACTCAATTTGAAGCTCTCTTGAAGCATGTCTCTTTGCCCTACAAGCCTTGTAATTCGGCTCATAAGCTTTTGCCCCTAACATTCTACATTGAATGTAATCATGCAAAGTTGATTCATGCTATGGCATCTTGTATGAATGATGGGATGCAGAGTTTTTTATGATTGGGCTCTCAATGTGAAGAGGACCTATCAAGTTTTGGTACTTATCATCCCAAACATGGAATTGCATTAGTTTTTACTTGATGAAGTCAACTCCCTCGTTTCGAATACCATTTTGTGTCCCATTGAGGTAGATTTAGGATCCATTCATCATTATCTTTAGTCTTCCATTTTTTCAATAGTTGTCCATTTATCATTTCAATATTGTTGCCTTGAGCATACCACTTATCACCTACTTTGCCTACATGCACTTAATAAAAACTAAAAGCATATGCAATTGAGTTCAAGAGAATTGAAATTTTGAACATTAAAAAATTGACACTAGCTTTTCAACACTTACTAACTTGTTAGCTAGTTAATGTAGTAGTAAATAATTACTCTCTCTCCACACAAAAAAGGTCATGATGCTTTCAATTGGTGAAGGGATGTTGATCTAGTGGTACGTATGGTTTTTAATTTCTTTTAAATTTTATTTGAATAGCTTTATTATGTACAAAAATTGAAATGACATAATTAGTATGCACAAGTTAATAAGTTATGGTACAATCATTCCCCATCAAGATGTAATTAGTGGAGGTTACAAAGAAAGGTCTAGCTAGCTTTTCACCTTGTAAAATGGTGATGATTATTTTGTGGAGGAGAGAAAGGTTTAAGAGTGGTCTAATTAGCATTTCACCTCATAAAGTGGCCAGTTTGGAAAAGGAGTCAGAGCTACATACAGTGGGTCACATTGGGACTTCCATATAGCACTTCTTTGCTTTGAAATAGTCATTAGCCAACTTTCCATTTTATCCATTTTGATGTTTACATAGTGTACCAAACTTTCTCAAATGGGTTTTGATCATCTCCTTTCTATTCTAGCACTAATAATTTCTCAATAGTGTTGTGTCACAATACAATATGTATCATGGGAGCCAAATAAGGTTCCTATGTGTCTTTGCCAAGAACAAGTCTTAGGAGCTCATCCAAGAAGTAAGTGTGTTTCTCCCTATGTTATTATGGCTCTTCCCATGGCAATGGCTATTGTTGAAATTTCCCTATGTTCATTAGCTAGAATTCCAACATTAGCATCAGTGTAAATGTGAGCAAGCAACATGAGCTTATCTCATTGAATTCTTTAAGGAATACGTTCATTGGTTGATCTTTGTTTTGAGGTGTTTCAACTGCCATTTCCTTCAAGTTTCTAAGTTGCAGTTTTGGTTTCAATTAAGTAGAGACATTGGTTGAGTTGACCATGATTTGAAAGTTGTTGAATCACTTGGTCTTATTGTCTTAGTACTATTATATTACTTTATTGGAACATTAGGGGCATGCTCCTTAGTAGAGTAAGTAGGTTTAGTTGCAATTGGGGAGTGGGACTGTTGTATCTCCAAATCTACACATAGGAAGTAGTAGTAGCGGTAAGCACTCAAAGAGAAGTTGGAGCTATGTACATTGGGTCAATTCGTGACTTCCATATAGCTTTTGCTTTGAAATAGACATTATTTGATTTCCCATTTTAGCCCCTTTGAGGTTTGCTTAGTGTACCAAACTTTCTCAAATGGGCTTTAATCTAATCCTTTGTATTTTAGTGCTAATAATTTCTCAATAGTGTTGCGGCACAATACTTGTGGATTGTGAGAGCCAAAAGAAATTCCTCAAATTCTTTGTTAATAATGAGTCTTAGGAGCTTATCTAAATATTTAGTGTATTGCTCACTAAGGTGTTCCTATTCTTTCATGACAGTGACTATTCTAGAAAATTCCATATGTTCTTAAGCTAGATTTCCAACATTGGCATGGGTGTGAATGTGAGCAAGTCACGTGAGTCTATGATTAAATTATTTAAGGCATATAATCATTGGTTGGTTTTAATTTTGAGGTGTTTCAATGTCCATTGTCTTCAAGTTTCTAAACTTTAAGCTACATTTCCATTGAGCTAGATGCTTTGCTCAAGCTAAGCATGGCTTGAGAGCCGTTGAGTCACTTGGTTTCATTATCTTAGTACTATTATCTTACTTTACTAGAACATTAGCATCATATCCTTGGTGGAGTTGGTAGGTTTACTTGCAAAGTTGGGAAGTGCGACTATTGTGTTTCCACATCTAAATGGGAAGCAATAGTAGTGGTGAGCATCAAAGAGAAGTTGCAACTATGTAGGTTGGGTCAATTTGGGACTTTCATATAGCACCTCTTTGCTTTGAAATAGTCATTACTTGACTTCCCATCTTTGCACTCCTGAGGTTTGCATAGTGTACCAAACTTTCTCAAATGGGCTTCAATCCTCTTCTTTCTATTGTGCTGCTAATAATTCCTCAATAGTGTTGGTGAACAAAGCATTATGTATTGTTAGAGCAAAATGATGCCTGTTAGCTTGTTTGTTAATAATGAGTCTTAGGAGCTCATCGAAGTATTCAGCTTATTGCTCACTAAGGTGTTCTTACTCTTCCCACGGCAATGGATTCTCTAAAAAATTCAGTATATTCTTAAGCTAGGACTCCATCGTTAGTGTGGGTGTAAACGTGAGCAAGCAGGATGAGTTTATCATCAAGTTCTTTAAGGTATGTAGTCATTGGTTAGCATTCATTCTCAGCTAGTTCACTACCATTTCCTTCAAGTTTATGAACTTCAAGTTAGGTTTGAATTGATCTAGAAGCTTTTGTTGAGTTTGGCATGACTTGAGAGCTATTAAGTCACTTCCTCTTGTTTTTTTAGTACTATTATATTGATTTATTGGAACATGAGGGAAATGTTCCTAAGTGGAGTTGGTAGGTTTAGTTGTAGCTGGGAAATGTGAATATTGTATTTTCACATTTAGATAGAAAGTAGTAATAGTAGCGGTCACTCAAAGAGAAGTTGGAGCTATGTACATTAGATCAATTCGGGACTTCCATATAGTTGGTATCTACTCTTTAATAGTCATTAGCTTACTTTCTATTTTAGTGCGCTCAGATTTGCATAGTGTACCAAACCTTCTCAAATGGGCTTTATGACTCTTCTTTTTGTTGTAGTGCTAGTAACTATCTCAATAGTGTTATGTCACAATGTGTTATGGAATGTGGGAACCAAACAACATGCCTTGGCTTCTTTGTAAGGAATGAGTCTCAGGAGGTCATCCAAGTATTTAGCTTATTACTCGTTAAAGTGCTGCTCTTCCCATGACAGTGGTTGTTCTAGGAATTTCCTATGGAGGAGTGGGTAGGTTTACTTGCAACTAAGAGTGTGATTGTTGTATTTTCACATCTAGATGAAAAGTAGGAATTGTGGCAAGTACTAAAAGAGAAGTTGGATCTCTATACATTCAATCGATTTGGGACTTCCATGTAACTGGTCTTTGCTCCTTTATAGTCATTAGCTTACTTCCCATTTTAGTTATTTGCTGAGGTTTGCATATTGTATCAAACTTTCTCAAACAAGCTTCATCCTTCCCCTTTCTACTCGAACACTCATCTTAACTCCTTAGTAGTGTTGTGGCACAATGTGTTATGGAATGTGGGAACCAAATGAGGTTCCATGGCTTCTTTATTGAGTCCAACCTTTAGTCAAATTGAGCATGACTTGAGAGCTAGTGAGTCACTTAGGCTCATTATTTTAGTACTAATATCTCACTTTATTGAAATATGAGGGGAAAGTTGTTAGATATGCTCAATGCCCCACCCTCATAAGGTGCCACCAAACCCCCATTATGAGGAGAAGCCATATGTGAGCCCAAATATTTGTTGAATCTTGACTATTGTGAGTCTAATATTTGGTTAGACCAAGTAGTTAAGTTGGTAGAAACTTGAGGCACATTGCATCGAGTTGCCGGGTAAGGGAGTTACCAAGGGACCTCTATTTTGGGGTGCAGAGGCCACAGAAGTGGCCCCTAGGTGGGGGTCCAGGGGGGCGAGTGGCCCCCAAGCAGGGATCTAGGGGCAGCACCCTCAGCCTGTGACTGTAAAGGGAATATTCACTGGCCGACTAGTGGAGGCTCATATGGTAGGTTAGTCAGGCCGACCTAACCGCCTTTGCAGGCTCTAAAAGCTAAACTACTTCACAACCATCCATCATCTATCTTTCACCCAGTCAGAGTTGTTCCAACTAGCCTTAAGCTCTTCACCTATCTTTTATCTAGATTGCCATCTAAGCTTCACAGTGGAACTGCACGAGTGGACAAAGCCATCTTTTTATCAATTGTTTGGGGAGCTAAATAAATTTTTTATTATCCTCTTATCTATTGTGTACTTTGTATCTCTTTCTCAAATTCTGTTCGTTGTGCCATGTAATTTTTACACAAGTTCATTGTAGAGTTGTTAGGTTTAGTTTTGTAGCTTAAGAGTGCAACTATTAAGCTTCCATATCTAGATGGAAAGTAGTAACTATTGGGTTAGTGAAATTGACCATGGTAGTAATTATGGCCTACTATTAGATTAGATCTTGGGTTTTTTTGGAAGTATTCTTAGGCTTTGGTGTTCGTGTTATTTTCTCAGTGTCCTTGGTCTCTTGTGGCTTTGTATTCAAGGTCCTTTTTCCATTTCCTTTAGGATCCATATTAGCATATTTATTGAGAGATGTTGACTTGTGCTTGAAAAGCTCACACATGTCCCTCTTCTCATGTACATTCTTGTTAGGGGAGGTTTTGGAAAATTTACTTTACCTTGCATCATTGCATGATGAAGTGAGTTGTGCAAGAATATAATCAAAAGGTGGATTAGGTTTTGTGTCATTCAATTGTAGAATAAACCACTTTAAGAGTTCAAGGTTGTACTAAACTAAAGCAAATCTATCAAGAGCTTGTAGGTCTTGGGTAAGGCACAAAACATAAGCACTAACATGAAGTACCATGCTTTATTGTCCTAACCTACTAGCTGCATATAACTCTTCCTCTATAAGAGTTTATCACATGAGGGATATTGCTTAGTAGGTGTAGGCAACTCACTGCCATGGATAGTTTATAGAACTCTCAAGGAAGTAGGGTCCACATACATGGGATTCTAATTTGAGATGCAAAGAACCATTCCTTGCTCTACAACATTCATTAGTTGGCTACCAAGTTTAGCTGCCAAACTTTGGTTAGAATACCATTTCTACTCAAAGACACTTTTTTTTTCTTTTTGTTCTAGGGCTTCTTGTTTCTACTTGATCATGTCATGGTCATCAATATAGAATGAGGGAATTAAGTGTAGCTCTCTAGATTTAGCTTTTGGTATACCCTTCATGACTTCCTTGACAAGGGCCAAGTAATGAAAGCATATTTTTTTGCTACTCATCCCATGTCACTAGCCTTTCCAAGAGCAAGAGCTTTGTTTACTCTTTAGCTAGGGTTATGATGTATGCATGCATAAGCGATATTGTAATGAAGGAGACCTAGGGAGAGAAGGAAGAGACTGTAGAGAGGAGAGAGAAATGGGAAGAAGATGAGGGAAGAAGAGAGAGAAAGACTAGAAAAAGAGAGATAAATACATGAAAAGAGAGAGAAAGAGAAGGGAATCCATGAATGTTGGAAGGAAGGGTAAAAGAGACTTGATTATTGATAAATTGATGCCCTAATTGGATCTCCCAACACCTTAAATACCTCATCAGTATAATTAGATATTCCCATGCTAACCCATGTCCTAGCCATCTATCCCTGCTCTTTTACATTCCATCTTGACCTCGAAGGTTTTTTCCCTAAAAAACAAAAAGAGGACTTATCGCATGGCTCACACGAGAAGGGGGGTTGTAGAGTACTACTCCATTCAGCATTACAAAGGAGAATATAGGTATGGGGAAGTACAATCTCATGTGGACTTCGGGCATACAAATGTGTATATGATGTATTAAACATGCACAAGTTGATAGTGTATGAGTTTGGCCACCAATTCTTGACAATTAGGGGTTCGCAAATAGTGGACAGCATGTTGTCCAAAATAGGCCCACTGGAGAAAACTAGTCATAACTTCCTATGGGCAGCTTTGATTGAGGCGTGTGACATGTCAAAATTAATCCCATGAAGTGTACTTTTAGCCATGTAGGTGACACTGGATGACTACTTGGTCAAACTCGTAGAAGCATTGGGAATGGGCATACTCTTTGTTGTTTTTCATGAATTTAGTTGCTTAGGTTGAGCAACTACACTAGGTTCGTATTGCTAGATGTATTGTATTTACTTGGGCAAAGATTTAGGAGTTTTTGGACTTCTAAGCAAGCTACTAGTTACCTCTAGTGTTTGTGTTTTCTTTCTTGGATGGCTCTATTTTCTCCTCCTTTGAGCATTCCTTCTTAGATTGACCAACACAATGCAAATTACACTTTTCACCCTTATGTAAAGTTTAGGGCTCATTAATCATTATCAGTCTCGACTTATGTTTTTCAAAAACATCAAGCAATTGTGACTTTAATGCATTGAGCTCCATTTATTTTCTCTACTAGGTAAGGTTTGACCTCCAAGTTTCTATCCTGGTTGGATTAGTCTTCCCATTGGTTTTGGTTTTGGACATTGATTTACATTTCGTCTTTTCCTTTATTTCCTTACCATGGGTGAGATTTGAGTTTTGGCTAGCAAACGTGGTGATGTGGGTTGTTTTAGGTAACCAAATTCATGGATTTTTCATGCAATGCCCTTGACCACATAGCAATGATTTGGGGACCCATTACAGTGCTATGCTAACTCTCTCATAGTGTATATGTTAGTATCCCCAAGATCTTCATCTCTTTTTGTGTGGTAATATTTTTGTAGCGGTGTTAGGAACTACCTTTGGCCTATTTTTCACCCTAATGGAGGAAAGTTTCTACTAAATGGGACTCACTTGTCCTATTGTGCCCTTAGCAAAGTTGTAAGAACTCCCTTACTTTTCTATCTATGTTTTTATGTTGGCTAAAAGATAACCCCTTTCTCTTCCCTTGTGCATTAGGAACATTGTGTTTGTTTTCCAAAAGTCTTAATTATCTTGATAGTGGGTCGGGTCAAGTGCATTTGATGTGCTTTGCAATCCACATTGCACTTAATTGTATGCTTGAATCATCTTCCAAGCAGAATTTCCCTTTTGACATCCTCTTGATTGGGAAGCACATAGAACATAATTTTAAAGCTTTATGTTAGTAAATTCATTCAAATCTTACATTTTCCTAAGAAAGACTATGGGGATCCCTCGTATGGGTTGATTGTTGCATCAATCAACACAAGTTTGGGCTATTTGATCATGGTCCATTGATCGTGGTCCATGCAGCATAGGTGAGGATATTAAAGTCGGTTCCATCATCAATGAGAGCTTCAACTATACACCATCCTTCAGTAATTAATTTATTCATAAGTTAGGAAGGTGCAATCAACTCTTCATCTTCCCAATTGATATTAGCATTCTTGACCATGTAAGTGAAGATATAAGGCTCACTACACAAATAGATAGCTACCCAATGCATTGCCTTTACGACAATCGTGATAAAAGTGTGTTTAGCTATACTCATTGCATTGGGGATAAGTTCCATTAGGTTTCTAATTTGTTATTGTTTGGGAAACAAATGACCAAAAAATCAAGCTAATGGCCATTCCAACAAGTTTTATGTACACATGGTTGTACAATTGGAAATTCTTGTAGCAAAAGCAAGTCATAAGATGATTACTTGACATCCATCTTTTGTACAATCCTTCTAATACTCTCTATATTTAAGTTATATTTGAACAAAAGGATCATTCTCTATGTCCTATTTCTCTTAAATTCATGAAGTTTTATCAAGGATCTAAAGGGGTTTATGTTATTATTTATGTCCATCAATAACAACCACAACCTAAATTTAAGTAGTTTCAATGCTTGTTGTGCATATAGGCTTTATTTCTTCCAAATAATTTGTGATTTTAGAGAACAAAAACTTTATAGTAGTTCTTAAACAATCACTACACAAGTCACTATGAATTTAGGGTGTTTTTTTGTTCCCTTTGGCTATTTGGGTTAATGATGTTGAGAACTATATGTGTTTACCCTCTCATGGCATCTCTCATATGTCAAATATATATGACTCCTTTGAACGAGTGATCCAAGCAATTATGACAATTTGAGGAAACTATATAATCTGCAACTTGATGACAAGGATGATGTTATGGATGATGATGATGTCATGGATGCTTTTATTAATGATTGTACTATAGAGAAATTCGGATTTGATTATGATATAGCTACAAGAGGAACGAAGAGCACGACAAGCTTTGCAAGCTCAATTGGCCAATTTGCAACAATCTTGGCGTCTATTTTCGCGTCTATATTCGTGTCTATACTCGCATCTATCTAAACAATAGACGCACATATACACGCGAAAATAGATGCACACGTTAAAATTCAAACCATACTTAAATCATTTCTTTTCAAACTGCACCTTTCCTTGCCTGCGTTTTTTGCAGTTCTGAAGCTTGAGTTTAGCCGACATGCAGTCTCTTCATGCCTCACCTCCACATGACTCACCTCTTCTTTCATTTCAAACACAGAAGAAGGGAAAAAGGAAAGCCAAGGAGTGGAAGAAAGAGAGAACAAGAAAGAGGAGAACAAGAAGAAGTAGCAAGCAAGCAAGCAAGCAAGCATCAAGGGAGGGTAACTTACCAAGGAGAGGAAGAAGGAGAAGGAAGAAGTGCCACCACCCGCCACACCAAACACTCAAGGTGAGTCTCTCTCTCTCTCTCTCTCTCTCTCTCTCTCTCTCTCTCTTTGTTTCTCTCTTCCTCTCTCTGCTCTGTCTATGTATTTAGGATTTGTGATTCCATTATGTATTGCATTTTGTAAATCATCAATGGCAGTCGTCGGCCTAAAATCGGCCGACCGAGCATGTCTGATAGCGCATCTACATCTCAGTGTAGACGCATACATAGACGCAAAAAATGTTTCCTCTCAAAGCGTCTACGGGTGCGTCTTAGAGTGCGTGTGCTGGCACGTGTGCTCTACAGTGTACACGCGATGATACACGCCCTGCACAGAAGGTTGACCTGCAGTCTACACGCGATTATACACGTGCATTGACCTGGGATGCTTGTCTGACAGCGCGTCTGTGCTGCATCTTAGATGTGCAGATAGACGTGCTGGACAGAAGGTTCACTCTGGAGCGTGTTTGAGGGCGCGTCTAACCTGCAATGTAGATGCGGGGATACACGCGCCAGGTCTCCCAGTTCTGATAGTAAACAATATATTTTTACAATGATGAATGTGACCAATCCCATGTTTGTGTTTATCAGTTTTCTTGTTTAAGAGAAGCATTAGCACTTAAATGTTATGCTCAATGTCTAAAGAAAGCTCTTTGAAAATGTAGGTAGTATATGATTTTTTGTATGCAAATAAATTTGTCTTTTTCCTGTGTTTTTTTTGCAGATAACACAATATTAGTGAGTTTGGAAATCTCCCAATTCCCATTTTTTGAATACTAAAAAAGTGGCACCCGGATAACATGCCCATAAGTTTCTCAAAACCATATGATGTGACCTATCATTGGAAAGCACTTGAAAAATGGAATCTACTGAGCTATAGAGCGCTTGATTTGGAGTTATAGTGTTCAAGTTATGACAAATCCAAAGATTTGACCACGTGTCCCAATCTTATAGGAAATTCCCATATTTCCCAATATGGTGTTAGATGTCGTATCCTGGTTCATCTAGCAATGACCTAGATGTGGATCACATGAATGATACATTGGCCTCCTTTAGCAGGGGGGTCAATGCATTTTTGGAGGTTTTCCTAGTAGGGAAGACTTCATGGGAGAGATGACCAGACACCTTGGCCGCTCTCCCACAGCGGACGAGGTGTTCAGTGTCATGTCTGGGACACCTCTGGCATCTTTGCCTAGCACTACTTCCCAGACTCCACATGCAGGTACTCCACATACAGGTACTCCATATGCAGGTACTCCATGTGCTCCACGTGCATCGGCTGAAGCACAAGCATCTATAGAAGCACGTGCATCTGTAGAAGCTCGTGTGTCCAGCGAGGCAGAGGGTAGTCGATAGAGAGGGAGGAGGGAGAGTCGAGGGGGAGGACAAGGCTTGTGTGGGGGTTGCCTAGGAGGTGGCGAGTGATCACCCTCAATAGTAGATCACGTAGAGGAGATTGTATGCCAATACTATAGAGTTACAGATGCTGGTGGCATCTTTCATGATGATGAGGGAAGGGATGTAATGGCATACATGAGGAGCATTGTGCATGCGACGTATAAAGATTATTTCATTGCCTTCAAAAATCAGAAAAGCGGCTTGCGGCAGGAGGTGTTGAGGGCAGTCCATAGGAGGTACCCAAATCCTGAGGGTCAACGATTCTCGGATGATTGGGGACGTACAAAAGTGAGGGATATGCTTCACAACAAAAGATCCCACCTCATGACACGGGCCAGGGACTCACTCTACGGAGGCTGGAGGAGGGGCGTGGAGCCTCTAGCCAACCGCCTATGTGCCACCACATAGAGTGGAAGAAGGCCAAGAAGAAAGCAGTTGAGAAAGTGAAGAGTCGTCAGCATGCAAAGGCGCGACGAATCCAAATGGAAACAATGGGATCGTCGCATTACAGATCGGGCGGCAGAGAGTCGTGGGAGGCAGAGTTTGTAAGTATATTTTGATTTCTAGTTTTTTAAAATTTATATTTCTTTCAATTCTTTATATATTTTAGTCTAATATATTGTGACTCATAATTGTTTGTAAATCTCTAAATGTTTTGCAGACTACCATCGTTGGTAGGACACCTACTCCTAGAGAGGTAGGTTACCATCGAGGCCATAACCGCACAATGACATGGCTTCACTTTTATGAGGAGGGTCTCATCACTGAGGACCAATACAACTAGGCCATGAGGATTCGACAGCCAGAGGAGGTATGTTTTTATTACTTTCCTATTAAAAGTATGGCTAATTATAACTTTTTCTCCACCTTGTCTATGTAAGCAACCTTGATCTTTTGTGTGTGTAGGCGAACCCGGATGTGGAGCATAGCGAGGAGGGGGATAGCGACGCTAGTAGCCATGGTGGTACTAGTGAAGATGTTTCCTCTTCAGATTCGTAGAGGAGCACCATACCTCCTCATAAAGCCTTCTTTTCTTGTATATGTATGATATCTCTTTGAGCCTACTGCTTGCGGTCACGCTTTAGGTCGCAAGCACTTAAAATTCCCTTGTAAATGCTTTTGATATATAATGAATACGTGGACTTTTATTTTCAATTCTTGCGCCCGTAAGATACATTGTCTTTTTCCCAAATACACAATCTGATGTATGGGAGGGGGGGGGGGGGGGGGAAAACCAGAGAGCATGTGGTTTCTTTGCAACCACATGCTCTCTGGTTTTTTTTTTCCAGTTCTGTTTCGTGCGTCTATCAGCGCGTCTAAATTGCAGATAATTCGTGTTTATACACGCGTCTATAATGTAGAATACACGCGCTTATACACGCGCTTCATAATTCAAATTTTAAAAAGAATTTATTTTTTAATGACATTTTTTATCTTCCGTTTGCGTCTATTAGTGCTTGTAAAAGCGTGTCTATATGCGCGTGTATATGTGCGTCTATTGCGCGTTTATTTGTGCGTGTAAATTCATTGATACATGCGATTATAGACGCAAAATGGTAGACACGCAAATAGACGGGCGGATAGATGCGCCCGTAAGAATTTCTCTATATTCAAAAATCGCATCTAAATGTGCGTCTATGAGGCCTTTTTGTTGTAGTGTCAGCCATGCTTCCCTCGAGCCGTGTATTTTGCCTTACAAAATATTTTAGGGTTTTCATAAAGGGCTCTAGAAAAAGCATCCACCTTGCATGAACTACCCCATAAATTGCGATGTCATCAATCAAATGTACAAGTAAGTGTACTTGAGTAGTCAAAATGGAGCGAGGAAAAGTTTCCTCCACCAAAAAAACCACCTCAATGGATAATACTCGAGCCTCTTGCAACGTATTTGGATCGATTTCCTTCAAACTCACAAATCTATCAACATGCAATTGAGAATGATGATTAGTTTTGTCCATAAATTCAAGCGGGTTTACTACGTGATGTACGTAATATGTAAACTAAAAAATAAGTATAATGTATACATACCTCGTGAGCTCACCCATCTTGTAAATGACAAATAGGACACTATCGTGTAGATGCATGATCCCCATGAAACAAGATGCAATCATTGACACATGCATGGATTTTAAGGTAATCGAGAACTCCAAGAGATGTTAAGAAACACCTTTCTTGCTCCCTTCTAGTTGGTAATTCATTTCCATTTGGAAGCATTTGTGACAATAACCTGAATATATTGTGCAAACAGAGTTAACAAACCGTGAATATTGTCTAGAAGCATTTATGAATTAATATCAAATGATACATACTTCAATAATGCATTCAAGCTAGCATTACTCCATCCATAAATGGTTTGTAAGTTCAGTATCTCGAGAGATGCATGTAGAACGGAGTATTTGCAACCTTCGTATAATGGAGTTTTCGATGCTATGTATAGCGGGTTATCTGTCTCTCTAGTGGTGCCCTCCCCTCGAACCTCATGGAAAAATAAATCAATAGATTATATGCATGCGGTAGTCTACTAAGTCATGCCTCTTTCCTCTTTTCAGTTTTTAGTTTTTGGTGATATATTATGTAATGTGAATTATTCTCTGGTTATTTTATATTATAAAGACCATTTGATGCTCCATTGCATCGAGAAGAACTCTTAGATGATGAAAAGGCTTAGCAACAACTTGGATTCATGGAGCACACATCCCTTACTTTTTCGAACCTATAGTCTATGCAAGATCTTTCTATGTATCCTCACTAAAATGGATCAGCATTTTGTTAAAGTTACCAGAGGTAATGTTACCAATGTTACATATGGATCATATTTGTCTGCCTTCTTGACCTATTCAGGTTTACAGAAGACTGTGCCTCCACCTCCTCCATCAGATCCAGTACCTCCTCCTCCACCTTCAGAAGAGTCAGCACCCATTGACATAGAGGATGATGATTCTCCGCCTCCCCTGGTCATACAGCGCAAACGCTTGAAGCGGGTAGCGGATAAAGCCCCTTCTGTACTTTCCTCAGTACCTATCCCTGCTACCTCTGGCAGTGAACTCCCTGGGTATCTCACTTGTCATAACTTGTTCAGAGCACATCGAGAAGGCTCTTTGGAGATCTCAGTTCCTTCCCTGAACAATCTAGTTTCCGGAGATGCTATTCCTTTCCTCTGCAAGGATATTCAAAGTTCCATTGAGTTGTCAGTGACAGCCTGTGTTCAACAGCTGTACGCATCTTTCTATGAAGAACTCATGCAGTCTAAGGACTAGTTTCATAAGGCAACATCTGAGTTAGCTTCTGCTAAGGATACCCTAGCAGATTTATTTAAGCAAATGGAACAGCAAACCCAATTGGTTGCCACCCAAAGCGATGAGATTTCTTCATTGAAGACCCAGTTACTTGAGGCTCAATCCCAGGTTACTAGCCTTTCAGAAGAGAAGGAGAGGATGTCCAGAGAAGCGAAGGAATTCCAAGCTATCTTAGATGACAAACTTTCAGCTTTACAGACTGCTAATGACACAGTGGCCAACCAAGCCTCCCAAATCCAGCAGTTGCAAGATCAACTGGCAAAGTCCCACTCTGTTCCTCCCAGCCCTAATGTTCCAATGATTCCTTCTCTTTCACAGTAGGACTTGGCTGCTCTTCAGAGACAGGCTACTTTGTGCCCTCTATTCCAAGATAAAGTGGAACGCTTGCAGTCCAGAATTGACTTGTTATGGTCTACCTTTGAGCAGTTTCAGGAACATGTCTTACCAGACCATTCTTTCTTTGTCCACTACGACTTACAGAAGTTGGTCTTCTACATGAAGCTTTCCACGATGGATTTACCTTTTCCAGAGGATGGCTGGAGTGGGGCTTGGTCTGCTGAGTTGTTGACAGAGGTAGTCAGAATGGTCTTTGAAGATTCTATCATGCCAGACACCATGTTGATGTCATACATGTATCTCCGAGGAGACTTGTTAATTCCAGATGAGGTAGATATGGCATGGTATGTGGGGGATGTGGTCTTACAGGCTGTTTTGTATGTCAATCATTTGGAGTTGCGCATAGCTGACATGTTCCAGAGCTATTCCTCCAAACTGGTTGATTGTCATGATAATTCGTGGCATCCCATGATTGATTCGGTGGTCCTCAATCAAAGACAAAACACAGCTCCTACCTTTGCCCAGAGTACTAACCAACTGAGGATGGATCTCTTAACCTATCTTTCAAAACATAATCCATTTGATGCTCCCTTCTTTGATGCCTATCATAGACGATCTCTTTTAGGACCTTCTGTTCCTACCCTCCTCTATTACCAACAAATGGCTCACCGCTCTGCTATATATCTTTCCCTTTGTCAGTCTAATTCTACCATTATTTTACCCCTTCTTTTCCAACCTTCATCTTTCCCTCAAATTCCTATTTTCACTTACTGTTCCTTTATTGAGGATAGGATATTTTCCCCTTCTCCACCCTGTCTTTCTCCCTCCATTAATGTACCCTCCACATTTCCTATTTATCAGTTAACACCGTTCCTTAGTGATTCCTTACAAATTTCTGCCACTCCTTCTTTAACCTTTTCTCCCTTTTATGATTTTTCCTATCCCTCCCTACATCCACTTTTCCTTATTCCATTACCCTCTCCTAACACTTCCATATCTCAACCACCTCAATTGGTTAGTGACTGTGACGGGTTTGATAATCAGATTTCCAGAAGAAGGGGATGGAGTTCGGATGATTGCCTTACAGGACCTTAGATCAATTGGCCAGTCATTCCAGGCATGGACAGCTTCCAGTCAAGCTTATCAGAATTATGTTCATTTTGCCCAGCAGTATTCATAGTCTGCCGATCCCTCAGTGAGATTAACTGCTCACTTTGCTTGGTACCTGGCGTATATGCATAGGCACTCTCATATTGATTCCAAGCCTATTCGGAAGTTGTGCATGAATGTCAATGTGAGTATTGATTCCCACCAGCTGGAGATATTGTATTTTCATGCCCTTTGTTTGCCTAGCAGATACTTGGTCCTGTTGGAAAGGATGTGCTATCTCCAATTTTTTCAAAATCCTCCTAAAAACTTTGTAGATGAATCCTTATCTATGGATCAATTTCGACAACATCAATCTTTTAAGAGGGATCATCTTCATTGATACCTTTCCAATGTATGGTGGAAGCTTTTAATGAAAATCTTTCTTTTTGAAGAAGTCATTCAGATGGTTGTGTTCTATATTAGTGTTTGTGTTGTGAGTTCATTTATGTCAAACGAATGTGGTGGTTTTCTATTGGATTTCGTGTACGAGCTACGTTTTGGAGAATTGTGGTGTTGGGGTCGTAGTTGGAGAGTTGAAGCAGATACAGATGAAGAAGAAACAAACTTTTATATCCTTTACAAATTTGTTGTGAATTTTAGTTTGATAAGAGGTGTTAATGAATAAAGGGTTTTCCTTTCTTTGTATTTTTATATTAGAAACAGGTTATAAGTTGGGGTCGTGGTGGATGGACTCTTTTTGAGAAGATATGGAAGATCAAAGTTGAGCTTTTCCCTGAACTTGTATTCCCTTTTTCCTGGGTTGCGAGGATGCTTCCTTATTAATGGTGGGGATATGTTGAGTGTTGAAATGACTTGTTTTCTGGCTGATTTTTGTTGTTTTTGAGAGCTGAATGGTTGATTTTATAAGATGATTGATTGATTTAGAAGTGGTTTGAGAATGTTTTGGATGATAATGATTGTGTTTTGGAAGATCATGATGTTTGTTGGTGGTTCTGTGATGTTCTAATAGGTTTTGATAGGTTCTGTATACCTTCTGTTTTGTTCTGTTTTGCTCTGTTTTGTTCTGATTGTCTTCTGTAAAGAGGGATGGAGTATTGATTGATGAAGAATGAGATATTGTGAAAGCTTATTGAATGGTTTGTGAGAGTTTGGAATGGTTTGATAGTAAGTTATGTGGTTTTGATGACCTTCTGTAACCTTCTGTAGGTCTTCTGTAGAGCTTCTACTTCTGTTCTGTTTCTGTTCTGTTCTGTACTATAGCTGTTCTGGTACTGTTCTGTAGACTGTTCTGTATGCTTCTGTAAGTGTTCTGTGGAATGTATGTGTGACTTTGGGAAAGTTTTCTAGCCTTGGAAAGAGGTGAATACAAGTGCAAAAGAGCTGAAAGAAGTGGAAGAAGTAGCTGCTGAAGACTCAAGTGAAGACTAGAGTGAAGTGACAGTAGTGAGCTATGAAAAGACATTGTAGTGGCTCTGGTGACTCTTCATATCAGACATACCTCTTGGGAAGGGTATCCACGACCTAAGAACGATTATTGAGTGTGATTTTGAGAGATTGTAGTGAGGATATGATGTATTATTGATGGAGAGAGAGAGAGAGAGTCAGAGATAGCCAATTCTATCAAAATAGAGTGATTGCATATGAGAGATTGAGAGAGAAGACTATGAAGACATTGAAGATGAATACTATGTGATGTATTTCCATTCCAAGATGGTGTATTACTTTGCTTTCTTTGTTCCATTGATGGATTTTATGAAGATGTTGAAGAATATGGTTGATTCTATTAAAAACCATGGGAGATCTACATGATGCTGTATGAAGATTTGTTGTGCCTGGTGTTCTTTTCTTCATTGTGATCATATGAAACATGATAAACAAGCTTGTTGATGTTACAAGATAGATTTTCTTGCAAGAGAATTCCCTTTTCCTTGGTGTTCCTCTCGGGGCTCCATAGGAATATCCCCGTGTTTGCCAGAACCCCCATACCGATCGTAGAAGAGACACCTTTAATAGCGGCAATGACAGAAGGCATACAAGAAACTAGGATGAACTGCCTGGAGGACCAATACATCTCACCTATGGAGATAGAGGAGATAGAGGATGGGGTTTTTGAAAATGAAGCAGAGTCCTCATTTTGTGGAGAATTTTGTATAGATCTCCCGGTGTATACTGAGCTATGTCAAGATGAGATTGTGGAACCCTAAACAAAAGTGACTCGATCAAAATGTTCCTCCCACTACAGCAATGCCACTTTTTGCAAATCGGTTAGACAGTTTGTATGTTTTTGGAGTATGGTGTTTTGTATTATCTAAATTTTTTAATTATTTTAAAATGAAGTCTTGTAAATTAAGTCTTAGTTTTATTATGTCTTGCAATTCATTATCTAATTGACTTATTTTGCCTTGTATGTGCATGTTTAGGATTTGGGCACGGACGGCAGGACGAGTAGGGATTTTATAGATGATGACATTGACGCGATGCTAGCGCGTTTCTCACCGAAGCAGCTAGCACGGGTTAGAGATAGAGCGGATGCACAGCTTTCCCGTTCCATCTCAGCACGATCGGCAGACTCTAGACGGTCCGATGGTTCAGTCTCCAGTAGACGCAGTCGCAGGTCTCGCTTTGCTTCAGAGTAACGTGGTCGAGGAGGAGGTAGCTCTTGTTGTGGGGACGCGGATGCAGTCTCTCTCACTCGCACTGCCACTAGGGAGTGGACACCATCTTTCATTAGTGGTGGCGGGTAGACGTCTACTGCTCCCACTCCTTCACACACCCCGTCGATCATTCCCACGGCCGACAAGAAGTACATGAAACCCACTCTTCCAGGTATGTATTTTCACTTGAAGATTTTCGCAGTAGCACTTATCAATTCAAGTTGTGTTTGACACATTTGTATTAATGTCATGAAAGTACCCATTTGCAAAATCTTGCAGGTTACTCGTATCTCATAGATAAGGCCTCTGGCCATTTATACATTAATGATGATGCAAAAGCTGTCATCTCTAGGATGCATGAGTTGTGCCAACAAGTATTTCAGCACAACATTACAGACAAGTGGAAGGAGATCCTAGATGCTAGCAAGGAGTACATAATCGATACATTGTATCGAGAGTTCCCTCAGCCCTCTAGCAATGATAGATTTTCGAGAGGGTGGATGATAACGCTTATGCGTGACTATCAGTAGCATAGGCGGTCTGATGCACGCGAAGCAGTCAAGCAGGGCAAATCGAAGCCGGAGTGGCTGGATACAGAGGACTGGAGTAATCTCCAAGATGAGGCGACATCCACTCCAGACAAGTGGAAGCAGCAGAAGGACACAGCAAAGGCGCGCTTGGACGCAAGATCGGTGCATCACCTTGGTAGCGGCAGTGGCCACACAAAATTCATGGCAGATTTCGTAAGTATTAATAGGGTAGAGTACTCTAATTTAATGACATCCATGTTGATGTATGCATTTCGAACATGAATCTCAAGTACGTTGTTTTTCAATGTTTGTGTGCCACAGCAAGGTTTTACGAATCGCAACCCGACTGCACTAGAGGTGACATACGGGGAGAATCAAGGCTTGAGTGCCCTGATTGAGAAGCTCTATGCTCGCAAAGGACCGGTAAGTAGTAATAAATATCATTCCTAATTTGAGAAATCTGTCATTATATGTCAGTTTGTATTTGGTACTCACAATTATATATGTATTTGTTGTTGCAAACTCCCTTCGATATGCCACTACAGCGAGAGGGGTTTTCTGATGTGGATGAGTCGTAGAGAGCAGATTAGGCTACATAGGATTACTCCCCATCTTGTATTATGTAAGGCCTTATGGCCTCTATCCTCCATATCTAATAGCAAAGTATATATGATTCAGACATTTATGTTGTAGCATGACTCCATATTTGCTTTGTCGCAATAGCACTTCTCAATTTAGGTTCTGTTATTTTCTTTATCAATGTGGTGCACATTTGTGTTAATTAATGTCATGAAAGTACTTGTTTGCAAAGTCTTCTCATTATTTGGGATCGATTGTCTAACTTCTTTAACAACAGGAATTGTCTCTTAGCCCTGTGTGGCTCTAACTGTGGCAGGGCTGCATCTATAGCTCTGCCACAAAAAAAAATTATTCTCTGCAACCATCGATATCAGCATCGGAAAATAATTCTGCAATCGTTGGTATTAGTGTCGAAAATTCCTGTAACCGTTGCTATTTTTGTCAATATTAGCATCGCTAAATAGCAAGGGAAATATCGACGGATTTGTAGCAACGCTAATACCGACGATGGGGATATTTTTTATATATAAAGAAAATGTCATTATAAACGTCGTTATAGCATGTATATGTTGTAGTGATGTATAAGAGATCTTGGCTATCTTGGCCCTCCGCTCATTTTTCTGTGGAGAATCCGCTTATGAAACCTTCACATAAGAAGGTAATGGACAACCAATAGGCTTTATGTCCTACATGCAAAAATGCTCAAGGACTTTATGAATGTACTCCCTCTGTGAGAAGTAGAGTAGTCCTCGATGCCTATCGCACTTAATGTGCATACCAAGAATGTGAGAGGCCTACCCCAAATCCTTCATCTCAAAGCTCTTCTTCAACAAAGATTTAAGAGCATCCAACTCATCATGAGCTTTCTGTGCTATAAGCATATTATCCATATAAAGTACCAAAATAAGCAATGAGCCATCACGAGCTGTCTTAGTGTAAAGACACAGATCCATAGCGCTCCTGCTCTAGCCGCGTGACTATATAAAGGCATCAAACTTATGATACCACTCCCTAGATGCCTGCTTCAAGCCAAGACTTTTCTTCAACTTACACACTAGATGCTTTCTGCCCGGTTCTACAAGGCCCTTAGGCTACTTCATGTAAAAAACATCATGTGAATCCCCATGCAAGAATGTAGCCTTGACATCCATTTGTTACATGTCCAAGTCAAGCTGCGCGACTAAGGCCAAAACCAAGTGTAGGGTGATCATCTTGACCACATGAGAAAAGAGTTCATCAAAGTAAACTCCATGCTCCTATTTAAAACCCTTAGCAACAAGTCTTGCCTTATAAGCCGGCTTGGGGTATCTAGGGGTACTTTTTAGCTTGTACATTCATTTTCATGGTAGAGTCTTCTTGCCACGAAGCAAGGAAATCAAATCCCAAGTCATATTCTTATGATGTAGGGAGTCCATCTAAGACTGCATAGCCTCTCCCAGGAGTGATTGTCACCCCTTCGCATAGCCTTATCATAGGTGAGAGGATCTCTTGCATCTATAGCCAAGACATAATACATCGAGGGCTCAAATCGATCAGGTGAAAGTCTAGCTCTAGTAGACCATCTCACTACAGGCTCTACTGCATGTCTAGCATCATGTCCAACACCCTGGCCATGTGTACCAATTGCTGTTGTAGGTTCTCCAACTGGCTATGTGGGAGCATGTGGCTCCTCCTAGAATATAACCCTGCGTATCTCTATCACCTTCTCAGGCTACCTATGCATCTTGTCTTCATGGAAGACTACATCATGGCTATGGATTACTTTTTGTGCCTGCGGATCCCAAAGGCGGTAACCCATTTCACCTGCATCTCCATAGCTAAGGAAAATGCATTTGACACTCTTAGGATTCAGCTTACTATGCTTATTCTTGGGCACATGGCAGAATGCTTCACATCCAAAGACACGTAGATGCACATAAGACGGAGGTTACCCATTCCATATCTTCTCTGCAACCTAGAAATCTAAACCACTGGAAGGTGATCTATTTATGATATGCATAGTTGTACTGACTACCTCAGTCCAAAAGCTTTGTGGTAGATCTGTATGGCTAAGCATACTGCGTACACGCTCTTGGATGTTTTTATTCATCCCCGCTGAGTCAAACCATTCTGTGGTGGGATATAGGGGGCAGTCAACTGACGCTTAATAATCCTCTCATCACATAGCTGCTCAAAGGCACGTGACACATATTCTTCCCTATTGTCAGCCCTAAGGCATTTCAGCCTATGCCCATTCTGGTTCTCAACAAATGCAAGCCATCTCTAAAATACAGCTAAGACATCTTACTTAAGCTTAATGGGAAAAGCCTAGTCTTTACACAAAAAATCATTAATAAACGTCACAAAATACTTTGCACCACCCATAGATTGGGCCCACAGACATCCGAATGTACTAATACCAAGGGCTCACCCATACGTGTCTGACCACAAAAATTCTTATGGGTATTTCTAGTCTGCCTGCCATAAAGACAATGCTCACATGAATTAAAACATGAATAGTCAAGGGACGGTAAGTACTGCAAACCAGAAAGCATTTTCATTCCCTTCAAAGACATATGGCCCAAATGGGCATGCCAAAGAGATACATGTGGGATGGAATCCACTAACAAAACATGGTCAACAGAGGACCCATCAACTACAAGAGGATAGAGGCTACACTAGCAAACACAAGTCTACCACGTGTGATCTTCTTGGTAGAATTCCCAAATGAAACATGAAACCGAGCATCATCAAGCTATCTTACAGACATAAGACTGCGTGTAAGCGTAGCTACATGACGTACATCCTGTACTAGAAAGGTACTATCCATAGAGAATTGCAATCGTATATCCCCAATGCCAACAATAGCAAGTGACCTGTTATCACCCAAGTGAACTGAAACTAGAGACAATGCGGTAGGAATGGAACCACTCACATCATGGTGTAACATGAAATGAAGCTCCAAAATCCAAAATCCAGCACTACCCATACATAGAGTGAACCTCACTCAATGGCATAGCATCACAAGAACTAGCTGCAAGTATGTACTCCCTATTGGAGTCATCAGTTTGCATGACATTTATCTCCTCAATTTTCACACTGGATTTCATAGGCATAACGCTGCGATTAGAGGACTTTTCTTATACTTTGTCTTTTCCCTTCTCTCTGTGCTTCTCATTGCGCAACTCATGACACTATGGGTGTATATGACCCTTCTTGCTGTAATGATGACATGTCACATTAGCATTTCTCCCAAGAGATTTGCTACGTGACTTACTATGCAACTTAGACCTAGAATTTTGTGAGTCTTTACTACGTCCATATCCACGGTCATTTTTTCCATTAGCATCTCTGCCTCTATCAGTTAAAGCATGTGACACACGAGAGGCATCCAAGTTCTTTTGGTTGATCTCTTCTTGCAGAAGAGCACTCTCTACATCAGGCAAGTTCAAAATAGTAGCAAGAGCACATAAGGCAGTGCGCAATATATCCCATGACTCACTCAAAGTCCCAAGTAAAAACAATGGAGCGACCTTTATCATTAAAGGTAATGCCGTGTGAAGTCAAGTTCTTGAGAATAGCATGGAATTGGCTTAAATGAGCAAACATTGTTATATTCTCCTTCATGCGCAGGTCCATAAGCTGCTTCAGTCAATACGTTTGACTTACTCGACTTTTCTTATCATAGAGGTTCTTAATGTTATCCCAAACCTGCCAAGCACTCTGTACTTCCTCAACCACATTGTAATGCACCTGTTCAGTGAGGGACAAGATGAGGGTGGGTTGCATAACTCATCAAGCTCATCCCATTCGTCATCAGTCATAGTTTCAGGCTGGTCGCCATGCATCCTTAGTGGCTTTATCTGCGATTTCTGCAGCAATATCTGCCAAAATTGCCTCTTCCAATAGGCATAATTCGTACCATCAAACTTAATGATGTTAAAGATAGCACTATCATTGGAAGAAGAACTCATAATGTAGTAAAAAATGGTGCAGATAGTTCAAAACTACTTGCTGTTTTCTGTTATAAATAGCCAAAATACCACAAAACCAAGGCAAAATGACCACAAACTGATAGCTAATGATGTTGCATACCAAGTATAATCAAAAGTACTTAAATTCGGGATGATTCAGCATGAAGATTCCACGTCATTCCATGCATAACTACTTGTTGTAATAAATGACAGCTAGGTACAATGAGAGCAAACTGTAGGCAAAATGAATGCACCAAGTCAACCACTAACTATCAAAGTATAACCAGCATCAAGCGGATATAAATCAACATGTAACAGTCATATGGATATTAAGAAAGCACCCAAGCATGTCAAATGAATCCATCATTAAGCCGACACACCCCTTGTATAATAGGGCAAAGTGTACACAACACTCGCAAGACCTGACACAAAGAGGTGTATGCTCGGAGTACAAAGCCCAAATCAGCCCAAGTATATTTGTGAGGACCCATATCAACCATGCAACATCCAAGTGAATATTTTAGTCTCAAGTATCCAAATGCTCAAGTAGTATAAACCGCCTACTCAATGTTTGTCAAGGGTATCAAGATGCTCCCATTGGCACAAAAGCCATAAATATCAAGCAAAGAAGCTCAATAAGGGCATATGATAGCACGAGAGCTAGAAGATCCAAGATCAAGCATCAATAAGACCTCATGAGCATATAGACCATGTAGCATCCACACATAGTATCCATAGACATCAAGTCTATCCAAATTGTAACTCTGGCAAGCTGAGAAATAGCCAAAGTAAGCTCTAGAAAATCAAATGTCAATCCAAAGCAACACTTAGTCGCACCAAATAATGTAACATACGTGTAGTAGTGGCATAGGCCAAGCATGTCAAGACCGGTCAGACATAAGCAAAGAACATGTCATAAGTACATCAGAGATGAAGATCCAAATGCTATGTGAAGCAAGCTCAAGCTCAACCAATGATTCAAGAGAAAATCCAAGCTCTATGTCGATCCTCGAAAGTTATTACATCAATGTATACATCCAAGACATAGCCCGAATCCAATAGGCATATCCAAACATAAGAAAATAAGCCTCAGCCACCCATGAATATTCCAGCAATAAATAAATGTCCAAATTTGAGCAAACAATGGCCCAATCCAAGCTCAAATCCATAGACAAACCATAGGCATACTTTCCCATATGTATAGGCACCGACCGGGCATAATCGGGCATCAAATGACTATGTAGCACGAGCATAAAGTGTAATGATAAAGGAATGCCCTTTTATGGGCTACTTGTGGACTGTGTAAAATATTCAATGACTCAGTAAATTCAGCCTCGAAATTATCTCACATCATAGGTATACGTTCCCCTAGAATTCGAGACCAACCGAGCAACCAATGTCAATGCCAACCAAGCATAAACCCAAAGTGCTGATGTAACATTGTTTGTGGTTGCTTGTGGACTATGGAAAATAGTCCTAAATTGAGGTAAATCAGTCCACAAATCAATACCAATGATAACCATCAATGTCAAGCATCAAGGGGGTGTTCCCAACTGCCAAATGAAGTGTTTTCAAGCTACCAATGAGTACCAAGGGAGGACTGAATTTTTTTTGCAAGTCTTCAAGCTGGCCCAAATTGATCTGGGTGTGTGTGGAAGGGTTTGGCAAGGTCAAGGCAAGGTTGGGGGAGTAGTCAAAGACCCCTAGTAGATCCCTCTTGAAGGGCAAAGTCACCAATCGAGAGTAGGCATCACAAGAAGCAAGAGGACATGGTTTCCCTACTTCACAAAACCCGTGAACTGAAGTAAAATGACAAAAGAGAGCTTTAATACCTCAGAAGGAATGCCTTGAAGATGCCCAAATGGGTTGGGTAGGTGTTCAGGAAGCCAGGGAGTGATGGGAGCCTGGGAGAGTTGGCTATGGATACCGAGAAGGAGACCCAATGAAGTGTAGGTAATCGATAGGAAGCTAATGGAGTCATGAGCCAAGTTACTTGAGCAACCATTCTCTGATACCAGTTGAAAGGTGAGAAGGATCGATTCTTTCTTGGAAGAGCTATGGTGGGAGAGCAAGAGAAAGAAAGAGAGAGAGACCAAGTGGAAGCTCCAATAGTCACAATGTATGACCGGGCCTTCCTTTATTCAAACTTTCACTAAAAGAATAAATAATAAAGTGACGGTGATGGGGACCCACCACCTGCAGTGTGCAGTAGCGGGTACTATCAGTGTAGTGACACACCGACGGCTAGGCAAATGCGTCTTTACCCCAACAAAAATGACATCAATAAATAACGAGGTTGGCCAACATTGAGTATGGCCAAAAAAGCAATCCGATCAGCATTAAATATCCCTGATATAAAACAAAAATGCACTCTAATGGTAAGCTCTATCACCCAAGATATTTTTTTCTATTGGCAACAGTGCGCTCTTAGTACTTACCCTCTGTGGCTTGAGTTCAATGAGTGATGATTATTTCTCACCTCCAAGTAAAGAGGGTAGTTCAGAAGGGTAGTTAGTTCTTGTCTTGTTGTAGGTAAACAAGCTTTTCTTGAATTGGAAGGAGTGTAACTTGTTCATGGTATCCATTTCCTATTTGGAACACATTATTTTTATTAATATTATCAACATGGGTCTTGGAAAAGGTTGAGGAAAATCATGGAATGAATGGCCTTGTCCTAAGGATGCATCGAAGGTTCCCATGTTCTTGGGATTGACGATGTTCTATTGGTGCATTATGTGGATGTGACATTGCCTCTTACCGATGACACAAGGTAGGATTTTGGGTGGGTGTAGGTGAGTCATATGGAGTAAGCATCTCACTTTGTTGAGATTGCTGGATCTCAATGAGCCAAATGTGGTGATGTGTGATTCCAGTAGTCGTGGTATTGAGCAATGCTGTAGCAATGTTGCCATCTAGTGTCATATGAGAGTTGGAAAGTGAAGCTGGAAGAATTGAACCACTCCACCTATTCCAAGTAGAGGTCACCCAATTGTGCATGTACTGAAGAAACTGTGACATTATTTGCATGACTTCTAGACTAAGACTAAGCTCTATACCACCTTGTAGGCTTACATATTTAGCTTTTGCCTGATTTTGAAGTGACTATCAAATGAATATATGTTGTGCACACTATTGACATGTCAATTGTCCTCACTATGATGTAGCTAGGAGCCTCAAGTGTGATTGATGCTATGACTAGTAAAGTTACATTTGGAAATGTAGATTTGATCCTACATATTGGGAATATTGCGTATGCAACTGGCTTTCCTGTTGAATGGGACTAATTTTTGGATTCCATCAGTCCTGTAGCATCAGAAGTTCCCTACATGACTGCCATAGGTAACCATGAAAGGTACTTCCTCCAATAAGTTGGGTTCCTTATTGGACTATAAATCTCATTTGATTCTGAGAGTAATTATGGGTTTTGTGTGAAGTCTTTATTTCTCATATGTATATGATGGTTTGCTATTAAAGAATGCGGTTCTTCCTGTTAAAAATATGATGATCATGTGTAATGTTTGTTTACACAGATTTTCCCAGTTTTGGATCTCATTATGAGACTCCTAATTATGGAGGAGAATACAGTGTTCTATATGAGAAGTATTTCCAGATGCCAATACTGGAGCGGGATAAACCTTGGTAGTAATTTGAGGCTAGACATGTCCACTGCACTATCATGTCAATAGAGCATAACTGGATGGAGGGGAGTGAACATGCAAGAGTTTTAGGCAGACATTAAGGCACAACCATGTTTTTTCTCTTTCCTATACCAAGTTTTTTAAGTATGAGTCCCTGTTTCATGCAGTTCTTCTAGATACAATGTGATCTTGCCTCAGTGAAATGTACAAAAACACCGTGGCTTGTTTTCATTGGGTATTCTCTAACTTCCATGTTTGGGATGATAAGTACCAAAACTTGATAGGTCCTCTTCACATTGAGAGCCCAATCCTAAACAACTCAACATCCCATCATTCATACAAGATGCCATAGCATGAATCAACTTTGCATGATTACATTCAATGTAGAATGTTAGGGGCAAAAGCTTATGAGCCGAATTACAAGGCTTGTAGGGCAAAGAGACATGCTTAAAGAGAGCTTCAAATTGAGTTCCTGATAATGATAATTTACCATAGCTAGGAAATAAGAGAAAAAGCTCCTCTTAATTCAAGTCAAAACATTTATGAATGATCTACAAACATTGCCCTGCCATAGGGGCATATAATACTTGCATATTTTGACAAGATATCTTCTGTAGAGTAAGAAACAAATTTAAAAAACAATGTTGTAGCTAATTATCTGAATATGGCTGAATATATCAGCCCCAAATCAGTCCAAAAATCTTTTGGAATTCACCTCTGATGATAGCATACACCTTCCCTAACACAGTGTCGGAGCGTTTGGTGTTGAAAGTCCACCATGGGGGTAAGAGACAACAAGATGAAGGTAGATTCACAGAGAGGAGTAGAGGGAAGAGAAGGGGTTTGAAGAAATAGAAGATGTAGAAGAATACTCACAAAAAGAAATAGAAAATGTAGAAGAATACTAATAGAGATGAAGCCTATAAGTTTATTCTTGCATTATGAGAAGATAAAACTTTAATAGAAAAAAACTTGTATAAAATAATACCTTCCTCTATGCTGCTCACATCCCCAATTTGATGCTTTCATTGGTTCCAAAAGGGGGATAAAATACCTACAAACTTGGCCAAAATTCTACTAGATTACTCTCTCTTCATCTCCCACTTCAGAGTGATGTTCATTGCCTGAAAACAGTGATTGTGTGTTACACGATTTTGCCAATCTCTCTTTTTACATAAAGTCCTCTCAAAATAGATGAAAGCTACATGCTTTCTTTTACATGTTATCATAATCTTGAATTTGTCTACATTTTTATGGATTTTTACAAGAGATAATATCTAAAATATCAAAAATAGGCTAAAATCTAATATTTTTAAACCATGGACACTAACACTGATGTCTAAAATGGCATTGGCTCTCTAAATCAATAAGAAAGCCACACTCTAGATTTTCTTTACATGGTGTGCGCGTAGCGGCACGACATTCATCCCCTCCTAACCTGCACATCCTCTAGCATGCGCAAAAGTCTTACGGATTTGTAGTGTCAAAAGAAGTATGTTCTACCATGTCGATGTCTTCATCTTCTGCCTCTTCTTCTTTCTCTATGTCTTCATGCTCTTGAATTATATCCAAGTCTTCTAACTCATATGTTGAACTTTCTCTTCATTTGAAGAGCTTGATTCTTTTTCTAGCTGCGGGTATCTTTATGTTGGTTCCATCCAATTCACCCAATGAATATGTGGCATTGTCATGAACGACCTTTACTACATATGGGGCAAACCAATGCTTTACCATATTCCTAGAAGCATTGTATTGAATATATAGGTTGTTGTCATAGACAAGCACCCAGACATTTTCTTGGAAAGATTTTGGCCGAAGTCGATGTTGCCTATCAAAATTTTTTTTTTCAGTCTTGTTGTTTTAAACTTCTTAATATCTTCTTAAACACCTTCTAGCCTTCTTTCTAACTACTATATGCACAAATTCAACAACTCTTCTCTACTGATGCCTTCCTCCCAAGGTAGAAGACTCCATGTGAGAATAGATTCTTCAATTGGCATAATTGGTTGTTTTCCATTCATAAGTTCAGCTAATATATAGCCATTCATTGTACTGTAAGTAGTTCGGTTACCCCATAATGCAAAAGGTAGCATTTAAAGCCATTATTTGATCTTTGCTCTACAAGACTTTGCTAGCTTTGAGAACAGGTTAATGTTCTCTCTCACTCTTTCCATTGCCTTCAGGATTGTAGGATGATGTCAATGCCAACTTGATACCCAATAGAGCAAAGAAGTTGCGTACCTCATCGGCATCCAATTTTCCTCTATCTGCGGTTACCTTGCGTACACAACCATAGTTGCAAAATACTTTTTCAAGCAAAAAGCGACAAACAACTTGAGTGGTCTTGGTTGTTAAAGCTTTACCTTCAACTTGATAAGTTAGATCTTCTCTTTCAAGCACTAAATATCGTATATTCCATATCCCTGTAGGCATAGTTACAAGATCAATAACCCATCTATAATGTATAGATAAGGGATAAGTTGATTATAACCCATCTTGATGCTTGACCATAGAATACATCTGACATACATAACAAGTTTCAACAAAATGCTCTATATCTTGATATGTCTTCATCCATCACTATTTTTCTTTGACTTTAATAAAGGTTCCCTATATATCTCTATGGCTAGCCCATAAGCTTTCATGAAATTCGTTCATTACCTGTAGTTGCAACCTTTTATTACCTAAAACTTGAGCATGCGCTCCTTTCTTCTTCTTTGCATGCTTCCATAGATGCCCATTTTTAAGAAAGAAGCCATAATCTTTCCTCTTAATATGCTTAAACTCTTCATCAATCCAAGTTTCTTTCTTCTTCATTGTGCACAAATATTGGCTGATCTTTAGCCAATCACCTTCATAATCTTCTTCAAGGAAATGAACTAGAACTTGAGCAATACAATGAGCACGTTCGCTTCTATTTAACCACCCTTCTTCCATAGATAAATCTTTGATCTCTGTTGCTGTATGCTAATTTACAATAGTCTCTTTTCCCATTCTTACTATAATTAATGCTATACCATTAAAAAGATCAGCTTCACCTGCAAGATTTAGCTTTGGGTTTGTATATGTAGCAACGGAAAATGTACTTTTAGTAGCCATGGAATGAAATTTAGAAAGCATAGATTCTTCAGCTTCATCTTCTTTCATTAGCTCTTCTTCACTGTCATAACTTGCACGTGACAGCATGTGAGCAACTAGGTTCGCCTTTCCTACAATATGCTTTAATTTAGGGTTGAGAGAATTAATATATGCAATCCATATTCTCATAGCAATGTCGAGTGTAGAGCAGTTGGCAATCATGCCTAAGAGTGGAAGACAATCAGTTTTTACCACTATGAAAGAACCTATAAAGTATTCAGGATCACACTTTAACGGTATTACAACTCCCCACAATTCCCTTTTTACTTATGCATACCTTCTTTGAGGTTCATTGAGAACCTTTGCTCCAAAACAATTTGCATACCTGTTACTTTCAAGCTCTTCTTGGCCAGCAGCCCATCCTATCCCAATGGGACTTATATCCACAATAAAAGAATGATGGGTTGACCATTTGAATAATCAGCCCTTTTGAGACTGGAGGCTGAAATTAACAACTTCTTTAGTTTGCTTATAGTGAGTGTATACTCTTTCCCCCAAGAGAATCTTTGGACTTTTCTTAATAATTGATAGATAGTTTCGGCTACATGAGCAAAATGTGGTATCCATTTGTGATAGAATACACATGCGCAAAGCAATCTTCTCACCTCTGAAATATTTATGCATTTTTTTTCCATTCTACTGATGGCATCTATCTTGATTGGTGAAGGTTTACGTCCGTAGGGGCCACACAAATGTTCAACCACAAGGACTACTTCTACTCTAAAAATTGACTTAGCTCCAGAAAAGGTAAGATGTACCTCTTCTCGCCTTGTGAAAATCCTATCACAATAATGAGTATGGTTAACTACAAATGTCCTACAGCCATCTTTGTCAAGCTCCTCATTCTTTTTTATGGGACCTGAAATGGGCCGGCACTGACTATAGCACTAGCCGGACCTCATGCTCATGACATACAAACACCCCCTCACGGCCTTGCGGACCAAGAGCGTCTATCTACTGCTAAAGGGAAAACTGCCCTAAAGCCTAATCTATGCATTTATAGTTTTATAGTTTTGTAGTCCAACATTTCCCTTTTTATAAACTCCTCAGAGGGAGAACCCATACACATTGGTAATAAATACCACGATAATCACATACATGGGAGGCAACCTCTCGATAGAAACACCGCGGCCCCACTGCAGCTCTCCTACATCGCAGGGATTAGCCTCTTGATGTGCTTCTCTCAACATATAAAACAAACGAACAAACTCCACTCTTCATTTTCGAATCCAGGAGATATACCATGTTTCCTCACTAAATGATTCCAGAAGAACCGAACGTCTATCCTATGGCTCAGGATGCCTTTTCACACTCAACGTGGTCATTGTCATTGAAAACAAGTGCTATGCATCTAGGGTTTTTATTCTGACACCATGGTTCCATGCACATGCAAAGTGAATGATCCTAAAGTGCTCAAACATCATTTTCAAATCAGCAAGGTGCTTGTGCACAATCAAGCTTTTCTAATGCTTATTCTCTAACGCATTGGAGCGATGAAAGTATAGCACCGAGACCACACTCATGCCACTATCCTCTTAATCAAAAGTACATGGAATCTATGTCATGATGTGCATCAAAAATCAGCAACAATCAGCATACAAATCACACCATTCAAACCTCCCAACCCCCTACGTTTACGTATTGCTTTTGTTGCACAGGTGTAGAGGTTCATTTTGTCATATTTTGATGTAGAAAAAGTAATAAATCATAAACTTTGACAAAGATATAAGAAAACATGAGGCTAAACCTCATGCTTTACCGCTACCACACATCCACAACCAATTCTTATATTTTTTCTTATTTTTCCAAGACGTATTTCTATTTTTCTCCTTATTTCTCCACCTTTTTATTTATTTGGCAATAAAATATACTATTTTTTGGGTTTTCTTATTCCAATCACTTCAACATACTAACATTCAATTTATCTTCCATAATTCCCCCATAGAAACACTTTTTACCCATCCGAAACGGAAAAACTACCATTTTACCGCTTAAAAACTACATTTTCGGTTTATGAGATTTAAATAAAGCATGTAAATCATTGAAAAACCAAAATTTCTTTATAGAAAACAATTATCATGATGCAAACAACCCACAAACAAATTTTCATCCAATAAGAACATAATTATCATCATAAACTATTAAAAATCCTTCATTTTCTTCATAAAAATGGTCATACCGTGTTTTTATGTAACCCGAGACGCCTTGAATGAATGCATAATCAGCAGACGAAGCCTCCATTCCTCTCAATCCAATGCTGCACTTCAATCTTTAGCATCTCCATCAATCTCCATCACCATTTCCTTCATCAAGATGGTACACATGAACATCCCATAGAGAAGAGAGAGAGGGAGGAGAGAGAAAGACTAGAATCTGCTCTCTTCATCCACACAGCCATTACTCGCATGAAGGGTAGCAATAGAACCAGCAAAGAGAGAGAAATGGAGCAGTAATGTCGGTTGCAGGGGTTGTATTCAACCTCCATGATTGATCATGAGGAATCTTGGCGCAAAAATCGGCCATTGCCTGCACGCCATCACGCCATGTTTTCCTCACATGTTTTCATCCTATGTTTCATAAAATTTGAGGGGGGAGGGGGGGGGTGTCAAGGCTCCAAAGGACACCCCTTTTGGTACTCTCAAATGTCCACCTTTTCATATCTTGCCAATTTTGTGGCCCGATCCACGTCTTGGCTCCGATTTGAGCTCTGAAAAATCCTGGGCATCTCGCTTAACATCCCGCACTAACTGGCAACTCCTGACATCCTGCAGGGCAGTTGGAAAAATTATCAAAAATCCACAAGTGTCGCTCATGCGCCTTTTAAAAGTCGTCTTTCACTTGATGCTTAAAATCGTCCTAGCTGGAGCAGCCGCCTTCGATGTTAAATACTTTTCCCCTAAATTCTGGATTTTTTGGAAAATTGTAGGCACATCTCGGGCTGAAAACTCCACTCTCATTGGTGACCATGGGATAAGGCGACTCAGCCCATCGAATCTCACAATAGATTTGCTCAAAACAACCAAAGGAAGCATCAAGCTGACACAAAATAGATACATATTAAAACACGACACAGTGGTCACCTTACCCCCTGACAAAACCAAGGCATAAAATCCAAAAGGAGCAGGCCTAGCATAATCTGATAGAAGGTCTAAAGCTAATCACTAACCAATTGCTCCAACACGGCCAAACTAAAAAGAACTATCAAAAAGGCCGCCCTAAGTGGTGGTGTGAACTACCTACCTAACGAAGGACAACACAACTAGGAGCTCCTACTAGACGAGGACTCCTGTAGCCTGATCAAGAAGTATTTTATTTTAGCACATTTCTTCTTTTAGGTCTTTTATTTTCTTCCATACTCGGGCATGTACAAAGGAGGGAGCTGAGCGTAGTGACCCAAGGAGAACAAGGCATCGGCCTTAGGTGCTGTCTCAGTACCCAAGAACCTACCAAGCCCTCGCAAGGCGACACTTAATCCTTTTCTGATCCTCACTTATATTTTCGCTCCAACCTTTCTTACTTTCTTCTTTTCCACCAAGATGCCACCCCTAGGAAGACAAGGCATCGGCCTTAGGTCTGACTCATCCCTAGGAATCTACCAAGCCTTCGCAAGGCAATGATTAACTACTTATGAATTTGCATTTCTTTTCTTTTCTATTTTTATAGGGGTTAGAACCCTTTTTACACACCTTTGTATCTATTTATTGTCTTTTGAGATATTTAGGGTTTCTTTATCATTGTCATTTTTCTCCAACAGACTTCTCTAACTACCTCATAACTAAGAAGAACTCCTAGAACGGCTGCCAAGGAGGCTAGCAAAAGAGGGTCACTCGAACAGCCTTCTAAAACAGGTCTTTTGATGCCTGACAGTGTCTTTACAGGAGGCAACGACTACTCAGACCTCCCTCAGACACACCTAACCTAAACCTGGGACTTCATGCCTTGGACGCTAGTCCCCAACAAGAAAAGAAAAATCCCCCAACAAGTACACAGACACATATAGCATAAAACATGGTACTTGTAAAGGAGAAATAACACCTGGATAGGGCCACGAGAAGCTCCTGCGTGACAAAGGCTCCTTCCAAGCTCTTCTTTGAACCCACAAGACTAAAATAGGAAACCATTAACTGCACCTGTACTAAACAAACGACTGGCCCTCTTGGCCTAATGAAATAAAACATTTCTCTACAAAAAAAAACTGATCGGTCCTCTTGGCCTTAATGAAATAAAATAGAATAGCACCTACGCATCCCTCCCCCAAATAGTACAGATATACAATAATATGCTCCTTTCCAAGGAGGAAAAATAGGGTTTGCAAACTCCTCAAGTAGGGTCATCGCAGTTCGATGATATATACAAAGAATGGGATTCTACATTGTGTATGTCCCATCTAGCTGATTCAAAATCAACTGGGAATCCCCTTTTACTAACAACCGCTCAATACCACCTTGCTTGGCAATATGCAGTCCCATAATCAAGGCTTTATACTCCACCATATTGTTAGTGAATCCTACCCCGAGATAAGTAGCTAACTTCATCGTAACTCTACGTCGGGGATCTTGGATTACTACTCCAACACTCCCTTTTTTATTAGGGCCCCTGGATGCTCCGTCAAAATATAATGTGTACATCCACAATGGGTCTACACAGCCTGCCATCCTGAACTCCTCTATTCGTAATTATGATAGTCAAAATTTAACATGTTTAGAGGATGAACTGACGGGTCCATCCCACCTTCTTCATTGAACTCAACAGGGATACTTGTCAACATTCGTAAGCAGTGATGGCAGAAGACTTTGATCTCCCACACAAAGGTTCCGTCTTCTTGCTCAATCACTTTGTATCCTTTGCTCCACCAGATAAGCTTCCCCTAATGGTATCTCTGCTCCAAATATGGGTGCTCCAAATAAGGAATTAACCGCCCCATCAACCAACTTTAAGCTCTTTTGCAAGTCTCAAATCACGCCCAGCATGGACCTGCAATGCATTTTTTCGTATTAGCATACTTAGAAATAATAAGGTTAAATCTTCTTAAGATTAACCTTATTTTTAAACTCTACTCCCTGCAAATCAGCTAGTAGAGCCGTAGACCTATTTTTCCCTATCCTAACAATCTTGTAGGGGCCATCCCATCTAGGTTCTAGCTTCCCTGGAAACACATCCCTACGGGCATCATAATACAGAACTAATTGCCATTTTTTAAATGTATACTTAATTCCCTCATTCTATATTGACGACCATGACATGATTAAGTAAAAACAAGAAGCCCTAGAACAAAAAGAAAAAAAAAGTGTCTTTGAGTAGAAATGGTATTCTAACCAAAGTTTGGCAGCTAAACTTGGTAGCCAACTAATGAATGTTGTAGAGCAAGGAATGGTTCTTTGCATCTCAAATTAGAATCCCATGTATGTGGACCCTACTTCCTTGAGAGTTCTATCAACTATCCATGGTATTGAGTTGCCTACACCTACTAAGCAATATCCCTGATGTGATAAACTCTTATAGAGGAAGAGTGATATGCAGCTAGTAGGTTAGGACAATAAAGCATGGTACTTCATGTTAGTGCTTATGTTTTGTGCCTTACCCAAGACCTACAAGCTCTTGATAGATTTGCTTTAGTATAGTACAACCTTGAACTCTTGAAGTGGTTTATTCTACAATTGAATGACACAAAACCTAATCCACCTTTTGATTATATTCTTGCACAACTCACTTCATCATGCAATGATGCAAGGTAAAGTAAATTTTCCAAAACCTCCCCTAAGAAGAATGTACATGAGAAGAGGGACATGTGTGAGCTTTTCAAGCACAAGTCAACATCTCTCAATAAATATGCTAATATGGATCCTAAAGGAAATGGAAAAAGGACCTTGAATACAAAGCCACAAGAGACCAAGGACATCGAGAAAATAACATGAACCCCAAAGCCTAAGAATACTTCCAAAAAAACCCAAGATCTAATCTAATAGTGGGGCATAATTACTACCATGGTCAAATCCACTAACCCAGTAGTTACTACTTTCCATCTAGATATGGAAGCTTTATAGTTGCACTCTTAAGCTACAAAACTAAACCTACCAACTCTATAAGGAACTTGTATAAAAATTACATGGCACAGCGAACATAATTTGAGAAAGAGATACAAAGTACACAATAGATAAGAGGATAATAAAAAAATTCTTTAGCTCTCCAAACAATTGATAAAAAGATGGCTTTGTCCACCCGTGCAGTTCCATTGTGAAGCTTAGATGGCAATCTAGACAAAAGATAGGTGAAGAGCTTAAGGCTAGTTGGAACAACTCTGACTGGGTGAAAGATAGATGATGGATGGTTGTGAAGTAGTTTAGCTTTTAGAGCCCGCAAAGGTGGTTAGGGTAGCCTGACTAACCTACCATATGAGCCTCCACTAGTCGGCCAGTGAATATTTCCTTTACAGTCACAGGCTGAGGGTGCTGCCCCTAGATCCTTGCTTGGGGGGCCGCTGGCCCCCCTGGGACCCCCACCTGGGGGCCACTTCTATGGCCTCTGCACCCCAAAATAGAGGTCCCTTGGTAACTCCCTTACCCGGAAACTCGATTGCAATGTGCCTCAAGTTTCTACCAACTTAACTACTTGGTCTAACCAAATATTAGACGCATAATAGGCAGGATTCAACAAATATTTGGGCTCACATATAGCTTCTCCTCATAATGGGGTTTGGTGGCACCTTATGAGGGTGGGGCATTGAGCATATCTAACAACTTGCCCCTCATATTTAAATAAAGTGAGATAATAGTACTAAAATAATGAGCCTAAGTCACTCACTAGCTCTCAAGTCATGCTCAATTTGACTAAAGGTTCGACTCAATAAAGAAGCCATGGAACCTCATTTGGTTCCCACATTCCATAACACATTGTGCCACAACACTACTAAGGAGTTATGATGAGTGTTCGAGTAGAAAGGGGAAGGATGAAGCTTGTTTGAAAAAGTTTGATACAATATGCAAACCTTAGCAAACAGCTAAAATGGGAAGTAAGCTAATGACTATAAAGGAGCAAAGACCAGTTACATGGAAGTCCCAAATCGATTGAATGTATAGAGATCCAACTTCTCTTTTAGTACTTGCCACAAGTCCTAATTTTCATCTAGATGTGAAAATACAACAATCACACTCTCTAGTTGCAAGAAAACCTACCCACTCCTCCATAGGGAATTCCTAGAACAACCACTGTCATGGGAAGAGCAACACTTTAACGAGTAATAAGCTAAATACTTGGATGACCTCCTGAGACTCATTCCTTACAAAGAAGCCAAGGAATGTTGTTTGGTTCCCACATTCCATAACACATTGTGACATAACACTATTGAGATAGTTACTAGCACTACAATAAAAAGAAGAGTCATAAAGCCCATTTGAGAAGGTTTGGTACACTATGCAAACCTCAGCGCACTAAAATAGAAAGTAAGCTAATGACTATTAAAGAGTAGATACCAACTATATGGAAGTCCCAAATTGATCTAATGTACATAGCTCCAACTTCTCTTTGAGTGATCGCTACTATTACTACTTTCTATCTAAATGTGAAAATACAATAGTCACATTTCCCAGCTACAACTAAACCTACCAACTCCACTTAGGAACATTTCCCTCATGTTCCAATAAAGAAATATAATAGTACTAAAAAAACAAGAGGAAGTGACTCAATAGCTCTCAAGTCATGCCAAACTCAACAAAAGCTTATAGATCAATTCAAACCTAACTTGAAGTTCATAAACTTGAAGGAAATGGTAGTGAACTAGTTGAGAATGAATGCTAACCAATGACTACATACCTTAAAGAACTTGATGATAAACTCATCCTGCTTGCTCACATTTACACCCACACTAACGATGGAGTCCTAGCTTAAGAATATACTTAATTTTTTAGAGAATCCATTGCCATGGGAAGAGTAAGAACACCTTAGTGAGCAATAAGCTAAATACTTGGATGAGCTCCTAAGACTCATTATTAACAAAGAAGCTAACGGGCATCATTTTGCTCCAACAATACATAATGCTTTGTTCCCCAACACTATTGAGGAATTATTAGCAGCACAATAGAAAGAAGAGGATTGAAGCCCATTTGAGAAAGTTTGGTACACTATGCAAACCTCAGGAGTGCAAAGATGGGAAGTCAAGTAATGACTATTTCAAAGCAAAGAGGTGCTATATGAAAGTCCCAAATTGACCCAACCTACATAGTTGCAACTTCTCTTTGATGCTCACCACTATTATTGCTTCCCATTTAGATGTGGAAACACAATAGTCGCACTTCCCAACTTTGCAAGTAAACCTACCAACTCCACCAAGGATATGCTACTCATGTTCTAGTAAAGTAAGATAATAGTATTAAGATAATGAAACCAAGTGACTCAACGGCTCTCAAGCCATGCTTAGCTTGAGCAAAGCATCTAGCTCAATGAAAATGTAGCTTGAAGTTTAGAAGCTTGAAGAAAATGGACATTGAAACACCTCAAAATTAAAACCAACCAATGATTATATGCCTTAAATAATTTAATCATAGACTCACGTGACTTGCTCACATTCACACCCATGCCAATGTTGGAAATCTAGCTTAAGAACATATGGAATTTTCTAGAATAGTCACTTTCATGAAAGAATAGCAACACCTTAGTGAGCAATACACTAAATATTTAGATAAGCTCCTAAGACTCATTCCAAACAAAGAATTTGAGGAATTTCTTTTGGCTCTCACAATCCACAAAGTATTGTGCCGCAACGCTATTGAGGAATTATTAGCACTAAAATACAAAGGATTAGATTAAAGCCCATTTGAGAAAGTTTGGTACACTAAGCAAACCTCAAAGGGGCTAAAACGGGAAGTCAAATAATGTCTATTTCAAAGCAAAGAGGAGCTATATGGAAGTCACGAACTGACCCAATGTACATAGCTCCAACTTCTCTTTGAGTGCTCACCGCTACTACTACTTGCTATGTGCAGATTTGGAGATACAACAGTCCCACTCCCCAATTGCAACTAAACCTACTTACTCTACTAAGGAGCATGCCCCTAATGTTCCAATAAAGCAATATAATAGTACTAAGACAATAAGACCAAGTGATTTAACAACTTTCAAATCATGGTCAACTCAACCAATGTCTCTACTTAATTGAAACCAAAACTGCAACTTAGAAACTTGAAGGAAATGGCATTTGAAACACCTCAAAACAAAGATCAACCAATGAACGTATTCCTTAAAGAATTCAATAAGATAAACACTGATGCTAATGTTGGAATTCTAGCTAATGAACATAGGGAAATTTCAACAATAGCCATTGCCATGGGAAGAGCCATAATAACATAGGGAGAAACATACTTACTTCTTGGATGAGCTCCTAAGACTTGTTCTTGGCAAAGACGCATAGGAACCTCATTTGGCTCCCATCATACATATTGCATTGTGACACAACACTATTGAGAAATTATTAGTGCTAGAATAGAAAGGAGAGGATCAAAACCCATTTGAGAAAGTTTGGTACACTATGTAAACATCAAAATGGCTAAAATGGAAAGTTGGCTAATGAATATTTCAAAGCAAAGAAGTGCTATATGGAAGTCTCAATGTGACCCAATGTATGTAGCTCCGACTCCTTTTCCAAACTGGCCACTTTATGAGTTGAAAAGCTAATTAGACCACTCTTAAACCTTTCTCTCCTCCACAAAATAATCATCACCATTTTACAAGGTGAAAAGCTAGCTAGACCTTTCTTTCCGACTTCCACTAATCACCTCTTGATGGAGAATGATTGTACCATAACTTATTAACTTGTACATACTAATTATGTCATTTCAATTTTTGTGCATAATAAAGCTATTCAAATAAAATTTAAAAGAAAGAAAAAACCATACATACCACTAGATCAACACCCCTTCACCAATTGAAAGCATCATGACCTTTTTCGTGTGGGGAGAGAGTAATTATTTACTACTACATTAACTAGCTAACAAGTTAGTAAGTGTTGAAAAGATAGTGTCAATTTTTTAATGTTCAAAATTTCAATTCTCTTGAACTCAATTACATATGCTTTCAGTTTTTATTAAGTGAATGTAGGCAAAGTAGGTGATAAGTGGTATGCTCAAGGCAACAATATTGAAATGATAAATGGACAACTATTGAAAAACTGGAAGACTAAAGATAATGATGAATGGATACTGAATCTACCTCAATGGGACACAAAATGGTATTCGACACGAGGGAGTTCACTTCATCAAGTAAAAATTAATGCAATTCCATGTTTGGGATGATAAGTACCAAAACTTGATAGGTCCTCTTTACATTGAGAGCCCAATGATAAACAACTTTGCATCCCATCATTCATACAAGATGCCATAGCATGAATCAACTTTGCATGATTACATTCAATGTAGAATGTTAGGGGCAAAAGTTTATGAGCTGAATTACAAGGCTTGTAGGGCAAAGAGACATGCTTCAAGAGAGCTTCAAATTGAGTTCCTGATAAGGATAATTTACCATAGCTAAGAAATAAGAGAAAAGTCTCCTCTTAATTCAAGTCAAAATGTAACGTGTCTACTAGAATCCTCTAGGATACGTCTTGGCAGTCCATCGGAAAGGCTGTCTAGAAAACTCCGCCCGGCACTCCCACGGAATGTTACGGGCTTTGCAATCTAGGTCTTCCCGCGTCTGCCACGTAGCGGAAGTGTCCTGGCCGTTTCCCACTTAGGATCGACCGGAATTAAGGTTTTCTTGTTTGGTCATTAGCTACAGCTACTAGCGTCAGACCCGAGCGAACTACTTTACGCAGAAATGCCAGGTCCGAAGCGGATTCACGCTGCACTTGGTTCAAGGAGAATGGGAAACGAGAGGGATGCAAGGCTCAACCTCTCTGCCATAAAGCATAGTCCCATTCCGTTCCCCTAAAACAGCGTAAATCGGGTAGGATGTAACTCTAGGTCATCGTTCTCATTATTAGCTTTGATGAAGATGATCATCCCGCTATTCGTCGAGTGATTTTGAGAAAAGTTCCCGGCTAACCGGGACCACCCATCCATAGGACGGACCCATGGTCCATCCTCCGCACTTTCCTCGGTTTGTTTTAGTTATGTAATTACCTAACACATTAATTTGACATATAACAAACAGCTTCTTTGATTAGCCCTGTTAAGCACTGGTTCCTTCACGTAATCTTATCACGTGACATAGAAAAACAATATCAAACAACTTCTTTATTATCATATCATCATTTTATCTTTGAAATACAAGGAGTTCCGCCCGTAGGCTTGTCCATAATCCGCCCGAAGGCTTATTCAGTAATCCACTAGGGATCACTATTCCAAGCTTCTGCCCGTAGACTAGTATGCAGGCCTCGAGATCCAATCCCGAGTCACGTTAGCCTCTTGTGCAGGACCCGGAAGGCGAGGGATTTACGGCCAGAGCCCCGCCTGGCACCCAAGCGTCCTCCTGCTCCAAGTAGATCACAACGGAAAGACCTCTCGTGGCGGGTTCGGTCCACGTTCCCGGCACGGTCAACAACCCCCTTGGTTAGGGTCAGGTAGGCAGTCGGGGGTAACTGAGCTGCCACTCCCTTCAGGCCTTCAACCTGAAGCATTTTTATATCTTTCATCCTTTAGTTCCTTGAACAAACAATGCAAACAGTGCTTTCTAAACTGTTACAAGTACAATCAATTCCAGTGGTCGTTTAGTTGGCAAACTGTTAAGGAGTGACTCCTTCTCTCCGAATGCATCCCGCATTCGATCCGGATTCAATTGCAACTTGGCAAGATTCCTATCGTCCTTGGGTTAAGGTCATACCCTGTTAACCCGACCTAACCAATATCTTAGGTTTTATTAATAGTAAATCCCGGCGGCCATGTCGCTTTAATTTATTGATTAATCATTTGCGTCCGAGCAATTACTTAACTTCCCTTAACTTGGCAAATTTTCCCTAATGAGGGCGATGTAACAGGATGACTAACCATCCCCTTGCAAGTTAAACTTGCGCAAAAACCTGCCAACCTCATCCCAAGGATTGGCAAAACTTTCTTGTGATCAACCTACAAGGCTATGCGACGTTGCAACTTGTTGCACAAGTGTCGCCTCCATTCCAAGAGATCATTTCACTTTTGAATGGTGTTTTCTGGTCAAGAATTATGATTAGACTCGAAGTAGGGTTTTAGGGCGTCTTCTCACTCACCCAATCCTAATTGCACTAGACCGACAACGTTCGGTCCTAGGGATTCCAACTCAAACCAAGTTCTAGCACTAGGTCGAATGGTCCTTAGGGTAGAAACCCTAGATCATTATTTGCATGCGTGTCCCATTGGCTCAATTTCTCCGGGAAGGTGGATAGGACCTTTGGGTTTGAGGACTTCGACTTGGTGTCCAATTACGTTACTTGGCCACATCTCTAACGTGCCAAGCCCTAGCTAGTACTTGAGGTTTTTATTGAATCGGTTAGCTATGCCTATACGAAACCCTAGCAGTCGTGATACTACAAATGACGTGGGTAAATTGACCTACTTGTCTTTGACAAGGACAATTCTTTCCTAGAGATGATATACTTTATCTAGAGTCGAAAATAGTTGCAAAATGTTACAATACATGTAAACCTGTAATTCATTACTTTCACATACCATAAGATCTGCAATAGCCCTATCCCTTCCTTTTAGTTAAAGTCAAAGGCAAGATAATTTGAAGAGTAATCTACATAGGGCTTACTAGGATTTAGGTCAAGGGGTAACACCTACAACCTTGTGTCTAAGTATTTGCATTTCATTCTTTTAAGCCATGCAATCATTCCTAGACGTTACATGATGAAATGAAGTTTGCGAAAGTAAAGGTGCGACCCTTAGATACAACAACATCGTGAGTGAAGTTCATGCAATGCTAAGGCAAGAGTCGATTTAATCTATTTGCAAGCATCATCCTCCATGCCATTTATAAGATCGGGGTTCTTTATTATGCCGTGAAACAGAAGTTAATAAATCCCTCACGCGAATCATAACGAAGGGAGTTATTGACTAAATGCAAAATACCCCTTCCCTACATGACCAATGCACTTTAACAATAATCCTAGGCCATATGTGGCTTCCACTTTGAAGATGCATAACGAGACAGTTTGCAACTAAGTTCACAAGGAGAATAAGTGCTTTTCATTCATAACTTTGTAGATGCATGATATGCACGGATCCTTTATCTATAATTTATCGAATGTACTATTATCACTACCGATGAATTAATGACAACGTAGAATGAATTTCCCTATGGAGTTAAGCGTATTTTAAAACATCTCTTCATGTGGAAATATATTTACGGAACCTGGATTTGTGGATCCGCGGTGATATCCACGTGTAAGTCCGGGGAAGAACCTCCGGTGGGTGCGCCTTGCGTCTTCTTGGGAGCCATGGTAGACGTGATTACGGACTCTGCAGATTCCCTCTAGCCTTTACTCTTGCTCTTCGAGACGGCTAGGAGGTCGATACCTTCTCCTCGCGTAGGAATAGGAGTTTCCCGAACCCGGTTTTAAACCCGAGGAAGGGCATGCAAGAACAAGGCCCAAGGCCCTTATCTTTTAGAAGATTCTAGGGAAGCTTCTTACTCTGTCCACAGAACGTGACGTGGAAGGAAAGAGGGTAATGATTGGAGAAGAAGATTCGACAACGAAAAGGGGAGGGGGGGTGATTAGGACAATGGCGGCGGCGCTATGGCAGCGGCTTGCCGGACTGGGCACAGCAGGGCGGTGATTCTCTGCGTTTGCAGTATGGCGTCCTTCCTCTCTCCCTTTGTACCTCGCTCTTGAACAGCACGGCAACAGGCAGTCTCACGCGGCCTCTGGCCTACGGCGATGGCAGCAGACCTCGCCTCCCTCCCTTCACCACACGGCGTCGTAGCAGCATGCCCCCTTTTCCTTCCTCCCTACAGGGAGTGTATATAGGTGGGGGGAAAAGAAGAGCCCCACACGTGGCCCCCTTGCATGGGTTTCCCCTCCCTTCTCCATGCAGTCCACGAATTCTCAAGTCCCATCCCCCCACACTCCCTTTTCTCCAGTCGTGCATCGGCTGGGGAAAAAGGGATAAAAATAAAAAAAAATTTGCCTTGAATATTCAAATTGCCCCTTCCAAGAGGGTGTTTATGTGAGACTTGCGGTTTCGAACTTTCGGGTTTGATTTACCAATGCGGAGGACCCCATTCTCGCGTGCAGGTCACACATTACACCGCCGATAATTTCAATACGAGAGATAACCTTCGCACAAGGTTTACGTCGTGTGCGGGAAGTCAATATTCACGGGTGGGAATGTTACACAAAACATCTATAAATGATCTACAAACATTGCCCTACCATAGGGGCATATAATACTTGCATATTTTGACAAGATGTCTTCTATAGAGTAAGAAACAAATTTTAAAAACAATGTTGCAGCTAATTATCTGAATATGGCTGAATATATCAGCCCCAAATCAGCCCAAATATATTCTGAAATTCACCTCTGATGATAGCATACACCTTCCCTAACACAGTGTCGGAGCGTTTGGTGTTGAAAGTCCACCATGGGGGTAATAGACAACAAGGTGAAGGGAGATTCACGGAGAGGAGTAGAGGGAAGAGAAGGGGTTCGAAGAAATAGAAGATGTGGAATAATATTCACAAAAAGAAATAGAAAATGTAGAAGAATACTAATAGAGATGAAGCCTATAAGTTTATTCCTGCATTATGAGAAGATAAAGATTTAATAGAAAAAAACGTGTATAAAATAATACCTTCCTCTATACTGCTCACATCCCCAATCTGATGCTTTCATTGGTTCCGAAAGGGGGATAAAATACCTACAAACTTGGCCAAAATTCTACTAGATTACTCTCTCTTCATCTCCCACCTCAGAGTGATGTTCACTGCCTGAAAACAGTGATTGCGTGTTACACGATTTTGCCAATCTCTCTTTTTACATAAAGTCCTCTCAAAATAGATGAAAGCTACATGCTTTCTTTTACATGTTATCATAATCTTGAATTTGTCTATATTTTTATGGATTTTTACAAGAGATAATATCAAAAATATCAAAAATAGGCTAAAATCTAATATTTTTGAACCATGGACACTAACACTGATACCTAAAATGGCATTGGCTCTCTAAATCAATAAGAAAGCCACACTCTAGAATTTTTTTACATGGTGTGCACGTAGCAGCACGACATCCACCCCCTCCTAACCTGCACATCCTCTAGCATGCGCAAAAGTCTTACAGTTTTGCAGTGTCAAAAGAAGTATGTTCTACCATGTCAATGTCTTCATCTTCTGCCTCTTCTTCTTTCTCTATGTCTTCATGCTCTTGAATTATATCCAAGTCTTCTAACTCATATATTGAACTTTCTCTTCATTTGAAGAGCTTGATTCTTTTTCTAGCTACGGGTATCTTTATGTTGGTTCCATCCAATTCACCCAATGAATATGTGACATTGCCATGAATGACCTTTACTACATATGGGGCAAACCAATGCTTTACCATATTCCTAGAAGCACTGTATTGAATATATAGGTTGCTGTCATAGACAAGCACCCAGACATTTTCTTGGAAAGATTTTGGCCGAAGTCGATGTTGCCTATCAAAACTTTTTTTTTCAATCTTGTTGTTTTTAACTTCTTAATATCTGCTTAAACACATTCTGGCCTTTTTTCTAACTACTATATGTGCAAATTCAACAACTCTTCTCTACCGATGCCTTCCTCCCAAGGTAGAAGACTCCATGTGAGAATAGATTCTTCAATTGGCATAATTGGTTGTTGTCCATTTATAAGTTTAGCTAGTATATAGCCATTCACTATACTGTAAGTAGTCCGGTTAGCCCATAATGCAAAAGGTAGCATTTAAAGCCATTCTTTGATCTTTGCTCTACAAGACTTTGCTAGAGCTTTGAGAACAGGTTGATGTTCTCTCTCACTCTTTCCATTGCCTTCAGGATTGTAGGCTGATGTCAAGGCCAACTTGATACCCAATAGAGCAAAGAAGTTGCGTGCCTCATCGGCATCCAATTCTCCTCTATCTGCGGTTACCTTGCCTACACAACCATAGTTGCAAAATACTTTTTCAAGCAAAAAGCGACAAACAACTTGAGTGGTCTTGGTTGTTAAAGCTTTACCTTCAACTTGATAAGTTAGATCTTCTCTTTGAAGCACTAAATACCGTATATTCCATATCCCTGTAGGCATGGTTACAAGATCAATAACCCATCTATAATGTATAGATAAGGGATAAGTTGATTGTAACCCATCTTGATGCTTGACCATAGAGTACATCTAACATACATAACAAGTTTCAACCAAATGCTCTATATCTTGATACGTGTTCATCCATCACTATTTTTCTTTGACTTTAATAAAGGTTCCCTATATATCTCTATGGCTAGCCCATAAGCTTTCATAAAATTCATTCATTACCTGTAGTTGCAACCTTTTATTACCTAAAACTCGAACATGCGCTTCTTTCTTCTTCTTTGCATGCTTCCATAGATGCCCATTTTTAAGAAAGAAGCCATAATCTTTCCTCTTAATATGCTTAAACTCTTCATCAATCCAAGTTTCATTCTTCTTCATTGTGCACAAATATTGGCCGATCTTCAGCCAATCTTCTTCATAATCTTCTTCAAGGAAATGAACTAGAACTTGAGCAATACAATGAGCACGTTCGCTTCTATTTAACCACCCTTCTTCCATAGATAAATCTTTGATCTCTGTTGCTGTATGCTAATTTACAATAGTCTCTTTTCCCATTCTTACTATAATTAATGCTATACCATTAAAAAGATCAGCTTCACCTGCAAGATTTAGCTTTGGGTTTGTATATGTAGCAACGGAAAATGTACTTTTAGTAGCCATGGAATGAAATTTAGAAAGCATAGATTCTTCAGCTTCATCTTCTTTCATTAGCTCTTTTTCACTGTCATAACTTGCACGTGACAGCATGTGAGCAACTAGGTTCGCCTTTCCTACAATATGCTTTAATTTAGGGTTGAGAGAATTAATATATGCAATCCATATTCTCATAGCAATGTCGAGTGTAGAGCAGTTGGCAATCATGCCTAAGAGTGGAAGACAATCAGTTTTTACCACTATGAAAGAACCTATAAAGTATTCAGGATCACACTTTAACGGTATTACAACTCCCCACAATTCCCTTTTTACTTATGCATACCTTCTTTGAGGTTCATTGAGAACCTTTGCTCCAAAACAATTTGCATACCTGTTACTTTCAAGCTCTTCTTGGCCAGCAGCCCATCCTATCCCAATGGGACTTATATCCACAATAAAAGAATGATGGGTTGACCATTTGAATAATCAGCCCTTTTGAGACTGGAGGCTGAAATTAACAACTTCTTTAGTTTGCTTATAGTGAGTGTATACTCTTTCCCCCAAGAGAATCTTTGGACTTTTCTTAATAATTGATAGATAGTTTCGGCTACATGAGCAAAATGTGGTATCCATTTGTGATAGAATACACATGCATAAAGAAATCTTCTCACCTCTGAAATATTTATGCATTTTTCTTGCATTCTACTCATGGCATCTATCTTGATTGGTGAAGGCTTACGTCCGTAGGGGCCACACAAATGTTCAAGCACTAGGACTTTTTCTACTCTAAAAATTTGACTTAGCTCCAGAAAAGGTAAGATGTACCTCTTCTCGCCTTGTGAAAATCCTATCACAATAATGAATATGGTTAACTACAAATGTCCTACAGCCATCTTTGTCAAGCTCCTCTTTCTTTTTTATGGGACCTGAAATGGGCCGGCACTAACTATAGTACTAGCCGGACCTCATGCTCATGACATACAAACACCCCCTCACGGACCAGGAGCGTCTATCTACTGCTAAAGGACAAACTGTCCTAAAGCCTAATCTATGCGTTTATAGTTTTATAGTTTTGTAGTCCAACGTTTCCTTTTTTATAAACTCCTCAGAGGCAGAACCCATACACATTGGTAATAAATACCACGATAATCACATACATGGGAGGCAACCTCTCGGTAGAAACACCGCGGCCCCACTGCAGCTCTCTTACATCGCAGGGATTAGCCCCTTGATGCGATGCTCTCAACATATAAAACAAGTGAACAAACTCCACTCTTCATTTTCGAATCCTGGAGATATACCATGTTTCCTCACTAAATGATTCCAAAAGAACCGAACGTCTATCCTATGGCTCAGGATGCCTTTTCCCACTCAACATGGTCATTGTCATTGAAAACATGTGCTATGCATCTAGGGTTTTTATTCTGACACCATGGTTCCATGCACATGCAAAGTGAATGATCCTAAAGTGCTCAAACATCATTTTCAAATCAGCAACGTGCTTGTGCACAATCAGGATTTTCTCATGCTTATTCTCTAATGCATTGCAGCGATGAAAGGATAGCACCGAAACCACACTCCTGCTACTATTCTCTTAATCAAAAGTACATGGAATCTATGTCATGATGTGCATCAAAAAATGAGCAACAATCAGCACACAAATCACACCATTCAAACCTCCCAACCCCCTACGTTTAGGTATTGCTTTCTTTCCACAAGTGTAGAGGTTCATTTTGTCATCTTTTGATGTAGAAAAAGTAAAAAATCACAAAATTTGACAAAGACATAGGAAAAAATGAGGCTAAACCTCATGCTTTACGGCTACCACACATCCACAACCAATTCTTATATTTTTCCTTATTTTTCCAAGACGTATTTCTATTTTTCCCCTTATTTTCTCTATTTTTTTAATTTATTTGGTAATAAAATATACTATTTTCTGGGTTTTCTTATTCCAATCACTTCATCATACTAACATTCAATTTATCTTCCATAATTCCCCGATAGGAACACTTTTTACCCACCCGAAACGGAAAAACTACAGTTTTACCGCTTAAAAACCACATTTCGGGTTTACAGGAATTAAATAAAGAATGTAAATCATTGCAAAACCAGAATTTTCTGATAAACAACAATTACTGATGATGCAAACAACCCACAAACAAATTTTCATCCAATAAGAACATAATTATCATCATAAACTATAAAAAATCCTTCATTTTCTTCATAAAAATGGTCATACCGTGTTTTTATGTAACCCGAGATGCCTTGAATGAATGCATAATCAGCAGACGAAGCCTCCATTCCTCTCAATCCAATGCTGCACTTCAATCTTTAGCATCTCCATCAATCTCCATCACCATTTTCTTCATTCTCCTTCCCCGATTCCTTCATCAAGATGGTACACATGAATATCCCATAGAGAAGAGAGAGAGGGAGGAGAGAGAAATACTAGAATCTGCTCTCTTCATCCACACAGCCATTACTCGCATGAAGGGTAGCAATAGAACCAGCAAAGAGAGAGAAATGGAGCGGTAATGTCAGTTACAGGGGTTGTATTCAACCTCCATGATTGATCATGAGGAATCTTGGCGCAAAAATTGGCCGTTGCCTGCACGCCATCACGCCATGTTTTCCTCACATGTTTTCATCCTATGTTTCGTAAAATTTGAGGGGGAGGGGGGGGGGGGGTGTCAAGGCTCCAAAGGACACCCCTTTTGGTACTCTCAAATGTCCACCTTTTCATATCTTGCCAATTTTGTGGCCCCATCCTCGTCTTGGCTCCGATTTGAGCTCTGAAAAATCCTGGGCATCTCGCTTAACATCCCGTACTGAGTGGCAACTCTTGACATCCTGCACGGTAGTTGGAAAAATTATCAAAAATCCACAAGTGTCACTCGGGCGCCTTTTAAAAGTTGTCTTTCACTTGATGCTTAAAATCGTCCTAGCTGGAGCTGCCGCCTTCGATGTTAAATACTTTTTCCCTAAATTCTGGATTTTTTGAAAAATTTTAGGCACATCCCGGGATCAAAACTCCGCTCTCATTGGTGACCATGGGATAGGGTGACTCAGCCGATCGAATCTCACAACAGATCTACACAAAACAACCAAAGGAAGCATCAAGCTGACACAAAATAGATACATATTAAAACACAGCACAGTGGTCACCCTACCCCCTGACAAAACCAAGGCATAAAATCCAAAAGGAGCAGGCTAAGCATAATCTGATAGAAGCTCTGAAGGTAGTCACTAACTGATTGCTCCAACACGGCCAAACTAAAAAGAACTATCAAAGAGGCCGCCCTAAGTGGTGGTCTGAACTACCTACCTAACGAAGGACAACACAACTAGGAGCTCCTACTAGATGAGGACTCCTATAGCCTGATCAAGAAGTATTTGATTTTAGCACATTTCTTCTTTTAGGTCTTTTATTTTCTTCCATACTCGGGCATGTAAAAAGGAGGGAGCTGAGCGTAGTGACCCAAGGAGAACAAGGCATCGGTCTTAGGTCTTGTCTCGGTACCCAAGAACCTACCAAGCCCTCGCAAGGCGACACTTAATCCTTGTCTGACACTCACTTTTATTTTCGCTCCAACCTTCCTTACTTTCTTCTTTTCTAGCAAGATGCCACCCCTAGGAAGACAAGGCATCGGCCTCGGGTCTGACTCCTCCCTAGGAATCTACCAAGCCTTCGCAAGGCGATGATTAACTACTTATAAATTTTTCTTTCTTTTATTTTCTATTTTTATAGGGGTTAGAACCCCTTTTTACACACCTTTGTATCTATTTATTGTCTTTTGAGATATTTAGGGTTTCTCTATCATTGTCATTTTTCTCTAGCAGGCTTCTCTAACTGCCTCACAACTAATAAGAACTCCTAGAACGGCTGCCTAGGAGGCTAGCAGAACAGGGTCACTAGAACAACCTTCTAAAACAAGTCTTTTGATGCTTGACAATGTCTTTACAAGAGGCAACGACTACTCAGACCTCCCTTAGACACACCTAACCTAAACCTGGGACTTCATGCCTTGGACACCAGCCCCAACAAGAAAAGAGAAATCCCCCAACAAGTACACAGACACATATAGCATAAAACACGGTACTTGTAAAGAAGAAATAGCACCTGGATAGGCCCACGAGAAGCTCCTGCCCGACAAATGCTCCTTCCAAGCTCTTCTTTGAACCTGTCTAGCACAATACTGAAACAAGAAACCATTAACCGCACCTGTACTAAACAAACGACTGGCCCTCTTGGCCTAATGAAATAAAACATTTCTCTAGAAAAAAAAAACTGATCGGTCCTCTTGGCCTTAATGAAATAAAACAGAATAGCACCTACACATCCCTCCCCGAAATAGTACAGATATACAATAATATACTCCTTTCCATGGAGGAAGAATAGGGTTTGCAAACTCCTCAAGTAGGGTCATCGCAGTTCGATGATACATACAAAGAATGGGATTCTGCATTGTGTATGTCCCATCTAGCTGATTCACGATCAACTGGGAATCCCCTTTTACTAACAACCGCTCAATACCACCTTGCCTGGCAATATGCAGTCCCATAATCAAGGCTTTATACTCCGCCATATTATTAGTGAATCCTACCCCGAGATAAGCATCTAACTTCATTGTAACTCTACGTCGGGGATCTTGGATTACTACTCCAACACTCCCTTTTTTATTAGGGCCCTTGGACGCTCCGTAAAAATATAATGTGGATATCCACAATGGGTCAACACAGCCTGCCATCACGAACTCCTCTATTCATAATTATGATAGTCAAAATTTAACATGTTTAGAGGATGAACTGACGGGTCCATCCCACCTTCATTGAACTCAACAGGGATACTTGTCAACATTCGTAAGCAGTGATGGCAGAAGACTTTGATCTCCCACACAAAGGTTCCATCTTCTTGCTCAATCACTTTGTATCCTTTGCTCCACCAGATAAGCTTCCCCTAATGGTATCTCTGCTCCAAATATGGGTGCTCCAAATAAGGAATTAACCGCCCCATCAACCAACTTTAAGCTCTTTTGAAGGTCTCAAATCAGGCCCAGCATGGACCTGCAATGCATTTTTTCGTATTAGCATACTTAGAAATAATAAGGTTAAATCTTATTAAGATTAACCTTATTTTTAAACTCTACTCCCTGCAAATCAGCTAATAGAGCCGTAGACCTATTTTTCCCTATCCTAGCAATCTTGTAGGGGCCATCCCATCTAGGTTCCAGCTTCCCTGGAAACAACTCTCTACGCGCATCGTAATACAAAACTAATTGCCCTTTTTTAAAGGTATACTTCTTTGCTTTAAGGTCGTGCAACTGCTTCATCTGACGTTTAGCTACCTCCTAGTGTAGTAAGCTTTGCAATTTCAGTTCATCCAGGTGGGCTATGGTCATGAAACGTTCAAGAGTGAATCCTCATCTCCCAAGGAGTGGCTAATCGCAAACCATATGGTTGGCAACTTGATTTCGAGGGGTAACACACACTCTTCCCCATAAACTAATTTAAATGGAGTATGGCCGATAGCTCGCTTGAACGTTGTATTGTATGCCCATACCGCCACATACAACTTCTTGTCCCAGTCTCGTTTCTTCTGAGAGACTATTTTGGACAAGATACCCACAAGTTTCTTATTAGTACTTTTCACTTGCCCGTTGGCTTGCATATTATAAGGGGTTGTTTTATTATGCTTGATTTGCCAAGCTTCAGTCATGCTTTTGATCACCTTATTCAAAAAATGGGTTCCACAGTCCGACACTAATTTCTTCGGTAGACCGAAACGACAGATAATCAGCTCTAAAAGAAAACTTGCAATCTCTTTTGCATTGTCCTGCCTCGTCGCCCGAACTTCTAACCATTTTGTAAAATAATCAGTTGCTACTATAATGTACCTCTTCTGAGTAGTAGACGACAGGGTGATAGGACCCACAAAGTCAATGCCCCACTTGTCAAATGGAAGGATAGACATAATAGACATAAGTGGGCATTTCCTATTCTCTTTGCTGGCATGTATTTGACAGGTATCACATCTCTTAACGTACTTAAAGGAATCTTGAAAGATGGACGGCCACTAATATTCAGCTCTTAAAGCTTTCTGTGCCGTCAACCGTCCAACGAAGTGCCCTCCACATGTAGAGTCATGGCACTCTTCCAGGATGAAAGGAACCTCGTCAAGCATCACACATCGGCGGTAGATATCATCAATACCCTACCGATATAGTGTTCCTGTGATCAAGGAAAAATTCAAAGCCTATTGTTTGATTTTTCTCTTTTCAGATTTTGACTAACCAGCTCCAGTCTCTCCTGTTGACAGATAATGCATAATAGCAGCATACCATGCATAATAGCAGCATACCAAGATGGGATAGAAGCTGTATCAATTCTAAATATTCCTTTGATATCACTTTCTTCAGTCAGAGTCTCTTTTGGCTCCCCGAAATCCACAAGGCATTCCACAATCTCCTGCAACCTCAGTGGCTTACTCTTAATCTCATAATCAAACTCCTGCAAAGTGATTAACCACTTTGCCGCCAGACGATCAAGCGGTTGCAACTTGTTCATAAGCAACCTAAGCTCTTCCGCCTTCGTATAGAAAGCTACATTCTCATAGAGGATGTAGTGTCTGAATTTTTTAGTCCCAAAGACCATCACAAGGCACAAATTTTCCATATGGTATAGTTAATTTCTGAAATGCCCAACTTTCGACTAGCAAACGCTATCGGATGATACCACTTTTCCTCCCAGATTTGGGCTAAACAACAGCTGATGCTATGCATAGTGGCTGCTGAAAATATGTAAAACACCTCGCCTCTTTTAGGTGCTTTTAAAATTGGTGCTCTTACTAGCTCCTGTTTCACATCCTCAAAAGCTACCTTACAAGGGTCGCTCCATACAAATAGACAGCTAAAGGATAATAAGTTTGTTAATGGCAATGTCCTTTCTACCAAGGCATTTATAAACCTATGATAGTACCCTATCGATGACAAAAAGCTATGTACCTCATTGGGAGTATGTGGTGGACTCATAGCAACTATAACCTTGATCTTTTTAGGGTCAGTTGCAATCCCTACTGAACTAACTACATGGCCTAGCAAAAGCCCATAAGGCACTCCAAAAACACACTTCTGTGATTAAGAGCGATACAAAATTGTCTACAATGCTCAAAGCACTTTCTTAAAATAATCAACATCCTTTCCCTTACAGTGGCTGCCCCTAGGTCATCAATGAACACTTTCAACTCATCTAGGGAGATGTCACCAAAGGTCTTGTCTGTTGTTCATTGCCATGATCCAAGTGCATTGTACAAACCAAAGGCCATCACATGGTATGCAAAAATACCAAAGATAGTAATGAAAGTTATTTTCAACTTGTCCTCTTCTGCAATTGCCATCTGGTTGTAACCCGCAAAGCAATCCATAAACGAATATATTTCCTTACCTGCAAATTGATCCAAAATCTGATCAATAAATGGCAACGGGTAGTAATCCTTAACCATCTGTTTATTCAGCTCTCTAAAATCTACACATAGTTGGATCTAGGTGGTTTTCTTCTTCCTGATGACAACTGGTAAACACCATTCTATGTGCTATACAGGGAAGATTAACCCATCTTTTCGTAACTTCGGTAACTCCTCAAACAACCGGTCCCTCAATTCAAAAGGCATACGCCTTACCTTCTAACGCACAGGTTGACTGCCTTCTTTTACAGAAATAGTATGAGCAACTAGGCTGGGAGGAATACCTCTCAGCTTGTCATAACTCTAAGCAAAGATATTGCGAAATTCTTGAATCAAGGACACATAGTCCTCCCTTTTTGCTGAACTGAGCATGGAACCTAATTTAATTGGCCGCGAATCATGCTGCGTACCAAGGTCTAACTCAATCACATCCGCGTATCTTATCCTCTCTTGCGGCTCTATCGGCTCATTTAGAGTTATCTGATAAATATCCTCTGTAGTGGACCCCTCTTTAGATTCATCGCTAGATGATGTCTCACTGCTAGATGGATCATCTGCTGTTTCTAATTTAGTAGAGGATAAAGGAGCTCTCTCACTCTAAGGAGACTCAGGGTAAGCATTGACTATTACTCGATTAGCACCTCTACCTAGAACCACTCAATTGGCAGGTATATCAACTTGACAGTCTGTTCGTAAGATCCAAGGCCTACCTAGCAAGACTCGATAGCTAGGACGTCCTACAAATCTTATCACCCTAAAGTCCAAGAAGCATTCTACATTTGGAACTGTAACATGGACTTTAGTGACGCAACCTTCTAGTTGCCTTAGACTATTATCAGCCTAATAAGGGTGGAACTATCTTTTTGAATGCCTAGACCCAACCTCTCCATCAACTCTGAACTCATGATATTGACGGAGGCCCCAATATCTACGATGGCATGCTCTACTAATATTCCATCCACATATGTTGGAATCCTAGGGTAATTCTTTTCAGCATGATCAAACCAATCTTCCCCTACTCGTGCTATGCCCAAAGGTTCTACAATATACCCAATACACAGGATCTTCTTGAATTCCTTGTGTACTCTTGGAGATAATTTAATCAACTGTAAGAGGTTTACATCTGGTTTAACTTCGCAAAGAGAACTTGCTAAATCAAAATCATGATAGGTAGCCAAAGCTCTCTTTTCTCACCGGATCATTCTTTCTTTTGGTCTCGGGACCGGCTTTGGTGTTTCTTTTTTAGCTCTTGCCTTCTTTCTTGGCACTTCCTCATCCTTCTTAGAATCGACTTTCTTATCAACGGGCCTTAGAGTTCCACCTTCCACACCAGGATTCAGAACTTCGTCCCCTTATCCCCTTGCTTAGGGTTTCCCTTGACCAATTTTGCATTGTCTTTATCAACCTCTTTAGCCTTTTGGCCTCTTGTCACGGCTCGTAGGTTAGAGGTTTCAGCATCATTGACGCGCACAGCCTCGATAAGGCTGACTCCATTGCCTTGTGGCAACTCTTCTATAATGGTCTTTCCCCTTTTTAGTATTTGTCTTGGTCTATCATTTTGTTGCAGGTTATTACCTTGCGCTCTATGATTAACTGGACCTGGCTATTTACTCCCTTGTTGGAAGGAACTAATTTTACTCCAACAGGTAGCAACTAAATGACCACGGCTAAATGGTCGGACTTCCCAGAAATATCACATTTTACATTTGGATAGTTTCTAGGGAAATGTTGTCCGCCACACCACTTACAGCTGAATCTTGAGGGGCCACCCTCTTCAGGGTGTCGACTCCCTATTAGATTCTGCTGCTTCTTCAAGAAATTGACGTAAACAGCTATTTGCCGCCATTGCTTAGAAATCATGTCAGTGTAATGCTCCATCATATCCTTAACTTCGGCAAGGGCATTAGATGCACTCGACTCATAGCCTTGATCGTCTATCCATCGTTCCATTGGCCTAACGATTTGATTGGGCATTGGTTGTTGACTCAAAGGAACAATAATAGGGTTCGAAACTTGGCCTCTAACATTTGGTGGAGCCAACTGACTAGCTAGAGGCATAGTCACACTGGGAGGGGTTGGCAGCAAAGGTACATTTTGAACCATGCTTCCTCTCCCATTAGGGTTATTCATAGGCATTCTTGACTTCCATTTATCAATGGTAGATTGCCTCCAGGTACTAAACCTGCATTAAGATTTATTCGAGAGGAGTAGGCCTTTTGTAATGATGACTCTACTTCTTCTGCCTGTGCGATGGCGGTGTCTATATCGGCCAAAGCCACACTACTCAATTGTACCTGAATATTGAAATCCAATCCATGCAAGAAGTATTGCAATTGGGCAACCAGCAGAATGGGAATGTAAGTTTGTAACTTACGAAATACTTCCTTAAGCTTCATGGCATAGGCTTTCACATTCTCATGGGGATCTTGGCATGTTACATTCAACACATGCAACTAGTATTGGCCACCTCTTTTAGGGGTATATTCGCCTCGGAAAGATGCATAAAATTGGTCGATTGTGGTTATGGTTCCAGTCTCTATACTATGATAACATACTGCAGCCTTTCCTTTTAATGTCATGTTAAATAACATCATAAGATGTTCCTCATCTTGGATACAGTAATTAAACATTAGTCTTTGGAATTCACAAATGTGAGACTCTGCATCTTCTTCAACTAACCCATTAAAGATGGGCAAAGGAACTCCTAAAGCTGGCAAATCCAATGTCCCTATAGAAATTGCAATGGGTTGTGCCATGACGACAATCGGATTGACAATAGGAGTTTGAACTGACAGGATCACACCCCCACTTGAAGTGGGTTGACTTGGCAGAAGAGAGGAAAAACTTACGCTTCCTCCTGCACCTAAAAGACTATGTGCAGCAGTTGGGTTACTAAGACTACAACCTCTTATGTATATCGGGCTACTCCTTTGAGGAGAATAGCGATTTGCAATCTCCAACCGTCGTCTAGCCCTCTCAGCACATTCTAATTTTTGTATTTCGGCTTGACAGTCCTTGTTAGAGGACATAAAACAACTTTTTGGTCCCTAAAAACCCTAGATTCGAGAACCACCACTTATTGGCAGCTCCCGACAGACGTACCACTGATGGGACCTGAAATGGGCCGGCACTGGCTATGGCACTAGCCGGACCTCATGCTCATGATAGACAAATACCCCCTCACGGCCTCGTGGACCAAGAGCGTCTATCTATTGCTAAAGGACAAACTGCCCTAAAGCCTAATCTATGTATTTATAGTTTTATAGTTTTATAGTCGAACGTTTCCCTTTTTATAAACTCCTCAGAGGGAGAACCCATACACATTGGTAATAAATACCACGATAATCACATACATGGGAGGCAACCTCTCGGTAGAAACACCATGGCCCCTTTGCAGCTCTCCTACATCGCAGGGATTAGCCCCTTGATATGCTGCTCAACATATTAAACAAACGAACAAAATCCACTCTTCATTTTCGAATCCAGGAGATATATGACATTTCCTCACTAAATGATTCCACAAGAACCGAACGTCTATCCTACGGCTTAGGATGCCTTTTCACACTCAACGTGGTCATTGTCATTAAAAACAAGTACTATGTATCCAGGATTTTTATTCTGACACCATGGTTCCATGCAAATGCAAAGTGAATGATCCTAAAGTGCTCAAACATCAATTTCAAATCAGCAACGTGCTTGAGCATAATCAGGATTTTCTAATGCTTATTCTCTAATGCATTGCAGCGATGAAAGGATAGCACTGAGACCACACTTGTGCTACTATCCTCTTAATCAAAAGTACACGGACTCTATGTCATGATGTGCATCAGAAAATCAGCAACAATTAGCACGCAAATCACACCATTCAAACCTCCCAACCCCCTACGTTTAGGTATTGCTTTTGTTGCATAGGTGTAGAGGTTCATTTTGTCATATTTTGATGTAGAAAAAGTAATAAATCACAAACTTTGACAAAGAGATAGGGAAAACTAAGGTTAAACCTCATGCTTTACCATTACCACACATCTACAACCAATTCTTATATATTTTCTTATTTTTCCAATACGTATTTCTATTTTTTCCTTATTTTTTTCATTTTCTTGATTTATTTGGCAATAAAATATACTATTTTTTATTTTTTCTTATTCCAATCACTTCAACATACTAGCATTCACTTTATCTTCCATAATCGCCCCATGGGAACACTTTTTACCCACTTGAAACTGAAAAACTACCATTTTACCGCTTAAAAACCGCATTTCTGATTTACGGGAATTAAATAAAGCATGTAAATCATTGCAAAACCTAAATTTCCTGATGAACAGCAATTACGCATAATATAAACAGCCCACAAACAAATTTTCATCCAATAAGAACATAATTATCATCATAAACTATAAAAAATCCTTCATTTTCTTCATAAAAATGGTCATACCGTGTTTTTATGTAACCCAAGATGCCTTGTATGAATGCATAATCAGCAGACGGAGCCTCCATTGCTCTCAATCCAATGCTGCACTTCAATCTTCAGCATCTCCATCACCATTTCCTTCATTCTCCTTTCATAGTTCCTTCATCATGATGGTACACATGAACAACCCATAGAGAAGAGAGAGAGGGAGGAGAGAGAAAGACTAGAATCTGTTCTCTTAATCGACACAGCCATTGCTCGCACGAAGGGCAGTGATAGAACAAGAAAAGAGAGAGAAATGGAGGGGTAACGTCGATTGCAGGGGTTGTATTCAACCTCCATGATTGATCATGAGGAATCTTGGCGCAAAAATCGGCCGTTGCCTACACGCCATCACGCCATGTTTTCCTCATGTTTTTTCATCCTATGTTTCATAAAATTTGAGGAGGGGGGAGGGGGGGGGGTCAAGGCTCTAAAGGGCACCCCTTTTGGTCCTCTCAAATGTCCACCTTTTCATATCTTGCCAATTTTGTGGCCCCGTCCTCGTCTTGGCTCCAATTCGAGCTCTGAAAAATCCTGGGCGTCTGGCTTAACATCCGCAGTGACTAGCAACTCGTGATATCCCGCACGACAGTTGGAAAACTTATGAAAAATCCACAAGTGTCACTCGGATGCCTTTTAAAAGCGGTCTTTCACTTGGTGCTTAAAATCGTCCTAGCTGGAGCCGCCACCTTCGATGTTAAATAAATTTTCCCTAAATTCCAAAATTTTTAGCAAAATTTAGGCACATCCTGGGCTCAAAACTCTGCTCTCACTTTTCATTGACTTCATATCCCTTGATAGGTACATCATCAAGAAATGGAAGAGGAAGTTGTGGATGGCATTCATCATATGGGCTATGGAGTTTGTTGCACCTTGTGGTAGAGTGCACGTGCGGACCAATCCAAGAGGTGTCTTCATTCTAGTAATGTCTCAGTTTTCTAATGAAAGCTGAAAAATGTCATATCCTAAATATAGGTCATTCGTAGAATAAATTGCTCTACCTGCAAAAGCTTCAACAAGATCGTCAACAATTCGACCCGAACCAACATTTCGGATTGCGATAGGATTAACAGGTTGTAGATCTTGAATGAATTGTAAGGATCCATTTTTCTTCGGCACGATAAACCATCGATATGAGTAAGATGCTGAAGAAGGTTCTAAAATCTTCATTTTTATCTTTTCATTTAGAATTTCCAGTAATTTGGGCAAATGTGCCCTTGGAACGGGAATGGGCTTGAGGTTCCAAGGCACATGTGGGATTGTAAAAATGACCATAGGAGCCACAATATTTGGATCCACATAGCCTATTTCAATTGGCTGAAATGCAAAAGATTTTTCATGTTTCATTAGCATTTGCATAAAAGAGTGTTTTTCAGCTGGCAAAAGAAAAAAAAATTCACCTATTTTGAGCTATTCTATACTTCTAGATGTGAACTTGTGACCAATGTTGGAAGGATCACGAAGACTTGGCTGATTTGCTACCCTATCAGCTAGCCCTTCACTTTTAGGAGGTAGTGGGACTACTAGAGGCTTGACTTTCTTATCCACCGTCTTATATTTTGTCTACACTTGCGCTTCAGTCTAGTTGAGTAAACCAATGTCTTCCTACTCAACAAATTCTTGAATTGTTTGATAAAAATCCAATGTATATACTTCTATGCCAGACTTATTTTTACCCTGATTTTCTACATAATGAGTTGCATATATTTTAGCCAATGTGTCAATAGTAATTAGTTTAAAAAATGCCTGAAATATCTCCATTTTCAGCCATCATGTTATAAGTTATGATTGATCTTCTCTTTTCTCCAATCAAAACTAGAAATTGGGATATGCTTCGAGAGTCTCCTTTGGCTCCAAATTCAAGGGAATTCAAAGACCTGGATTTTCATTAAGCGCTACTATAATGCGGGGCTATAATAGTGCTGTTCAGAGGATATACTTGCCTCTTGATGGAATGAAGCATGTATTTATTAGTGGTTATTCTCAGTTTATAGCAAACAGTTCATGTTGGTTTAAGCCTATGGAAGCTATGTGCAAGGCTGAACGCATATATACAAAATGGGCTACTAAGGAATTGAGAGTAGTGGGACTATTAGCTAAAAATGAAGGCATTTTAGACATCTTTTATGGGCTGAATATTAATGACACTATGGCTGAAATTTCAGCAACTTTACATGCAGAAAATGAGGCTGAAAACAAAGTGCTTTCAGTATGTTCTCTGGACAGGTATGCTATTATAGCATTGTTTGCTCAGTATAGGAAGGATTACAATGGCCTAAAGCACTTGTGGAGACAAAGTATAAGATAGTTGACAAAAAGGTGAAACCAATTGCTTTGCCACTTCCACTAGAAAGTGAGGGTTTGTATGAAAAAGTGTCAAGGCAGCCAAGCTTACGGAATCCTAAAGATATAGGTCATGAGTTTACATCTAAAACATTATAGGTATTGAAAGTTGGTGCACAATGGTTTCTTTTGCATGCTGAAAGAGACTGTTTTATATGGATGTTGGCTAGGCATGGAAAGGTATTTGCATTTCAGCCAAGTGAAATAGGTTGTGTGGATCCAAATGTTATCTCTCCTATAGTAATATCTACTGTGCCACATGTACCATGGAACTTGAGGCATGCAACTGGTCAATAAAGTAACCATAAGAAATGTGGATGCAGGTTCGGTGGTTAATGAATTTGTAGAGGCTTTTGCAGGCAGAGCGATCTATTCTTCTAGTGATCTTTACTCGGGGTATGATCAGTTTTAGCTTGCGATTGAAAGCATGGATATCACAACCACGAAGACTCCTTTGGGATTAGTTCGGATGTGTACTCACCAGCAGGGTGCAACAAACTCAGTGGCACATATGACATGCTATGAATAGGGTACTCAAGGATTTCATACCACAATTGACAATGTCCTTCTTAGATGATGTTTCAATCAAAACGTGTTCAGTGGATGAAAAGAATGAAGAGATGGATGCTCATGGATGCAGAGAGTGTGTTGTAGACCATATTGTGGATTGTGAGAGGATTTTTATGCATCTATAAGTCTAGGTGCATTAAACTCTTTCTAGACAAAAGTCAGTCTTTGGAGTTGAAGATGTTTTGATTATTGGGCAATTGTGTGGGCCCTATGGGTAAAGACCATCACCAGCAAAAATAGATGGGATTGATATAATGCAAGATGTATGCACAAATGTATTAGAGGTGTAAAGATTCTTGGGTGCATGTGTGTTCTGTTTAATATGGCCTCCCCACTTTGCACATGTAGCTGATGCTCTATATCAGCTTCTGAGAAAAGGTCAGAGATTTCATTGGAAAAGAAAGCCTCAGAAAGTAATGAAGAAATTGAAGCAACTCTTAAAATTTACTCCTACATTGAGAAAGATTGACTATTCACCTGGAAAGTGTTGAACAGTGCGCAAGGGAGACGAGTAATGGAGGAAGAGAGAGGAGAAGAGAGAGGAAGCTTATCTGCTAAGTGGCTCTCATAAGCTACCAGGTTTCTAAACAACCTCTCTGTATCATCTCCCACTCTTATTTTGGGCAAATACAGAATGGCCTTCTTAGCATTGAAACTGACTGAGTTCATGTAACTTGGTGCTACAAGTTGGAATTTGATACCACAATTGTAATTCCCTGTTTCAAATTGTGCCATGTAGCGGAATCACCTAAGTGGCAATCCGTACCTTGCAAATCAGTCATACGTACATTAATCATTGTATCTTCCACTTTGTCTTCTTTCCTATCAAGCTTGTCTTCTTTCTTGTCAAGCTCACTGCTTCTATGGGCAGAGACTCCTTTTTTCCTTGGACTACATCTCAAATCATTTCGCCAGTCATCCAAAACTGTATCACTTTCACTTTCCTCATCCAAAAAGGCGTTAGGAAGAATAGCACGCTTTCTAGCCCTGATTTGCTTGAGAGAAATCTGTATTTCGCGTTTGAACATGGGGTAGTCATTCTTCTTCTGGCCATCGCATGCTTCAGTGGGCTTTGAAACCGGTTCTTTGATTGATTTTTTCATTTGTAATTCTGCACGCCATTTATGCTCAGTATGATACACATCTTGAGATTTACACTTGACATCTTGCTCAACGTCTTTGCAATTGACAGTATCATTACCAGAATCTTTATCCAGTGATACAAAGAGAGATGTGGTGGGAGAATCAACGTTTGCAGGAGTTCCTTCACACAATCTTTTACCTCCTTTTGATGGACTGCTATGATTCCTGCCCTGATTACTGTGCTCCATAGATGGTCTTATTTTCTCCTCTTCTGAGAAATTATCAATATAATCGTTGCTCTGCCTTGCTTTCTTAATGCCAGGACTACCACTTTCCATTTTCCCAAGACTAATACTTGCACTACTTTGGGAAGGACTTCTTGCTCTCTCTCTGGATGCAGATCATCTGATTGCCATGTGCCTTTTTTAAAAATCCCTTTCCTGCTTTGGAGAATCGTTTCTCTCTCTTCGATGGTTAGGAGATGGAGAGTGGGATCTCCTCTTGGGGAATGTATAAACACTGTGGGACCTCCTCCTACCTCTGCTCCTGCTCTGCACAAGAGATTTAGAGTTGGTTCTTGACCATCTTCTTGGCCTACTCCTACTCCACCTGCGGTAGTAAAAATCTTTGTCCCTTCCATATCTGTAGCAATCTCTGATGTTCTTGCACTAATGTGTGGATGGGCTTGGGGGGCCAGGCTTTGCAAACGGAGACATCAAGCCGATGCAAAAGGACGAATTTTCCACTGCGTGCCGTCTAGTGAATCGTGCCGGTGTGAGCGTTTGCGCGGGGTTGGAAGGTTCTAGAGATGGAGGAGAAAACAGGGGAAGGTCTGGATCCATGTCTGGCAGCAACGGTCAGGTCGCTATGGGGAGGGGGCAAGGTTGTTGTAGAGGGAGCGGGGGCCCAACTGGGCGTTCTTGCCTTATGCTGGTGATGGTGGAGGCAGAGAAGCCTCCTGACGACGAACATAATGGGAGAGATGGAGGGGGCAAGGTTACCATGGCCGACGACAAGTACAACAAGGCAAGATACTCTCAGCTACCGACCTGTGATACCATGTTGAATAGTGCGCGAGGGAGATGAGGAATGGAGGAAGAGAGAGGAGAAGAGAGAGGAAGCTTATCTACTAAGTGGCTCTCGTAAGCTACCAGGTTTCTAAACAACCTCTATGTATCATCTCCCACTCTTATTTTGGGCAAATACAGAATGGCCTTCCTAGCATTGAAACTGATTGAGTTCATGTAACCTGGTGCTATAGGTTGGAATTTGATACCACAATTGTAATTCCCTGTTTCAAATTTTGCCTTGTAGCAGAATCACCTAAGTGGTAGTCCGTACCTTGAAAATCAGTCATATGTACATTAATCAATGTATCTTCCACTTTGTCTCCTTTCCTATCAAGCTTGTCTTCTTTCTTGTCAAGCTCACTGCTTCTACGAGCAGACCCGACTGGGCGTTCTTGCCTTATGCTGGTGATGGTCGAGGCAGAGGAGCCTCCTGGTGTGACGAACATAATGGGAGAGATGGAGGGGGCTAAGTTACCATGGCCGATGGCATGTACAACAATGCAAGCTACTCTCAGCTACTGACCTGTGCCTACTCTAGCCACTTAGCAGATAAGCTTCCTCTCTCTCTCTCTCTCTCTCTCTCTCTCTACATTTCAACATCAACATTACTTTTGGATGTTGATATTGCCATGCGTCATGATGATCATCCTCGTTCGTTATTCCATTGATGAGCGTCTATATTCTAGCTGATGATACATTGTTTTGTTTATATACTTTCCAACTGATAAGGGTCTATATTCTAGCTGATGACACATTATTTTGTTTATATTCTTTCCAGGCTGATGAGCCTCTATATTTCAGCTGATGACAAATTGTTTTATTTATATTCTATTCATGGGGCCCCACATGTGTTATGTTGTCTATAGAGCGGCATGGCGAACCGTCTCTATAGACCTTGTGTTGTTCTAATGTCACTGTAATGTTTTTCTTTAAGTTTTGATGTGATAGATATACTGCTTATATCCCAAGTTCAGTTGAAGGAATTTCTTGGAGATTTTATCTTTTGCAGTGATGTCGCTTATTGAAGGAATTTCTTGGAGTTTTTATATTTTGCAGTGATGTCACTTATTAAAGGAATTTCTTGGAGATTTTATATTTTGCAGTGATGTCGCTTATCCTTATTTTACATATTGTATATTTAGAAGTGATAAAGTTCTTTTGATGCCTCTGAGTAGGCTGTTGTAATTCAAGAGTGATGTAGCTCCTGAGTGATGTAGCTCCTTCTCCTTTGATGTTGTAATGAGTGATGTAGCTCCTTTGATGCCTATGAATAGGCTCGCTCTTGTAAATTTAACTTTGTAATTTTATATCTTGAATATTAATGTAATGGTAGGCCTATATAGAGCTGTGGGTTTTTCGCTTGAGCCCCCAAGGGTATTTTCATCCATAGTAAGGGACCTTTATTTGAGCGAGGGTGTTAGCTATATAAAGTCTGTCTACATATAGTGCCCCAGGTCCCCTCTATATATTCCCAACTATGTGTGCTCACTTGATGCACTTCTGGGGTTCCACTTTTGGTGCCTTGTGTCTCTCTTCTCCTCTGTCTTCCTCTGTTCCTCATCTCCCTCGTGCACTGTTCAATAGAAAGCCTATCATTATTACTGTTCATACAAGCCCAATCGGAATTGGATGGCCAATTGGGCAAAATGATGAGGAAGAGAAAAGACATGCAATTCACTTTGGTGCTAAAGTATTGACTGAACGACAGAGAAGGTATCCACAGGTAAAAATAGAATTATGGAGAATTGTGACAGTCCTTTAATGTGATAAGGAGTATTTTATGGGTGCTCTATAGTCATTGAGACTGATTGTTTGTTGGTGTTAGGTATGTTTACTAGTTGTGCTACCCTGAACATTGCTATGCTCCGGTGAATTGCATACATCAAATCTTTGAACCTTAAATTTCCGTATATTGCAAGAAGAGATAACCCAATGGTAGATATGCTATCTCCAGCATGCTATGAGAATGAAGATGGGATGATGGATGAGAACGAAGAAGATGACTTTCTTGTAGCTAAAAATGATATTGTAAGAGTGAATTTAGCAACGCAAGGTGTTGCTACAACATTAACAGAAGCTTGGACAACAAAGAGAAGACACATTAGATGTTTTGCATCTTATATAGAAGTGTTTTTCTGGAAGACGAATATGTAGGATAGTGACTGAGAATTGGTCAATATCTCTTCTCTTCTTCTCTTTTCTTCAATCAAGACTTCTTTATGATTGATATTAGTCAAATGTGCAAAGGCAAAAGAAGAATCTACCGGTTCTTTCCAATCAGTTATTCCTGGAATACAATGAACACCATATTGGGAAATATGGGAATTTTTTCTAAGTTTGGAACCTGTGGTCAAATATTTGGATTTGTCATAACTTTAACACTAAAACTCCAAATCAAGCGTTCTATAGCTTAATAGATTCCATTTTTCAAGTGATTTCCAATGATAGGTGACATCATATGGATTTGAGCAACTCATGGGCATGTTATCTAGGTGCAACCTTTTTAGTTTTCAAAAAATGGGAATTGGGAGATTCCTGAACTCACTAATATTGTATTAATGACTGGTATTAGTCAAATCATATTTGGCTACTTTGCCGCGTTCCATTTTATATAATGTCTGAATCTATACTTTAGATTGCACATTAGCTTTACATGCTTTCAAATTTGATTTAGTTCACTCAATTTGCAGTCCATAGGTAGCTGCATCAATTGCTGCGTAGGCATTCTTTACAGCTAAATCTTCTAATCTTTTTTTCATTCCACCATTGCCAAAATTTAGCTCTAGTGGAAGATTAGGTTCAGCTACATGAATTTTTTAGTCTTTCAAAAAGACAAGCTTCTATGCTTTAGCCTCACGGAAGGTAGAACACTCCCTGTTGTCATGTTGTTGGCTGTCACACCAAATACAGTGCCTCTTATAGCCTTCTCTCATGGGTCTTTGAGTTGATGTTCGTCCTCGCTCTTTGACTTTGACATCCACCTTCTCTACTTTAAAACTAATATATGGAAGATTCAGATGAAGGTCATGCATGCTTTTAATGAGTTCAACAATGACATCATTTTTAGAAGGAACAAAAGAATAAAGAGTTGGTTGATTAATCAAAGGAATAGGGAATTTTGAAGGTGGAACAAGCTCCATCAATGGAGTTATTGAAGTTGAAGTAGAGTCCATTCTTAGTCGTATCCGCTCTCTTCGAGCAATCATGTTAATGGCATCAATAACATATGTCCATGCAGTCTCGACTCTTGATTCAGAGGTAGCATCTTCTAGGCGATCGACAAGCTTCTCTTGCAGAATGGGATCTGCAGTCTTAAGGAAAAATTCAATCTTCTAACCTTCCATAATTTGTTGGTCTTTAGCATCAAGTTGTCCAAATTTACTTTCAAACTCATGGTATTAAGTTGCTGTAGCTAAACCTTTGTTTGGGATTCTCAACCCAATCAGTGAAACTTTTTTTCGTCATTAGGCCAGAGTCTTCTAAGAAGAATTCTTCGCATAGGGCTTTTTTGAATGTAGCCCGATCTACATCTCTCTGAAAAAGACCATGGATCCTTTCTTGAAGACCATGCTTGGCTAGTCTAGCAAAATAGCGACTCAATGCATGTTGCGGTACACCAAAGAAGAGCATTTTCTCAACATACAAGGGAATAATAACAAAGACATTTTGACCATGAAATTGTTTTAATTCCCTCCCAACTTCCTCTAGGGCCTTGATATCTGTGGAATCAATCTTCTCTTCGTCTTGCCTTTGTTGTTGTTATTGTAACATTTGGATTTGTTGTTGTTGGTTCTGCTACAGTATGCGCACCAACTATTGTAGAGTATCTCCTGAAGAATCATCCATCTTGGAGTTCTCTTATATTGACCTTTACATTGGGTTCACCAATGTCGCAGCGCATAGGATTGAAGGTCATCACAGGGATTTGGCAAGAAAACTGGACAAGATAGATGGAGATGTGTCTGCAAGAGATAAGTAGATTAGAGTGAATGATTAAAGGTTCAAGAGGTACTTGACGATCAATCACAGGGGTCTGAGAGAGAAGGATGTATGGGAATTCAAGAGCTTAGACTCCAGAGATGGTAGAGATAAGAGAAGGGTTGAAGGTCTCAAGCCAAGTTCTTGAAGATGTTAATAGAGCTTCCAACTGCATGTTCTTAGCAAAGATCACAACATTATTATCTCATAAGTTCTAACTCAAATCAAGCTTGTTTTCTTGACCGTAAGAGCAATCACAAATGATAAAATTAAGTACAATATGCTATCTTGTATCATAAATAACTCCGCATCCCATCATTCATCCATGATGCCATAGCATAAATCAACTTTGCATGATTACATTCAATGTAGACTATTAGGGAAAAAAGCTTATGAGTCAATTACAAGGCTTATAGAGCAAAGAGACTTGCTTCAAGAGAGCTTCAAATTGAGTTCCTGATACTGATAATTTACCACAGCTAAGAAATAAGAGGAAAAGCTCCTCTTAATTCAAGTCAAAGCATCTATGAATGATCTACAAACATTGCCCTGCCATACAGGCACATAATACTTGCATATTTTGAATAAGATATCTTCTATATAGTAAGAAACAAATTAAAAAAACAATATTATAGCTAATTCTCTGAATATGGATGAACATATTAGCCCCAAATCAGCCCAAATATCTTCCAAAATTCACCTTTGATGATAGCATAAACTTCCCCTAACACAGTATCGGAGTGTTTCGTGTCAAAAGTCTACCACTGGTGTAAGAGACAACAAGGTGAAGGGAGATTCAGGGAGAGGAGTAGACAGAAGAGAAGGGGTTCGAAGGAATAGAAGACATAGAATAATACTCACAAAAGAAAATAGAAAATGTAGAAGAATACTAATAGAGATTAAGCCTGTCAGTTTATTCCTGCATTATGAGAAGATAAAACTCTAATAGACAAAAATGTGTTTAAAATAATACCTTCGTCTATGCTGCTCAGATCGCGAATTTGATGCTTTCATTGACTCCGAAAAGCAGGGTAAAATTCTAGCACACCTAGCCAAAGTTCTGCTAGATTACTCCCTCTTCATCTCCCACTTCATAGTGTTATTCACTGCTTGAAAACAACGATTGCGCGTCGTCGCGCAATTTTTCCAATCTCTCTTTTTACATAAAATCCTCTCAAATTAGATGAAAGCTACATGCTTTCTTTTACATATTATTATAATCTAGAAGTTGGCCTACATTTTTATGGATTTTTACAAGAGATAATATCTTAAATATTAAAAATTGATAAAAATCTAATATTTTTGAACCATGGATGTCATGTGGGAGAGATGCATGTGGGAATGGGTACATAGCTAGAGGAGATTGGTAGGTAGTGCTTGGAAAACAAACTTACACTTCCTTTTGTTCTTTGTCCGCTATGATAGTCACAAGCAAGGATTTTTTGGTGTAAATAGATATACCACCCAAGTTTATATTTAAAAATTAATATAGAGCATACTTTTTAAGGTAAATAAATTTGAAAATCTAGGAGCATCATCCAACTATGTTTTAGTGTGAGGAAAAATTTTCAGGCTACTGAAGCATCAATCAATGGTTCAAATCCCCACTCCCCCAAACTTGACAAATTTGTAACTTGGGTTTTAGCATTTGTGACTCGTTTTTTATCTTTGGCTCAAGTTTTTTTAATTACATGTGCCTCCCATTCACTTGTCGAAAACAACAAGGTGACTCGGAAGTTATCTATCTACATCCAAATTAAGAAGACATCAATAAGATTTTAATGGAATTATCTATGTTCCATTTCACAAGAGCAAGTAGCAAACACAAAAATCTAGCGTATCAACTTGCAAGAAATTCTGCATCATGTGAAATTTGGGAGGCTTGAGTTGGGAGAACCTTTGAGAACTCTAGAGGGGAGCTCACTTGTAACTTGGACAGAATCAACGAAGGAGATCTAACTAGAATTTTGAAAAATATAATTCGGTCACGATTGCCCAAACCCTAGAGATGCAAGTTCTAATTCGTGATTCACTACAAGCATCAGTCTGGGTCTAAAAATGTCTACTAAGCATGTCGATGTAGCCCAGTCGGCGCGTCGCAAGCGTAAAGACAGAAACAGGACTCCAGTCGGACGATTTGTACTTGTAGTTGGTCTATAAATGAGGCTTTTACCACTTATGTTTCGTCAACAGATTACTGCGTTTCTACAGCTATTTTAAGTAATGGAACAGCCGGCGCCCGGAGCCCTTTCATCTACAGAACTCGAGGACTGGTTATTTGCAATTGATCCTTACGTGGACGAACTGAGAGCACGATTCGAACAAGAAGGCGAGGTCATCGATCATGTGATAATAAGGGACAACGGGCCGCACTATTCGGCGTCTTTGATGACGTGCAGGTTCCAACCAGAGCAGCTGCTGCCGCGGCCAGCAGGCCGCCTGCAGGAGATCATAGACAGGGTGTATGGCGACCCTCCGACGGTAAACCGCATCCGTCTGATAACGACGATGGACGTTCCAGAGAACGAGCTGCCCGAGAGCGACGGAGACCTCATTCTCATGGTGTACAATGCCGCGGCCATTATGTTTGAGACGCGTGCTCGTCCGTCATCGGCGCCACGGCCGGCCTGCAGGTCAGTCATCGACGCGCTTCCCTGCGTCGACCCGGTCGAAATTTTTCAGGTTCGTGCAAATCAGGAGGTAGTTGCTCATCTGCCCGATGGTCAAGATCCGGAGGATTTAGCTGATCACGATGTAGTACCTGTCGTGTGCTCCGTTTGCTTGGCCACCGACTTGACGTCCACCTTCACTCGGCTCCCCTGCCGGCACCTCTTCCATAAAGCCTGCATCGTCCCTTGGCTCTCTACTTGGAGCAACTCTTGCCCTCTCTGTAGAGATCAATTGCCCACAACCGACGTAGCATCACCGGCCGGCCAGCTCCGATCGAGCAAGAATCAAGATTGGCATTTGTAGCTATACGATGCTGTACGGTTAGTCCACGATAAGGGAAGCACGTGTTGGCGATCCTGAATAGACGTACTAATGAAAATTTTCTGCATTGTGTAGTTCTCAAATGTAGACATGGAAAAGTTGCATGAACCTTTCATAAAAGGGTACGGCAACAAGGAACTTAGATTACATGATCAGCTTTAAGCATCATTAGCTTTAAGCGGCATTGCATGTAGCAGTGTAACGTTGTGATTAGCTTATTTGCACCATCTAAATGTGTATACCCTTGTGAGAAGGGTGAGTCCAACTTAAGACATGTAATTTATAAGCTTGTACACGAGTTTGGCTTCCTCCATTTCACTTGCCTATCCACTTTCCTACATCAGTTGGCAATCAATGCACTCTTGAATTGTATATTGTTGTGGACCAAATTTCATCATGAGGGTTGTATTTGTGTTTTGCATTCACACATTTATGGTTCTTATTCATACCATGTCATTTGTATTGGGCTGCATGAGTACATTTTAGGAGTCTTGTTGTAATCTTGTCCACGCCATTGTATTAGACTTCAAGCTCATACAAATAAATGCAATTGCAATTGTGCAATAATATATCAAGGGAACAAAATTCAAACAAGAAATATCCTACAAAGGTAAGATGCTTTCATGGATGTGAGAAATTGTTGCAAATTGCACTTGCTTCGTGAAACATCCCATTTACACTTACTTTTGTCATACAATAACTCATTGAACCACCAAGGGCATCAAAATGTACTAACATAGCATACTATAAACACATGTCAACATCCAAGATTACAAGAAAAATCTATGCAAAACAACATTGCTCAAACGTGAGATTTACCTACTTTTAACTTTAGATTGTGTAATTTGGACTAGAGATTTTATTATGCAAAACTCATCCTCCATCTTGAAACTAGCTAATTCCATCCCTCCACCCTCATTGTCATAGACAAGTCTAAAGCTCATAACTTGGGCTATAAGTCCTTTATGTCATTTAAGGGCCTATCTAGGATAGCCTACTATTGGTAAAATTTCATGAATAGAATATATCATCAATCTATTTAGGGATAACCAATTTAAATTGTGCTTTCCTAAAAGCATGTGTGAATTTTTATGAATAGAATGCATCCTTTGTCTATTCAAGTGATTATATTTCCCTTTAGACTATATCCTTCTAAACATGACAACTTTAGAAACTCAAAGGACAACATTCACTTTGTCAAATCCATATGAGGTACTTGCATAGCTTTGAGTTACCCCTTGAAAGCTCCCCCTTCTGTACCCTCTAATCGCGAAGGACCTCTCTCGATAGTAGGCGAAGGGCATATAGGCGAAGGACCTGCGGCAAAGCTCCTTCATCAAGTCATTGATACAGATAACAAATTTTAGCCATAGCCTTTCAAGTTAAGTAATAAGCTTAGTAAGCTTCAAAAGAAGCTTATCAAAAGCTTCACAATCTGTTTTTTAATCGTCTGCGGTGGCAGTATGAACAGACCACCGTCAATTTGGCCGAAAACGTCCTCTGGTCCACGAAAATAAAGCTTAGTCACTAAATTCATAAGGTCAACCAAATTTCTAGCTTTTGACCATTTGTTGTCATGGTTTACTTGTCTTGTGTGGCAATTGGCCATTTATCATGTTACTCACACACACACACACACACACACACACACACACTCTCTCTCTCTCTCTCTCTCTCTCTTTCTCTTGCGCTCTCTCTCTCTCTCTCTCTCTCTCTCTCTCTCTCTCTCTCTTGTCCCTCCCTCTCATGCCTCCCCATGAATGTTGTCCTCTTCCTCCCATCTCTCTTATCTTACCCTACGAAAAAATCAACCTATGATTGTGAAGCTAGGATAGGAAATAGTATCACACAAGAGAAATATAATGTCTAATGTTGAATTATAGTTGATGTAGTGAAAATTACAATATCATCGAGGTGTACAAAAAAGTGGTTCCATGAGTAGCGTTATCATACTGGCAATTATTGGTACATCTAACATGAGTACTAATAGTTATAAGGGATGGATTATATATGATGTAACATCCCTTCTTCAAAGGAATCTTCTTGTGATAATAAATAGTATAAAGAGATAGAGATCAAATATGAAAAACAAGAATCTATTACATTCTAAATTGTCCAAGTATAGGACATTGGAATTAGCTTGTCATCACAGGTTTTTCACAATAAATGTATCAATTCTCATACACCTTAAAAGAATACGTTAAATTGACAATTCCATTTCCTCAAAAGAGGTAGATGTGTTTGAAAAACTTTTTGTCATATCTTACATTGCAACATGAATATCGTCCTTATTATCAATGCAAAGAAAGATGGACAAGGTCTTCACACTAATAGATAGCTCATCCAAAGTTAGTACATGCCCTCCTTTGCTACAATGCTAACAACTACATGTTTACATTTTCTCATCAAACATGATAGAAATTTTTTATGCTTTGTGACCTAAGAATGGATCTTAAACCATGAATATCAAATCCTCTAATTAGCATCACAACATCATTGATTTGGGGTCTACTTCTTTTTAAGAATGTAGTAGAGACCAACAGTTTATGTACATTTCACATATGAAGTAAATCCTTTAGCTTGTTTCGATCTCTTTAATTACTTCTAATGAGAGAAATTAAAATTATTATCATCATGAAAATAAATGCAAAAAATAAGTGACTATAGCTAACCAAGTATCTTATGTGACCCAAGACTTCTGTAAATGGAATGCTAGCCATAAGATCTTATTCCTTTAGTATAAACCTTGAAATAATAGGAATTGAGTTACCTTTGCAAAAGGAATGGAAAGAGAAAGGCAATCTTGCATATGATATTTGAGCAATACATCATTAACTTATGTATATGCACCTCATGAGGATTGCTAAATTCAAATACCAAGGCAATAAGTTATCAACATAACATCATTAATTTGTAATTGTAAATGAATGGTGTCTTGTCTATTGTGTATTACTCTAAGCTTTGTAAAGAACACAAGGACACTTACATATATGTACCTCATGAGGATTGCTAAATTCAAATACTAAGGAAATAAGTTATCAACACAATATCATCAATTTGTAATTGTAAATGAATAATTCCTTGTCCATTGTGCATTACTGTAAGCTTTGTAAAGAATACATGGACACTTAAAGATCTATGAAGCAATCCATAATGGTATGTTTGAAGGAATAGGAGCAATTCCATCCCATGTTAACAAGATTGATTCTCCATTTGATAGTCATGGAATACGGAAGAGATACAAATTATTTCCACTATCAAGTGTGGAGAGACTGAATGCATTCAAAACTGCTAGGAAACTTGAGATGAGAGAAGTTACCACCACCACAATTCCTACGTATATTGAATGGAAAGGGACACCTTCGAGTAAGGAAATCTTAGTCAAATTTTTTTTATTGTGTTTCCTCTTGTGAGATCATAATTGTTTCTTGATTTGTGTGTCATCGTTCATGTCATTGTTGTGAATATTCAATCAAAGATAGACAAGCTTGATCAAAATTGATCTCTTCTTTGTTACATAATATGGTAACAATATTATCATAAGGAGGATCCCATACAATATCAAAAAGCTCTGTGACCAATTGCTTTCATTGAATAGCATCACCAGTTGTAGCAAGCTGATTGATAATGTTCTTAAATGATTCAATATGTGTTATCATAGAAGTTGTGTTGTTGTATTGTAACTTAGTAAGTTGGCTACAAAGATAAAGTATTTCTGTAATAGATTTCTTATCAAAATTTTCTGTCAAATACTCCCATATAACTTGTGAGGTTGAAAGATTACATAGATCAAGCATAAGCGATACTTGAAGAGTAGAAAGGATATACCAACGAGCTGCTTTGTCACGTCTAACAACCCACTCATTATAAATAGTTTTCCATTCTTCAAAGATAGGTCCTATAGTTACCAATGTATTATCATGAGCCTAATCAATTGGTTGAGTCTATGATCTTGAAGCTGAAGGGCTGAAGCAAGTGATTCTCAGCTTAGATGAGGTCTATGATCACTGATCTGTGTGGGAGGAGGAGATCTTGGCTAGAAACTCCATGAAACCTGCAAGAAGCTCCAAGAAAGGGTGAAGAGAACTCCCTCCATTCAAAGTAACCATAGTTTGTTCCCAAACTAAGTCGGGTTAGCTCTTCTTTACCCTAATTACCTCCAATTTTGGATGAAATTTGATAAAGAACTGCCACTTTAGCCATCCTCCGCCATATCAGACCTTGGATATCTCCAAATGTAGTCTCTTACTAACTATAGATGGTCTGTAGCTCTCCACTAGTCATTGTCTTATGTACAATACTTGTCTTAAATTGATTTTGATCGAGGAAAATAGGACTGAAAAATAGAAGGAAAAATGGATCAAAGACCAATGCTCTGATACCACTTGTCAAAGAGTGAACTAGAGAGAGAGAAAGAGGAGAGAGAATAATGCAAAAGAGAGAGAAGAAGAGTGAAGAGGGGAGAGAAAGACTAGATTTGGAGAGAGAAAGAGAGAAAGAAGAGAGAAGCCATGGAAGTTGTGAGCAAGATGGGAGAGAAGGATAGAAATTGTATTAATGTGTCAAAAAGATATGAAAATTTGCATGTCCTCTCCTTTTATACCAATGGTAGTGTGACAAGGCATAATATGAATATTATTTACACTAAGTCCTTATGATGCTAGGAGGCATATTCCACGGTGGATTCCGTGCCACGGTGGATTCCGTGAGGTTTTACGGTGGATTCCGTAAACTTAGATGACCGGGGCTCATACACAAAGAGGATTCTTTGTGCGAGAAGTTGATGGGGACGCCTGTCCTTTTCGGGCGTTTCATTAATTTAGTATGTACATGGGTGATTCCATAGCGGGTGATTCCGCAAAATGCATATTAAATTAATAAACGTTTATGAGTTCAAAGTGCGCACTCGTAATAAATTAAGGTTAGGATTTATTTCTAACCAGTTGATTTATTTATGTAGCTGAAGACTGCTAGGTATTCACTTTTGTCGGTTTAATTGTATTATTTTACTAACGATTGTGAATGCTTCAGTTGATGTGTAGAGATAGCAGCAGTGGCGGAGGAAAGCATTAGAGTCTAGCGAGTATTCGACCTTTGGACTATATTTTGATAGACGCCACGCCTATATTTTGTTATGTCTATTGAGACATCGATTATTGATTATTATTTTGTATACGCCTATGCGCGTGGATATGTTATTTCTATTTGGACATTGAGATTGGGCGTGCCAGATTCTATGGGCACCGTCCATTAGCTTTATTTTCCTATTTTTGTAGAAAGCAAACTCAAAAGCTAAAAGCTTGTCATATTTTTGTAATTGGGCTATTATTGAGTATGAAGATCGGAAATATACATAAAATACATGCTTTGTGAAGCGCTCACACAAGGCATAGGGGAGATTGAACCCAATTTGTCTCTCGCCTCTTGTCGTGCATGCTTTTACATTGTTTTTTGTGCAAAAAGGTAGAGTTCATTGTTCTTGGGGACCTTCAGGGATTCACTACGTGAGCTATCTGCGACCGATCTGCGCACCACCTTATTCCTAGCTTCTTACATTATTTGGGGCTCAAAATATATGTTGTATATGGGATGTCAATGGAAAATACCAAAGTACATTGTGGAAGTCTTTCTACTCATATATTTATAACAAGGTGTTTCACATTTTGGGCATCTATCCTTGCTCTCATATTCACATGACGTGTAGTTAAACGCGGATATAGACGTACATTTGGGCTTTATCATAATTTTTTGTTTTTAAGATAAGTTTTGATAGTGAATTCTTATCATACGTTTTAATGTATTTATGATGATTTTTGTGTATTTAAAATTGAGATCTTATGTAAACATATGAATGACAAATATTTTGATGTTGTCATGAATTAGCTTTAATTATGTCGACGTTGTCATCACCTAGTGCGTTGCAAGTTGGTGAGTCAATGAGCACATCCTCAAGTGAATATCTTGCTGAAGCGGATCCCTCTCAACCACGACTATGGAAAGATGATGAAGACTTGAGGATGACCTCTATAGTTTCTCAAGGAAAAGGAATGAGTAAAGTACTAACAAAAGAAGAACTTCGTAAGTTGAATAGTTTTTGTGTGCTCAATAGTGATGTAATGAACAAATGGGTGACACTATATAATGAAGCAAGGGCAAGAACAAAAAGCAAAAGACAAGAATTTCGCACTAGATATGGACGTAATGCCTCATTTCCAGATCATCTAAATGCGCTCCCACGTCATATTGATATAGATTGGTTACATGAGGAAATGGAGAGAATGAAAAAAGAGGAGGAAATTAATATATCTCAAGAAGAGTGGGAATACGCACGAGGTTGCTTATTAAAGGTGAGACATACTATGAATTAATTTGTTTCTATAAGTTTTATTTTATATAAATAATTGACATGTTTGATCTTTTATCTTTTACTACTAGTGCACATTATTCAATGCACTTTGGTGTGAGGGTAAACATCTTCAAACTCAACGTATAGATGAAAAGAGAAATACCCAAGATTGTGGTGTCCTTGCTCACTTCGAGGATGCCAATGATACCATGGAAGGTTATTGTGGCTTGATCCAAGATATTTTGAAGCTTGACTTCAGACGATTCTTTAGATATGTACTAGATGTGAAGTGGTTTAAAGAAGTGGTAACAAATGGTAAGCATTGCACAATCAAGCGTCATCCAAGTGGTTTTGTAATCATTGACTCTACAAAATTTTACCAAAACAAGAATGACATATTAGTACTACCTCAACAATGCGAGCAGGTATATATGCAAAGGCTAATTTTTTTATATGTATACATGTGATATCTATACACAATATAATAAGTACTTAAGTTTTTGCTTTTGTTTTTCAAATACAGGTTGTGTATCATCCAATGGTAGACAATAACCGATGGTGGTATGTCATCCCTATATCTAATCGTTCAAAACCAATATATGGTAATATTACCGACATGGAGATAGCAGATGACAATCCAACAATTAATGATGATGTGCATGATGACACCGTAATGGATGATATGCGTGATATAGTACAAGATGAACCTCGCTAGGATGTTCAAGGAAACGCAGAAGAAGACAATAATGTGATTGTCGATGATATTGATGAAGTTATTGAGCAATATAGCAACACATCTGATAGTGGGATAGACTTATTTGTTTCGTTACCTCTTGGTAACATAGACCTAGAAGTAGACAGTTTAGCAATGGCTGATCTCATTGAAGATGAGATGGATCATTCACTATAATATACTTAATTTTCTTATTGATTCAATGTGTATTCCTAATTCTATTATTTTTATCATGCGCACATGTGCATACTCAAGAATCAATAGTCAATTTTAAAGCTAAATCGTTCCCCACATAGGCAATTTGGTGAAATATAGGAAATTCTCCAATATTTCCTATGTAGACAAGTACGTATTCCCCATCTATAACTAGGAAATTGCATTCCCTACATCTTATAATAGGGAATATAGAGCATTCCCTACATTCCTTTGAAAGTCCCTACATTCCCTACATTCCCTACATCTTATAATAGGGAATATAGAGCATTCCCCACATTCCTTTGAAAATCCCTACATAAGGAATTATAAGGATGTGATTCCCTACTTTTATGTAATAGGAAATTAAAGGTACAATGAGGATAAGATAAAGATGATGTTTATCACAATTCTCTATTTCTCAATTCAAGTTGATAATGTTGGTTTCGAGAAGGTAAGGACAAAGGTCACAAGAAACTCTAAACCACTTACTATATATAAAGTTCACATTATAACTAGGAAGATTACTAACCAAACTAGGAAGAATGTAGAATTTTCTAGTTATAACTAGATAATTTTGCCATCGCTAGTCTCTTCTAACTAGTAACATCCTTTTCCTAGATAGTATCTAGAAAATTGAAGCCCTATGTAGCAACATTATCTAGCAAGTTATTGTATAACTAGTAATAATATCAACCTAATTAGAAAATTTTACTTTTTACTAGTCATAACTAGCAAGTACTATCCTCTAACTAGGGAATTATAGATATTCTATCAAGTTAACTTGGAACTCATGATTTTTCTAGGTATAATTAGTAAATAAATATTCATTGATTAGACATTTACATTTGTATAATACTTACTCACAGCTAAGCTTTTCACATTGACACAAAAGCAAGACCACAATTGTTGAAAGGTAATCACAATAACAAAAAAGAAAATTAAAAGAAAGATGCTTAGTACACATGAATAACACAAATTGTGTGGCCCCAACAACAGAATCATTGCATTTAGCAACAATAACACTTACAATGTTGAGCAAAGTACATGGCCACATTGACCAAGCATATATCATGGCCATGACATCCATCTTATTGCAAAGCTCATGATTATATTAGTGAGAAAAAAGCATATTGCACCAATGGATTAAATAGAAACTCCACACACTAACATCATATTCCCTACTGTCCAAATGAGCAACAAGAGCAAACATTCAAAGTGCATGGCAAGAAAACCACACAATCCTATATACCCCATCATGAAAATTAGATAGCCATATTAAAAAGGAAAGCACATTACCAAGTGCATGACCATATTGGTCATGGAAGTGCACATGGAAAAAAAGAACCACCAAGGCAAAGTGTATAGCCATATTGAGAAAAAGCTAAATTGCATTGCCCAAAACATGTGGCTATAGAAAATAAAGCAAACTACATTGCTAGTTGTATGATGAAATATTATCACCTTTCAAACTAGCACTAAACTTATAAACTTCATGTCTTAACACAAAAATATAAGTACCAAGGATTCTAGTGATTGCCAACTATTGTAGCTAGCTCTATGTGGATGCTTGCAACATGATAGATGGGAAGCTACTTTAAGGTTCACTATGAGGTGACTTGAATAACAAGAAGGCTACACCTAAATAGCCTTACAAGGGTGGAAGTATATTACCTTTACAAAGAACTAGTGCTCCAAAACAAAGAAATCCTCATTTTATTAGGGTTTGAAGTTGAAAAATTCCATAGAAAAGTATCGATGGGAGCATATCAAATTCTCACCAATCTCAAAGGTAGGTGAAATAATTCAAACAATGTAGAAGCTCTTGCAAATTCTCAATGGAACATTGAAAGTGCATCATAATAAAAGGAAAACACAAGAGGAAAAGAAGAACAAATTAAGATTGGAAAAATTTTGAATTTATCTTTTGAGAAAAAATAAGAGAGCTAAAAGAAAAGCATGCTTTTTGTGCTAAGAACATGCTCAACAAGGCCAATATTAAAATAGATACAAGGAACTTTAGACACTAAACTAGATGGTAGATAGCCTTATATCTAGTAAATACACAATTTTTTCTAGTTAGTAACTAGGGTTTTTTAAATTGGAACTAGGTTTTTAATTTTACTAGATAGATTTGAAGTTATAACTAGTAAAATAAGTGTCTATATGGTAAAGCAAGGCAAATTTCTATATATCACCTAATATAACCATGTTTATTGGATAAAATTATGAAGCTATGGATCATAGGATAATGTGCATGCACAGTAAATCAAAACAAATTTGTATAGAACATCTAACATAGTCATGCTTATATAGTCATGTTAAGTAATACACATCACAATCGATAGGCCTAACCATCAACCATGTAGTCAATCTCAAATAAGACAATGTCAATACACACTTGTAATGGATATGTTTGTATGCATCCAAAATGTACATGTGCTATAAGATACATTTGTGCATTTTGATAACTTTTAATTCTTACTTACATAGCACAAATAGTTTACACATCCACAAATAAAATATCATTTTTATCAATATAAATTTTTTTCTTGTGACATTAAAACAAAGAAAAATCTCATTCAATTCAACTCAATGCCATGGCTCTAAATCTTGAAATTCCCCTCAAATCCCCCCTGAAGTGTGGGATATACGTAGCATCCATACAAGCACAAATAGTTATCAAAAGCATCCATACAAGCACAAATACTCCCACTTTCATGCATGTAGCATATTCAGGGGGTGAACAAGGAGAAAGAGATGATGGAACACACAGTACAAACATAAAGCAATAGAAGCAAGACAACAGGATGGAGATGGATTATGCTAACATTGTCATTGCTAGCATGAACATGGAAGAGCTAGAGAAGAAGATGTGGGGTGACCAAATATATTTCAATGAGAATTAAAAGAGAGTCACAATAGAATTTGGGGAGCAAGTGCTATGTGCATGAGTGGTATCCTTGTTTCCATGCATTCGGCAAAGCAATGCTAAGTATTCTCTATGCAACATGTACATGTATTTTAAGGGAAGGTCCCCCTTGAGGATGAGTTTGCTAGATTGTTTTGGCTCACCTATGGATCAAAGTGGTGCTCACATTGTTTTGCTTGCCATTAGACTTCTTTTGGGTCTTGCTTTCATCTAAAGCAAAAAGAGATTGGATTTTGGGTTCACTTGTTTGGGTTAAAGTGAGCCTTGTTTACATGCTTCCATGGCATCATGATTTTATTCCTGAGGAGGTTTTGCAAATTGAATGCCTAATATGGGCTAGTTTTCATGGACTTCCTACTTTGCAAGATGGAGAAGTTAATGTGCTAGTAGAAGTGCTAGGTAGAGTGCTCTGTATAATATCAACTAGTGGAGCAAGTGGCCTCTCGTACTTTGGGATAAGAGGAAGAAGATCCTTGAGATGCTCTGGATTTTTGATCCTAATGGGATTGAGTTTTTGGTCGATGTCAAATTCTCCCTCTTCTTGGATACATGCTTCAAATGCAAAGAAGATGGGTGCTTTGCAAAGGAATGCCCAAAAAGGAATTGAGATAAGAAGAAGCAAAGGAGAAAATAGTGGAGATAAGGAAGAACTTCAAAAGAAGCAAAAAGGAAAAAACATAGGTTGAGAAGGGTAAATTCAAGAAAACAAAAAAGCCTCAAAAGGAGGAACCTAAGGAGCAACCTAATCATCAGTCGTGATCCTAGAGATGCTGAAGTTAAAGCGGGATGGAAAGAAATAATTTCAACCACCAAAATCTTTGAAGTCTAATGGAGGTAAGAAATAAAAGCTTTCCCTTTAAAAGATTCTTGCAAATGTTTTATTGACAAGGCTATTTTGCTATTTTGGATTATGGAGGTTCGAACAAAGATATAATGTTAATTAGCTGGCTCACTATGATCTCTTGGACTGTGAGGTGCCTAGGAAGTCCATCCAAGAAGGATATGTTTAGTAGGAGAAAGAAATGGAAGCCCCTCTCTTTCAACACCTCCTTTCTAGAAAGGGAAGGATTCAACCTATAGCTGAAGGATATTTGGAAACAAACCAACAATAATCCAACATAGAACTAGATGAGATCCATAGCTATCATAACTGAGATTACCAAGATGTATGGCAAAGATCAGGATTGGATTCAAAGAGGGTTGCATGTTAGTAGTTAGCAATGCAGGGAGTACTATATTATTATGACTCTTTCTAAGTGTTCTACTAATGGGATGTTTTATCAACTTCTCAAAGAAGTGGAGTATTACATGGAGGACTTGCAAAAACATAAAGGTGAAGTTGCCAAAATTTAGTCTGAGGGAAATGGTATCTTATGGGACTGGTTCTTCGACCAATTAATTTTATGAATTGATGAAGCAAAATAAGCAACAAGAGTTCATCACTATGATAGATGATGGAGGAGGAATCGTGGAATTTATATAGGGATGTTTCAATCTCTTTGGAATGTATTTGTAAATGGTCTATGCTTAGGTCCATTTGAGGTAAAGATGTCGATGCCAAAGGGTGTCCCATGGTCCCATTAATCTTTTCCACCATAATCACCAACCCTTTGCTTAGGAATTTGGATTTGAAGGTGCAACATGGAGTAAGAAGACACTTGGTCTCCCAATTCTTTGCTACCAACAATAACTTACCAATATTGTGCAAGTAGAGAAGCAACTAGTCGATGTATTTGATGAAAGTGTATGAAAGTTTTCTAAAGCTATCTAGGGTTGTGACTAATGCGAGCAAAAGCAAGATTATTTACCTAATATAACAACAAAAAACTTTAATGGCCCCCTTTACATAGTGATTACACTTGCAAATATAAAGCCTAACATGCAATTATCTATATCTTTTTCTATCAAAATAGTTTGAAGAAATTCTAGTAAATGACGAAAGCTAATCTCTATGATCTCTTGGAATGTGAGGTTCCTAGGAAGTCCATCTAAGAAGGATCGGTTTAGTTGGAGAAAGAAATGGAAGCCAGTCTCTGTTTAGGTTCAGCACCTCCTCTCTAGAAAGGGAAGGATTCAACCCATAATTGAAGGATGCTTGGAATCATATGATAAGGTCTTAAGTTCCTATCTACACAGTCAAAAAACATGGTAAATTGCAAAGCACTCAATAGATTAAAAACTCCATAACTTGGAAGTTAGCTTAATACTCTTTTAGTGATAGTCATTAAGTGGAATGTTTTTGCATCTGCTTTGTAAAGTTGTTTTTATGGGCTAACTTGGAAGTTACCCAAGTTCCCTTTTAGTCCTCTCCATTAGAGTAAGGGGGCCCGAGTTTGTGACTTGTATTGGTTCCCCCACAGCCTGTAACTCTTGCATAAGAATTGAGTGAATTACTTTCACACAACTTTTCAAATCATAAGTGAGGTTGGAAAAACTTAAAGCTTGAAATGAATAATAGGGAAAGATAAAAAGATGGAGAGCCATCAATGTTATACAAAAAATAGACCACATAGTAGTTACAATGTGGAGCCCATTTTAGAACACACAAAATAGAGTCAAATTTGAAAGTTCCTCCACTAAGGCATACAATACCGATTTGATATGGGACCTTGTCAATCATGTTATGGGTAAAAATGCAAACTAAGGCTAGATTCACACTAGGTGGTAGAAGGAAGAGCAAAAGGGGGTGTGCCTCAGATGTTAGTCATTGCTTAGGCGAACATTTTCAGAGAAGTTTTCCAAACCCACAATAAATGTGGCGACCCTTCTCCCCTTAGAAATTGGTGTTTGGTTTTAGTGATTAGCTATTGTGCGGTGTTAAATATAAGCTAGTAAGAACCAATTTGGATAGAAATTTTGCTACAAGGCTCATATGTATCTAGCTTGATGTACCATGGCATTGTTGCAATAAAGGGGATAGTAAATTTATATTAACTCCCTTAGAGCCATGTCGTGCCTGAGGATATGGGCTTGTGAGTGTGTTGTGAGGGCTTTAGGTCCTTATAGTCACAACACTTGAGCCAAATTCATCAACTTGGCAAGAGCTTTTGTGTGTAGAGAGAGAACACAAAAGGAGAATAGAGAAGTTCTTATTAATCAATCTCCAACTGATAGCTTCTTTGAACTCCACCAAGTTCATGGGGTACCCTCAATTATAGAGGGTACTCCATCATCTCTATACGTGTTGATTGACAAGTTGCACTAGTTAAAATGTGTCGGCTACACATGCTATAAATTCAACTCCATAGGCTAGCGAAGGTACAATTTACATGTGTGTGTCTTGTCCTATCTATTACCCTAAGTGCCTCTCAAAAATGTTTCAATGCATGCACTTTACCTCTTTCACCCTTAATTATAAGCAAGGGCAAGGAGCGATTAACCGAACCATGGTTAGATGAGAAATGCGATTAAACGAACCATGGTTAGACCTTTATGAGGCTTTGCGTATCTACGGGCTGTAAATTGCTTTGAGACGCCATAGCCAGGCAACATCACGAGGTATCATTACAGAAGCATCCTCCTTCCTCATCAACGTTCACAAGAGGAAGCTTTTGATTGAAGGCCTCAGCGGTGCATGAAAAGGATCGGTGGCCTTTATCGGCATTGCGGGCATGGATCTGTGCGCCTACTCTACTTCCGTGCTTCAGCTGGTCCTCAGTCCTAATCCAGAGGAGCACAAAGCTATTGAAGCTGCGCTCGCTCAGGTATGCTCTCTTGCTTTTCCCGATCACGCATATCTTTGTTGATTTTTCCTGAACAAAGTGTAATAGGCATGGTGCTTGATTTGGAATAAGTATCATTTTCTCTATGTCTCGGTTAATTCATGGTTTCCATGCGATCTTCTATGCTTCAGTCAGAATCTGTTTGCATTAGCTACACAAAGCAATGTTATGATCAATTTTAATATGAGAATCAATACATTGAGAGACAACCCTGTTAATGTCAGAAAAAAAGCCGTAATGTCGTTCTGAACATACTGTGCAAGCTGAATTTATGTGCTCAGATAATGCCTCACAAATCAATGGATTCAACTAAATTTCCTACTCTGAATATAGATCGCCTTCTAAGGAGCATTAAGCATTGGTGTCCTAGCTGCTTTATGATTTTCAAGTGGTGCCACATTTTTAAAACTTGCAAGCATATTGTGCAGGCTGAATTCAACTACTAGGATTGTACTTTATAGATCAGTAGAGTTAGCTTCTACTGAAGTTACTAGTTGAAACAGAATCACATTTGAATGGGCATTAAGGAGCACTAAGCAATGATGACTTAGCTGGTTTATGATTCTCACACCATGTTGCATTTTTAAGACTTTCACTTCCACTCTAAAATTGTCTTAATACTAATTTTTTTGGATGATTTGGAGTTGGTTCTAGACAGCATTTAGAGTTTCTTCTACCTTATGCAGCTAAATCAGAAGAGATAATAAGATGGCATAGCTAAAGTACCACCTTAGGCATGTTTTGAATGTTAAAGCTAATTGTGTATGGTTCAATATGTCAGTGATGTCATTCTTTGTAATTGACTACCTAAACATTTGGACTTTTAATGATCAGTTTTCAGTATCAACATGTACCTAGTCACCTCATGGGTTTGCTTCAAGTTGTTGTGACACCAAGTGCAGAAATTTCTGTACGTCAAGTTGCAAGTATACAGTTTAAGAACCTTACTGCAAGGCACTGGTCTCCCACTAATTCAGGTACTGCCCTTCTCAAGAAAGCTTCAAAGTTAAGAGTATCTTTATTTTTGGGCTACTTGAATCAAAGTCTTATTAACTCTGCTTAAGGGATGCAAAGTTAAAGGGATTCTATTGATTTTTTTTTTTAATGCTAGCTAAAAGAATATCAGCCAATTACAAAAACGCAGTTCGTGAAAGTCTTTTGGAAGCCATTGTTTCATTAGCAAATAATTTTAATATCATTTCATTATTTAATTGTCTTGTGGTGGATAGGACTACAAAGCCTGAAGTGTACAACCACTAGCACAGATTTTTCCATGGAGCTATGGGAGATTGCACTCTTGCAAGATCAAAGGGAAGGCAGTTTACTAAAAATGGCAGGGTTTCTCTTGGTTGTGATACATCAGGGCAGCTTTGACATAGTGCTTTTGGCCTTTTGCCATTGATCAATGCTTGTACCTCTTGAAAAGTAGTGGATTATAAGATTTTTAAGGTGATGCATCATTTGAAAAGATCTCTCCCAAGACTCATCAATAGGAGCAATCCATAAATTTCTAATGATGTTTCCTAGTGTGTAGAAAATGCAGATTTTGTTGGGTGGATGATGGCATCAACTCTCCATGATGGTGCAGGAGTTGGGCATTCTCCATGATGAGAGGTACCAAATGTTCGAATTCATTTTTAAGGACACAAACACTTTTTGATTATACATCACAACAAATTCATATACTAATGTACATGTTGATGGCCCTAAGTTGTAGAGAAGCATCTTACTTGCACTTGTCATGTTGTTGTAGGACTCAATATCAGATTCTCTAAGAATCTTCAAAAGCAGGGATTCTTTTCAGTATGCAGCTACTTAGCCAATTCTATTTAAGCTTGTAGGAAAATTTTGATCTCTCTTAGTATGATTGAAGGACCAAATCAAGGCTCACCACATCAAATACTTTCATGGTTGATAGCATCAAACTTGCTATGAGTTTGTCCTCTTTAACTCTCATCTACATGTCTTTTGTAGGAAGAGTTTGTCCTCTTTAACTCTCACGTTTGACCAGCTGGAGGCATATGGTGTGATGTTGATGTGGTAGAGTTCTCTTATTTTGGTATTCCAGCCGCAACCCCTAAGCAAGAGGTATACACAGAGCTGGCTGAAGGTTTAAGGGGCAATGACCCATCCATCACTCCAGGATCTCAGGTAAAAAGCTAGTGAATAACTTCAAAGTTTGAATACAAACTGCTTGTCTTGAAATTTAGTCATTCTATAATTTTACGTTTGTTTTGGAGGTGTGCATCTTACAACCAAGTTTCTAAATTTTATCTCAAGGATCACTTGCATAGCCTTAGAGCATGGTCATAATCTGGATGTGTCTAGTCTTTTGATGTCATGCTTGTGGTCTTAGTTCAATTTTCGGATCAAATATAGGCCTTTTTACGTAATCAAGATTGATGTCTTATATTGATCTAACAAACTGTTTAGTATTTTTTATTTAATTGAGTTGTATAAACTAGCATATCAAATGAGGGCATTTGATGCATTATAACTCCTATATAGTAACTTGCTGGTAGCCCTTGTGCGAGGCAGCAGGTAGCCCTGGGACACGAAATTGCTGTGCGCCTTCTTACTCTGGCAATCATCATCATTACCTGCTCTCTCTCCTGATGATTTCACAGCATCAATGGAGGTGTAAGGGCTCAAGGCCTTTGGCTCTTCCATGATTGTCCCCAACCCTTCTGCGAGGAGGATGCTGTCTATCCTCCGGATTGAATGAGTCTTGATGTTCTGGGCGTGGAGGCAGGGCAGGGACAGGAGGCTTTCTGTCTTCCTGATGATGACCATGGCTTCTTGATGGAGAACCCAAAACAGAAAAAACCATCAGGCTGTGTTTTGCAGATCTGATGGTCGTCTCCACTCCTGGCGGCTTATCTCCTACTGGCGACCCACTTTCAGGTTGCATTTTGGTGCTGGCGGCTTCTTTTCAGGTGATCTTCATCAGCTATCTTTGCGTTTTGCAGATCGAGGTGTTTGTAGGCTATCACAGCTTGCGTCTTGGTGGTTGGTGACCATCATTAGTTGCAATATATGTAAATAATTGTTGCATCATTACTAGTTTGACAATTCTGATACGTTTCTCTCTTTGGTGAATTTCACAGGTTGCAAATCAGGAGACATTTGGTACACTTGGAGCCATAGTACAGAGTAGGACAGGGACTTGTCAGGTTGGGTTTCTGACAAATCGACATGTTGCGGTTGATTTGGACTACCCCAACCAGAAGATGTTCCATCCACTGCCTCCAAATGTTGGACCTGGTGTTTATTTGGGTGTTGTGGAAAGGGCAACGTCTTTTATTACAGATGAGCGGTGGTATGACATTTTTACAAGTGTGAACCCAGGTTTCCCTCTTTGCTACTTTTTTTTAAGCTGTCTGTTGTTAAGGCATTCTTTATTGTCCATTTTATAAACTTCTTTGTGAGTTGAAAGAAGAATTCTGGTTTCCGTTTCTTGATATGACAATATTGATACTTGATGATGTTTGCTCATGGGGCAGAGACATTTGTGCGAGGTGATGGTGCTTTCATTCCATTCGGGGACAATTTTGATGTCTCCAAAGTCACAACTACTATCAAAGGGGTAGGTGAGATGGGAGATGTTATAACTATTGACTTGCAAGCAAGCGTCAACAACATCGTGGGGAGGAGGGTAATAAAAGTTGGCAGAAGCTCAGGGCTAACAGAAGGAAGCATCATGGCATATGCCTTTGAGTACGATGACGAGAAGGGAAATTACTTTTTCATTGTTTTCCTGATTATGGGCGAGAACCAGCAGGCATTTGACATGGAGGGAGACAGTGGCAGCCTGGTACTGATGCTTGAGGAAGGCAAGAAAAAGCCTAGCCTTGTGGGAATAATATGGGGAGGCACAGCAAATCGTGGGTGCCTGAAACTTCAGAATGGAGATGCACTTGTGAATTGGACAAGTGCAGTGGACCCACAGTCACAACATCGTCAATGGATCATCAGACTGTGACGAGGAGGATAGATTGGATGAGGAATCAGATGCAGCAGCTATTAGGAAATGTGCTGAAATTCAGCAAGCCATATCCATAGGAGTCACATCATTTTTGTTGACAGAGTACAAGTATTTGGTTTATTTCATGGGCATATTTGCTGCTGTCATTTTTTTGTTCCTGGGATCTGTGAAGGGGTTCTGTACTAAGCCCCAGCCTTGCAGATACGATCCAAAGCAGGAATGTGCCCCAGCTCTCTTTACAGCGATTTTCACTACAATTGCATTTATATTGGGAGCTTTGACGTCCATAGTGTCGGGATTTTTGGGCATGATGATCGCAACATATGCGAATGCTTGCACAACTTTAGTCTTGACGTTCTGGGCGTGGAGGCAGGGCAGGGACAGGAGGCTTTCTGTCTTCCTGATGATGACCATGGCTTCTTGATGGAGAACCCAAAACAGAAAAACCAAAAATATTAGCCGATTCAGACGCAATTCATCGAATATCACATGTACCCAGAAGGCGGGTCATTCTGCAGATGACAAGGAAACCCTCTTTATTTTGAAATTTGTTATTAATAGATTCTTAGCGAATCCCGCCCTTATCTATGCAGTGTGCGCTTGATTAACAAAAGGCCAAGACAACCCAAAGTGATCTTTTGGCATTTACTTCTCTTGAATTCCCTGTTTTCTCGAATTACCTTTGTTTGAGACATCAAATGCTGTTCTTGCAGGCCTTTTGAGGAGATCGACATGTCAAAAGGTTCATCATTCATGGGTATGCTGTTCCTCTTCACCTGTATCAGAGAATTCAGCACTAGATCGTGATTATTCCATGTCATCTGGGAACTCTAGTCATCTTCCTAGAGAAGATGGTCCTACATTGCAAGCATTGGCATCTGGTGCTCATCACCATTCGGAAGGTAGTGCTGCTTATTTCCTATGGCCTCCTGCATATAGGCCTCATGTTAGAGCAGAAGAAAGGAAAAGCTTCTTTTTTGGTCTACAAAAGGATCTAAACTCAGACATAAGTGAAAGGGTGCCCAATGGCAGGCAAGCTTCGACACTTCTGGATGTCATGACTATCCAAGCATATCATAGCAAGCACCTACACAGAGTCAACCTTGGAACAGTAGTGGGATTCCGCAGAAGGTAGGGGCATTTAACAAGTACTCCTGCAATCATTGTGTTTGTAGCTCAGAAGGTTCATAAAGCATGGCTTCAAGAGTGCGTGAGGCTTCCAACTTATCTTGAGGTGAAGGAAGTTGTCTCTAAAACCCATGGCATGTGGTTTTATGGCCTCTAATTCTGTGATCAAGTTTAAGCAATAACTGCCTAGATTGCCTGTACATGAGAAGCGTTATGATGTCAACTAAAGATCCACAGGTAATACTAGTTTCAATGTAGTGGACTTCTTGCTTAGCTTCATTGTTCCTTTTTCAGAAAAGTTTCCTTGCCTGGTTTTCCATGAGTAATGTGCAGGAGAAAAGTCCAGTTCTGTAAAAGTGCTGAATCATTATCTAAGTTGGCAAGCTGACACAGAAATATTATAGTTATACCCATTTGGATGATTTCAGGGACCAGGTGGAGGCATATGGTGTGATGTTGATGTGGTAGAGTTCTCTTATTTTGGTATTCTAGCCGCAACCCCTAAGCAAGAGGTATACACAGAGCTGGCTGAAGGTTTTGTTAGCCTGCTCTATTTTCATTCTCAGTCTGTCATCTCCTGGTTGTGAGCTCCTGTCAGAGTCTGGTAGGAGACAGAGGAGCTCTGTCAGCTTTGTATTTGCTGTTTCTGTTTGCGTTTCTTTTCCGGGTGTCACACAGCCCAAACTGGGCCTTTGGGTGTGCAGTCGGCCCATATTTGGGCAGGTCGGCCAGATTTGGGCAGGTCGGCCAGATCTGGCCAAGTCGGCCAGTTTTGGCAGGTCGGCCAGTTTTTGTGGCCTGGGGCTATTTATAGCAGCCCCCCTAGTCATTCCCAGGACATTCTTCTGCAGGTTCAGCATATTCTCCGTCCTCTCCCACTCCGGCATTGGTGCTGCCATTGCTTTCAGTCTGTTCAGGTGCCCTCACTGACGCTCCGGGCTGCGTGCAGGGACTGATCAGTCCATTTCACTGTATTCAGCATTCATTTCAGTCAGTGCGGATTTTCTTCCTTCATTCCCTGCTTTCTCTCCCCCCTCCTCTGTGTTCGTGTTCTTTTTCCGTTGCGCACTCTCACATGGTATCATTGCCTGACTGAGAGCACGGAGGACCTAACCTTGTGGAGAGATATCTCACCCCTCTTTTGCTGCTGTCACCTCATCTCCAACTGCCCAGGCGGCCCCTCCAAGTGGCCATTCTTCTTGCGTTTGCTGCAGACGACTCCTCCTGAGGCTGCCACATCATCCATCGGCCCCTCCTGCTTGCGTTTTTTATCAGGCGGCCCCTCCTTCAACTGGGCGACACATCATCAGGCTGCCTTTTGCAGATCTGATGGTCGTTTCCACTCCTGGTGGCTTATCTCCTACTGGCGACCCACTTTCAGGTTGCATTTTGGTGTTGGCGGCTTCTTTTCAGGTGATCTTCATCAGCTATCTTTGCGTTTTGCAAATCCAGGTGTTTGTAGGCTATCACAGCTTGCGTCTTGGTGGGTTGGTGACCATTATTAGTTGCAATATATGTAAATAATTGTTGCATCATTACTAGTTTGACAATTCTGATACGTTTCTCTCTCTGGTGAATTTCACAGGTTGCAGATCAGGAGACATTTGGTACACTTGGAGCCATAGTACAGAGTAGGACAGGGACTTGTCAGGTTGGGTTTCTGACAAATCGACATGTTGCGGTTGATTTGGACTACTCCAACCAGAAGATGTTCCATCCACTGCCTCCAAATGTTGGACCTTGTGTTTATTTGGGTGCAGTGGAAAGGGCAACGTCTTTTATTATAGATGAGCGGTGGTATGACATTTTTACAAGTGTGAACCCAGGTTTCCCTCTTTGCTACTTTTTTTTGAGCTATCTGCTGTTAAGGCATTCTTTATTGTCAATTTTATAAACTTCTTTGTGAGTTGAAAGAAGAATTCTGGTTTCCGTTTCTCGATATGACAATATTGATACTTGATGATGTTTGCTCATGGGGCAGAGACATTTGTGCGAGCTGATGGTGCTTTCATTCCATTCGGGGACAATTTTGATGTCTCCAAAGTCACAACTACTATCAAAGGGGTAGGTGAGATGGGAGATGTTATAATTATTGACTTGCAAGCAAGCATCAACAGCATTGTGGGGAGGAGGGTAATAAAAGTTGGCAGAAGCTCAGGGCTAACAAAAGGAAGCATCATGGCATATGTCTTTGAGTACGATGACGAGAAGGACAATTGCTTTTTCATTGTTTTCTTGATTATGGGCAACAATCAAGACACACATGTTGCTTAATTAGTTTTTAGTTCTATGCTCCTTTAAAATTATTTTCATTTTTCTTTTGGTTGCTAGAAGTAGATGTTGATGACTTAATTTGTTTAATCTATTTTAATCATTAGATGTATGTTATTGATCCTTACTTAGTAATGATGACATTCTCTATATCATTTTCTAGTTAAAAATTTATTGTGCAATTTCTTGTTTGATATTAGCATGTCTAAGAGGAAGGGCAAAGTAGATAAAGTGATAAGGAAAAAAGAGAATTTCCACAGAGTTCCCTAGTTGAAAGTACATATAAGTAGGGAATGTAAAAAATAGGAAAAATGAGAGATTTCCTAGTGAGAGTACCTAGGGAATCACCTCTAGAAAATTTTTCCTATATATGAAATATTTCCTATATATGAAATATTTCCTATATAGGAATTATTCCCTATATAGAAAATTTTGTATTTTCCTATGTAGGAAATATTTCCTACATAGGAAATGTCTTATGTGATTCCCTACTTATTCTCACTAGGAAATGTCCCATTTTCCCTAGTTTTTACTTTCCCCACTTATATGTATCTTCAACTAGGGAATTCCATGGGGAATTCTCTTTTTTTCCTATATGGGGATCGATTGAAAGTTCCTTGTGCTGCCGCGGCCAGCAGGCCGCCTGCAGGAGATCATAGACAGGGTGTATGGCGACCCTCCGACGGTAAACCGCATCCGTCTGATAACGACGATGGACGTTCCAGAGAACGAGCTGCCCGAGAGCGACGGAGACCTCATTCTCATGGTGTACAATGCCGCGGCCATTATGTTTGAGACGCGTGCTCGTCCGTCATCGGCGCCACGGCCGGCCTGCAGGTCAGTCATCGACGCGCTTCCCTGCGTCGACCCGGTCGAAATTTTTCAGGTTCGTGCAAATCAGGAGGTAGTTGCGCATCTGCCCGATGGTCAAGATCCGGAGGATCTAGCTGATCACGATGTAGTACCTGTCGTGTGCTCCGTTTGCTTGGCCACCGACTTGACGTCCACCTTCACTCGGCTCCCCTGCCGGCACCTCTTCCATAAAGCCTGCATCGTCCCTTGGCTCTCTACTTGGAGCAACTCTTGCCCTCTCTGTAGAGATCAATTGCCCACAACCGACGTAGCATCACCGGCCGACCAGCTCCGATCGAGCAAGAATCAAGATTGGCATTTGTAGCTATACGATGCTGTACGGTTAGTCCACGATAAGGGAAGCACGTGTTGGCGATCCTGAATAGACGTACTAATGAAAATTTTCTGCATTGTGTAGTTCTCAAATGTAGACATGGAAAAGTTTCATGAACCTTTCATAAGAGGGTACGGCAACAAGGAACTTAGATTACATGATCAGCTTTAAGCATCATTAGCTTTAAGCGGCATTGCATGTAGCAGTGTAATGTTGTGATTAGCTTATTTGCACCATCTAAATGTGTATACCCTTGTGAGAAGGGTGAGTCCAACTTAAGACATGTAATTTATAAGCTTGTACACGAGTTTGGCTTCCTCCATTTCACTTGCCTATCCACTTTCCTACATCAGTTGGCAATCAATGCACTCTTGAATTGTATATTGTTGTGGACCAAATTCCATCATGAGGGTTGTATTTGTGTTTTGCATTCACACATTTATGGTTCTTATTCATACCATGTCATTTGTATTGGGCTGCATGAGTACATTTTAGGAGTCTTGTTGTAATCTTGTCCACGCCATTGTATTAGACTTCAAGCTCATACAAATAAATGCAATTGCAATTGTGCAATAATATATCAAGGGAACAAAATTCAAACAAGAAATATCCTACAAAGGTAAGATGCTTTCATGGATGTGAGAAATTGTTGCAAATTGCACTTGCTTCGTGAAACATCCCATTTACACTTACTTTTGTCATACAATAACTCATTGAACCACCAAGGGCATCAAAATGTACTAACATAGCATACTATAAACACATGTCAACATCCAAGATTACAAGAAAAATCTATGCAAAACAACATTGCTCAAACGTGAGATTTACCTACTTTTAACTTTAGATTGTGTAATTTGGACTAGAGATTTTATTATGCAAAACTCATCCTCCATCTTGAAACTAGTAATTCCATCCCTCCACCCTCATTGTCATAGACAAGTCTAAAGCTCATAACTTGGGCTATAAGTCCTTTATGTCATTTAAGGGCCTATCTAGGATAGCCTATTATTGGTAAACTTTCATGAATAGAATATATCATCAATCTATTTAGGGATAACCAATTTAAATTGTGCTTTCCTAAAAGCATGTGTGAATTTTTATGAATAGAATGCATCCTTTGTCTATTCAAGTGATTATATTTCCCTTTAGACTATATCCTTCTAAACATGACAACTTTAGAAACTCAAAGGACAACATTCACTTTCTCAAATCCATATGAGGTACTTGCATAGCTTTGAGTTACCCCTTGAAAGCTCCCCCTTCTGTACCCTCTAATCGTGAAGGACCTCTCTCGATAGTAGGCGAAGGACCAGTGGCAAAGCTCCTTCATCAAGTCGTTGATACAGATAACAAATTTTAGCCATAGCCTTTCAAGTTAAGTAATAAGCTTAGTAAGCTTCAAAAGAAGCTTATCAAAAGCTTCACAATCTGTTTTTTAATCGTCTGCGGTGGCAGTATGAACTGACCACCGTCGATTTGGCCGAAAACGTCCTCTAGTCCACGAAAATAAAGCTTAGTCACTAAATTCATAAGGTCAACCAAATTTCTAGCTTTTGACCATTTGTTGTCATGGTTTACTTGTCTTGTGTGGCAATTGGCCATTTATCATGTTACTCACACACACACACACACACTCTCTCTCTCTCTCTCTCTCTCTCTCGCGCTCTCTCTCTCTCTCTCTCTCTCTCTCTCTCTCTCTCTCTCTTTGTCCCTCCCTCTCATGCCTCCCCATGAATGTTGTCCTCTTCCTCCCATCTCTCTTATCTTACCCTACAAAAAAATCAACCTATGATTGTGAAGCTAGGATAGGAAATAGTATCACACAAGAGAAATATAATGTCTAGTGTTGAATTATAGTTGATGTAGTGAAAATTACAATATCATCGAGATGTACAAAAAAGTGGTTCCATGAGTAGCGTTATCATACTGGCAATTATTGGTACATCTAACATGAGTACTAATAGTTATAAGGGATGGATTATATATGATGTAACATCCCTTCTTCAAAGGAATCTTCTTGTGATAATAAATAGTATAAAGAGATAGAGATCAAATATGAAAAACAAGAATCTATTACATTCTAAATTGTCCAAGTATAGGACATTGGAATTAGCTTGTCATCACAGGTTTTTCACAATAAATGTATCAATTCTCATACACCTTAAAAGAATACGTTAAATTGACAATTCCATTTCCTCAAAAGAGGTAGATGTGTTTGAAAAACTTTTTGTCATATCTTACATTGCAACATGAATATCGTCCTTATTATCAATGCAAAGAAAGATGGACAAGGTCTTCACACTAATAGATAGCTCATCCAAAGTTAGTACATGCCCTCCTTTGTTACAATGCTAACAACTACATGTTTACATTTTCTCATCAAACATGATAGAAATTTTTTATGCTTTGTGACCCAAGAATGGATCTTAAACCATGAATATCAAATCCTCTAATTAGCATCACAACATCATTGATTTGGGGTCTACTTCTTTTTAAGAATGTAGTAGAGACCAACAGTTTATGTACATTTCACATATGAAGTAAATCCTTTAGCTTGTTTCGATCTCTTTAATTACTTCTAATGAGAGAAATTAAAATTATTATCATCATGAAAATAAATGCAAAAAATAAGTGACTATAGCTAACCAAGTATCTTATGTGACCCAAGACTTCTGTAAATGGAATGCTAGCCATAAGATCTTATTCCTTTAGTATAAACCTTGAAATAATAGGAATTGAGTTACCTTTGCAAAAGGAATGGAAAGAGAAAGGCAATCTTGCATATGATATTTGAGCAATACATCATTAACTTATGTATATGCACCTCATGAGGATTGCTAAATTCAAATACCAAGGCAATAAGTTATCAACATAATATCATTAATTTGTAATTGTAAATGAATGGTGTCTTGTCTATTGTGTATTACTCTAAGCTTTGTAAAGAACACAAGGACACTTACATATATGTACCTCATGAGGATTGCTAAATTCAAATACTAAGGAAATAAGTTATCAACACAATATCATCAATTTGTAATTGTAAATGAATAATTCCTTGTCCATTGTGCATTACTGTAAGCTTTGTAAAGAATACATGGACACTTAAAGATCTATGAGGCAATCCATAATGGTATGTTTGAAGGCATAGGAGCAATTCCATCCCATGTTAACAAGATTGATTCTCCATTTGATAGTCATGGAATACGGAAGAGATACAAATTATTTCCACTATCAAGTGTGGAGAGACTGAATGCATTCAAAACTGCTAGGAAACTTGAGATGAGAGAAGTTACCACCACCACAATTCCTACGTATATAGAATGGAAAGGGACACCTTTGAGTAAGGAAATCTTAGTCAAATTTTTTTTATTGTGTTTCCTCTTGTGAGATCATAATTGTTTCTTGATTTGTGTGTCATCGTTCATGTCATTGTTGTGAATATTCAATCAAAGATAGACAAGCTTGATCAAAATTGATCTCGTCTTTGTTACATAATATGGTAACAATATTATCATAAGCAGGATCCCATACAATATCAAAAAGCTCTGTGACCAATTGCTTTCGTTGAATAGCATCACCAGTTGTAGCAAGCTGATTGATAATGTTCTTAAATGATTCAATATGTGTTATCATAGAAGTTGTGTTGTTGTATTGTAACTTAGTAAGTTGGCTACAAAGATAAAGTATTTCTGTAATAGATTTCTTATCAAAATTTTCTATCAAATACTCCCACATAACTTGTGAGGTTGAAAGATTACATAGATCAAGCATAAGCAATACTTGAAGAGTACAAAGGATATACCAACGAGCTGCTTTGTCACGTCTAACAACCCACTCATTATAAATAGTTTTCCATTCTTCAAAGATAGGTCCTATAGTTACCAATGTATTATCATGAGCCTAATCAATTGGTTGAGTCTATGATCTTGAAGCTGAAGGGCTAAAGCAAGTGATTCTCAGCTTAGATGAGGTCTATGATCACTGATCTGTGTGGGAGGAGGTGATCTTGGCTAGAAACTCCATGAAACCTGCAAGAAGCTCCAAGAAAGGGTGAAGAGAACTCCCTCCATTCAAAGTAACCATAGTTTGTTCCCAAACTAAGTCGGGTTAGCTCTTCTTTACCCTAATTACCTCCAATTTTGGATGAAATTTGATAAAGAACTGCCACTTTAGCCATCCTCCGCCATATCAGACCTTGGATATCTCCAGATGTAGTCTCTTACTAACTATAGATGGTCTGTAGCTCTCCACTAGTCATTGTCTTATGTACAATACTTGTCTGAAATTGATTTTGATCGAGGAAAATAGGATTGAAAAATAGAAGGAAAAATGGATCAAAGACCAATGCTCTAATACCACTTGTCAAAGAGTGAACTAGAGAGAGAGAAAGAGGAGAGAGAAGAATGCAAAAGAGAGAGAAAAAGAGTGAAGAGGGGAGAGAAAGACTAGATTTGGAGAGAGAGAAAGAAGAGAGAAGCCATGGAAGTTGTGAGCAAGATGGGAGAGAAGGATAGAAATTGTATTAATGTGTCAAAAAGATATGAAAATTTGCATGTCCTCTCCTTTTATACCAATGGTAGTGTGACAAGGCATAATATGAATATTATTTACACTAAGTCCTTATGATGCCAGGAGGCATATTCCACGGTGGATTCCGTAAACTTAGATGACCGGGGCTCATACACAAAGAGGATTCTTTGTGCGAGAAGTTGATGGGGACGCCTGTCCTTTTCGGGCGTTTCATTAATTTAGTATGTACATGGGTGATTCCATAGCGGGTGATTCCGCAAAATGCATATTAAATTAATAAACATTTATGAGTTCAGAGTGCGCACTCGTAATAAATTAAGGTTAGGATTTATTTCTAACCAGTTGATTTATTTATGTAGCTGAAGACTGCTAGGTATTCACTTTTGTCGGTTTAATTGTATTATTTTACTAACGATTGTGAATGCTTCAGTTGATGTGTAGAGATAGCAGCAGTGGCGGAGGAAAGCATTGGAGTCTAGCGAGTATTCGACCTTTGGACTATATTTTGATAGACGCCACGCCTATATTTTGTTATGTCTATTGAGACATCGATTATTGATTATTATTTTGTATGCGCCTATGCGCCTGGATATGTTATTTCTATTTGGACATTGAGATTGGGCGTGCCAGATTCTATGGGCACCGTCCATTAGCTTTATTTTCCTATTTTTGTAGAAAGCAAACTCAAAAGCTAAAAGCTTGTCATATTTTTGTAATTGGGCTATTATTGAGCATGAAGATTGGAAATATACATAAAATACATGCTTTGTGAAGCGCTCACACAAGGCATGGGGGAGATTGAACCCAATTTGTCTCTCGCCTCTTGTCGTGCATGCTTTTACATTGTTTTTTGTGCAAAAAGGTAGAGTTCATTGTTCTTGAGGACCTTCAGGGATTCACTACGTGAGCTATCTGCGACCGATCTGCGCACCACCTTATTCCTAGCTTCTTACATTATTTGGGGCTCAAAATATATGTTGTATATGGGATGTCAATGGAAAATACCAAAGTACATTGTGGAAGTCTTTCTACTCATATATTTATAACAAGGTGTTTCATATTTTGGACATCTATCCTTGCTCTCATATTCACATGACGGGTAGTTAAACGCGGATATAGACGCGCATTTGGGCTTTATCATAATTTTTTGTTTTTAAGATAAGTTTTGATAGTGAATTCTTATCATACGTTTTAATGTATTGATGATGATTTTTGTGTATTTAAAATTGAGATCTTATGTAAACATATGAATGACAAATATTTTGATGTTGTCATGAATTAGCTTTAATCATGTCGACGTTGTCATCACCTAGTGCATTGCAAGCTGGTGAGTCAATGAGCACATCCTCAAGTGAATATCTTGCTGAAGTGGATCCCTCTCAACCACGACTATGGAAAGATGATGAAGACTTGAGGATGACCTCTATAGTTTCTCAAGGAAAAGGAATGAGTAAAGTACTAACAAAAGAAGAACTTCGTAAGTTGAATAGTTTTTGTGTGCTCAATAGTGATGTAATGAACAAATGGGTGACACTATATAATGAAGCAAGGGCAAGAAGAAAAAGCAAAAGACAAGAATTTCGCACTAGATATGGACGTAATGCCTCATTTCCAGATCATCTAAATGCGCTCCCACGTCATATTGATATAGATTGGTTACATGAGGAAATGGAGAGAATGAAAAAATAGGAGGAAATTAATATATCTCAAGAAGAGTGGGAATACGCACGAGGTTGCTTATTAAAGGTGAGACATACTATCAATTAATTTATTTCTATAAGTTTTATTTTATATAAATAATTGACATGTTTGATCTTTTATCTTTTACTACTAGTGCACATTATTCAATGCACTTTGGTGTGAGGGTAAACATCTTCAAACTCAACGTATAGATGAAAAGAGAAATACCCAAGATTGTGGTGTCCTTGCTCATTTCGAGGATGCCAATGATACCATGGAAGGTTATTGTGGCTTGATCCAAGATATTTTGAAGCTTGACTTCAGACGATTCTTTAGATATGTACTAGATGTGAAGTGGTTTAAAGAAGTGGTAACAAATGGTAAGCATTGCACAATCAAGCGTCATCCAAGTGGTTTTGTAATCATTGACTCTACAAAATTTTACCAAAACAAGAATGACATATTAGTACTACCTCAATAATGCGAGGAGGTATATATGCAAAGGCTAATTTTTTAATATGTATACATGTGATACCTATACACAATATAATAAGTACTTAAGTTTTTGCTTTTGTTTTTCAAATACAGGTTGTGTATCATCCAATGGTAGACAATAACCGATGGTGGTATGTCATCCCTATATCTAGTCGTTCAAAACCAATATATGGTAATATTACCGACATGGAGATAGCAGATGACAATCCAACAATTAATGATGATGTGCATGATGACACCGTAATGGATGATATGCGTGATATAGTACAAGATGAACCTCGCCAGGATGTTCAAGGAAACGCAGAAGAAGACAATAATGTGATTGTCGATGATATTGATGAAGTTATTGAGCAATATAGCAACACATCTGATAGTGGGATAGACTTATTTGTTTCGTTACCTCTTGGTAACATAGACCTAGAAGTAGATAGTTTAGCAAGGGCTGATCTCATTGAAGATGAGATGGATCATTCACTGTAATATACTTAATTTTCTTATTGATTCAATGTGTATTCCTAATTCTATTCTTTTTATCATGCGCACATGTGCATACTCAAGAATCAATAGTCAATTTTAAAGCTAAATTGAATTTTCCATAATAAAAAGGAAGTATCTTTGATCATCTTCAAGTACGTAGAGAAATTACGAGATACACATTGCAATGCTTGCTACTAATTGTAAGGTTTCTGTCGCTTGCCGCTAATTACTTATATCAGGCTTGTCAACTAGAAGAACTGCTATTCATTAGAGAGCAATGAAAAAGTAATTATTAACTCAATTTTTTTAATTCATTGATTCAATGTGTATTCTTAATTCTACGGTTTTTATCATGCGAACATGTGCATGCTCAAGAATCAATTTCAGGTGGTTAAATAATTATTAACTTTGGTTTTTTAATTATGTGAATTGCTAATTTTAGGTGGTTAAATAATTGTGCATCTGCTGGCACGTCTATATTAGCATCTATTTGCGCGGATATATAGACACAAAATTGACGTCTATTTACACACACGTTACATACACTTATAGAAGCTCTGATGGACGCACCCCACTTTGCGCGTCTAACATACGCGTCTATGCCTTGTTTCTGTTGTAGTGGGCTTTCTCCCATTTTTCTTTTCCCATAGCTTGCTCAAAAGAAGTGGGTTCTGGTTCCTGTATCACTTTGACCATATAGGCGAGTAGGTTCACTCCCAGGTGCTCTCAAAACATCCCTGGTCTTCCTTACTCCAAGTGTAACAATAGAAGGAATACCCAACTCATCATCAATGCTCTGTTCTGAGCCACTAGATTCACTATCCACATAAGAGTGACCTGCATTCACATCAAACATGGGCTGATCTACCTTCTCTTTTCCTTTTCCTGAAACCTGCATACCACTATGTGCATTGCTTTGAGGAGATTCTCCTGACCTCAATCTGTCTGTCCATGGCGAAGAATGTGAACCACTACTAGAGGACACTCCAGGTCCACTAATATTTTGTGACTACTGCTGACGTGAATTTTGTGCAGCATTACCATTTTGTGCATCTACATCAACAATCACATTTACTGGTTTATACCTGCTACTCATCTCATAAAAAACAACATCTTTGCTCACTGTAAACTTACGAGTAGAAGGGTTATAGCATCTATACCCTTTCTGCTTGCAGAGAGTAACCAATAAAGATACACTTCTCAGCTTTTGGATCCAACTTGGATCTCAACTCATCTCGCACATGAATATAGGCAATGCAACAAAAAATTTTCAAATGAGAAATATTTGATTTTCTATCAGTATACCTCTCCTCTGGAGTCATCCCATGTATTGCTGCAGTTGGAGTCCTGTTCATTATGTAGACTACTGTAGCAACTGCTTCAGCCTAGTAAAAATTTGGCAAGTCTTTTTCATTGAGCATGGCACAAGATACCTCTCCAATACGCCTGTTTTTCCTTTCTGCAATTCCATTTTGTTGTGGGGTATAACTGCATGAATATTGTTGCATGCCATGCTCTTGCAGGAACCTTGCAAACTCATTTGAGAGGTACTCTCCCCCTCCATCTAACCTTAGGCATTTTATTTGCAGGCATGTTTCTTTTTCAACCATAGCTTAAAGAGTTTTGAAATGGCTAAATACTTCACTTTTCTTTTTCATAAAATACACCGAAACTTTTCTACTATAGTCATCAATAAAAGTGACAAAATAATGACAGTTTCCAATAGATGCAGCTTTAGTAATCCACACATCAGAGTGGATTAATTCCAATAGCTTTTTACCCTCTTGAACATGTCTAAGAAATGGTTTCCTTGCCTGTTTTCCAAATTGACACGCTTCACATACCTTATGCATTTCTACAACGTTGAATTTAGGCAATCCTGCAACAATATTTTGGGCCTGAATTGATTTAAGTCACTGTACATTAACATGACCAATGCGTTTATGCCAGATATCAATATCTGCAACTACACTGGTCCCATGTGCAAACATTGCTGCACTCAATTCAGGCATGTCTGCATCCAATGTAAACATTCTGCCCTTCTTCTTTCCTTTTGCTATCAAGCGACCTTTATTTTTCATATTCTCAACAAAGCATCCATGAGGATTAAATCCGACCTACAAGCCCTGCTCAACCATTTGACCAACAGAAACCAGATTCTTGGTGATATTCGGGATATGAAATACATCTGACAGGTATTTCTTTTTCCCATCCTGCATAGACAAAGGAATTTTTCCAATCTGCACAATAAGATGTGCAGTATCATCACCAATCTCCACAAATCCTAGGTTTTCCATTTTCCTTGCATCCTGCATCCATTCTACATGACCTGTCATGTGGTTTGATGCACGTGAGTCAACATACCATACTTCATTGCTTTCTTCTGCACTTGTCACAGAATTGTTCATGTGCTGCATCATAAACAAATGCTCATTTCTGTCATTACCATGTCTACTAGAAGATGCATAATTTCCTTGTTGCGATTTTACATTCATGATGTCATTCTGCTTTTTATAGCAGTCTTTAGCCATATGACCCATTTTACCATAGTAGTAGCATTCAACATTGTTGTTTGCATTTTGGCCTCTTTGCCATCCACCACGACCTCTTTGGCTCCCCATGCCTCTTGAGTTACCATGTCCTCGTCCATAGGACTGGTTTTCTTGAGTTTGCTGCATATATCTGATTTCTACCACGGCCTCCAAATCTGCCTCCTCTACCTCTACCTCTACCTCTTCCAGCATTTGAGTAGAAGACATTTTCTTTTGAAGTTCCTCCTGAAGAAGATGCACCACCATTTCTCTGCTCCTCAGAAATTAGAAGAGCAATCAACTGCTCAAAATTAGGAAATCTTTCACGGATGGAAATGGATGTTCAGAACTGTGCATAATCCTTTCTTAGACCATTCAAGGTCACAAAAACTAAATCATCATCTTCCACTGGTGACCCAATGGAAGCAAGTGCATCTGCAATCTTCTTTACCTTCATGTGGTAGTTATTGATGCTCATACATTCTCTTTGCACATTGTGCAACTCTTGTTTGAGCTGCATTTTTCTGGCTTGCGTATTTGTGCTATACATTTTTGACAAAGTATCCCATGCCTCCTTTGGCGTACTTGCATCCTGAATATGCACAATCATAGAGTCTGAAATACTGATAGACAGCTAGTACATAACTTTTCTGGCTCTCTCATGCCATCCTTTAAATACCTGCATTTGCTGTTGATTGGGAACATCAGGAAGAACTGGTTCTTCTTAATTTCCTACAATAAATTCCCAATATCCTTTTTCCATAAGGAAATTCGTCATTCTAAACTTCCATGCTTGGAAGTTGTTCTTGTCAAGCTTTTCAGTGACAATCTGTGAAAGAGAATCAGATGCCATTACAAAACACTGCAAAAAATTCTATTACTGCAAAAAACACAGCTTCAGCCTCACAAGGGCAAATCTACAAAACTAACGAAAGTAGTATTTGACCACACAGTCACTTCCGAGTGACGATTTTGCATCAACAGGAAACAAGGATGATTTTGTAACTCCCAATGTCTCTGCGTACAGGCATACGATGCAATTTTTACGGTAACTTTTCACCGATCTGTAGAACAGTGGTCCCACAACAAAAAATAGGACATTTTCTTGAGTGCGTGCGGAAAACTTCTGCCTCCAAAACAGGCCCCGAAATGGCCTCGAATAAAAAAAACAGGGCAACCAAGGGCTAAAGCCCTTGTCCTGTAGTATATACTGCCCTCTTGCTACACCGAAAGGGCGTCTCAATCTGAGACAATGCACTCTTGCACTTTTCGGCTGTGCTACCTGCGGAGACTTGCTCCCAAACTCGAAAAATGAAAGCAACACTGGTCCTCTTACCAGAACACCGCGAACTTGGTTTACTTTCTTGAGCTTCTTACCACGAACCAGGCTCTGATACCATGTCAAGATTGTGGGAGAGAAGGAAGGAGTCTCACTTGTAGCTTTCTAACTTGCACAATGGGGGAATACACACACAAGTGGAGGCTGAAAATAGTTTTCCTCTTCTTAGTTGTGTAAGCCAAAAAGAACTCTTGTACAAAGAAATAGAAGAACCCTATATATGGGTCTCAAACCAAACTCAACTAACTAAGGTGGCATACTAACTGAGCCACGAACTAGAGTAGATAAGGATAGCTGTCATCTAGCTATTATTCATGGGCGGTGTACCAACCACATCTGGAGCTAACAAGTCGGTGACATAAATGCACAATGGTCACCCTAGCATATCACGAGTGGAGCTCGATATCTCAACAAGAGATTAGGTGGGGGGGCGGGGGGGGCGGCATCGGAGGGGGTGTTACTAAATGTATGTAACCCTATCACAAGGGTTCAAAAGAAGTGTTTTTAAAATTTGATTTTGAATATATTTATTTATATATAGAAGGGTCTTATTTAAAGAAGGTATTCACAAATTGGATAGAAATAGGGTGTATTTTTATTCATGAAAATTTCACAGATAATGGGGGTTTTAAAATAGACCTTGAATACATCTCATATATTTTTTAAAATTCACGAATAAGGGGGTTTTAAAATAGAGGTTGAATAGGGAGGGTTTACATATAGTGAATCCCCTAAGGAAACAAAACAGATAACAAAGATAATCATATCAAAATACTCTCTCAATAATAACCCAACCAAATGGACTCCCAAAAAAATTCAAATTGAACCCACTTGAAAGACTTCTTTCACATAAAATTATAATTTATCTATAGTATGCTCATGAAAAGTACAAAATGATCCAACGATTTACTTCCTAATACTACAAGTCCTAGACCACAAAAATTAGTGGAAATGGCATGTAAGGGCATGCTCATTTTACAAGCAATTTGAAATGATCCAATGATTTACTTCTAATACTACAAGTCCTAGACCACAAAAACTAGTGGAAATGGCATATAAGGGCATGCTCATTTTACAAGCTATTCAACAAGAAAACTACTATTAATGATGCCATTGGGATTAGGATTCAAGAGAAGGTATGGAATAATCAAGGAAAGATCCCACTACCAACTAACAACAAGAGGTGGTAGCATGTTAACTATAAAAACAAAATCCCTATGTGAGATGTTGTATACTTTTAACACAAGAAAACTTTGATATATTATAATGTTCATTTAAAGACTCCATAGCAAATTGATGACAACATAGAAGAATATCTAAATACTGCTCAATTAGTATATGAGAGTTTGTACAATGTGTATAATTTTAATCACATTACTTTGTAGCGATTTTAATCAAATAAATTTCTCATTTGGCTAGTTTCAAGTTTTTGATACTTGCTTTTTCCTTCTAGCAAAAGATTTCAATAAAACAAGTTTCTCATTTTGCTAGTTTAATCTTTCTCATCTTTGCTTTTTCCTTCTAGCAAGAGATTATTACCTTTGTTTTGCATAATGTATCTTTTTCTCTTGTAGCTTTGCCATGGGGGATTCTTAATAAGGTTGGTATCCATGTCATGCATGTATGCATGCCTTGTCTTTACCCATGGCCACCATAGCCTCTAACAAACATAGAAGTTGGAAAATGTCTATTTACCTCCTAGCCATTCAAGAGAACATCCCATTTTTGCACACGTATGGACTCTATATTTAACTTAACATTGACGATTCCATTTCTACTAATTGCTAATCATTTGACCCTTTGGTCTACATATCCTTATACTCATCTCTTAGCATCATATGCCCTGACATCAGCTATCCACAATCAATCCTTCACTGGCCCATGTCTTAGCATACATAGATTGGTTTCCCATTATTAGCATTATGATCGAGCTATTCTAGAGAGTATGTCTACTTAGGACCTATTAGTGCTCTCACAAGCAACACTCCTGTACCTACAAACCACTTATTAATTCAAGCATTTCAAGCAACCAAACTATGGCTACCTCACATAGCTAATATGAACTCTCCAAATGAATGTAATAAGCTTACAAGCTGATCCATTCATTGTAGTCTAGCCACACGAATTCACCAATAGCTCCAAGATCCAAGGAATGCATTGAAGCAAGCTCCATCTTCATGCTCCACCCATTGTGCTCATTGTACAGAGATGAGAGAAGAGAAGAAGAAGAAGAAGAGAGAAGAGAAGCAAGAGCTTTTTGCCATGTGGCACCTACATGAGGGGATGAACACCTTCAATGGTTTTTCCTTATATGCACATTGACAAGATGAGTGCCTTAAATGGTTCTCCATTAATACGGGGCATGTTCCCAAGAGTGAATCTTGGGCAAAATGTTGATGGGGACACCTATCCTATTCGGGTGTGAGACTTGCAAGTGTGAATGTGGGTGATGCTACAATATTCATATCTCAAGTGTTAATGTCTACATGAATTGATTATTTAATGGAATTATAATGATTAATTGTTTATTATAGCTAGAGGTATTTATTCAGTTAAATTTTTTCTAACATGATTTTTTGAATTTTTGATAGCTTATGTGTAGAGCAAGATGAATTGGATATTCACGTGCAACCTTTTTCAAAGTCTTCTTCATTAAATTATTTAAATAAGATGCACCCTCGCTTACTCTAAGGTATGTGTATATACTCTTTGTAAATATTTTTAATATTTGAGATCCTAGGAGATATATTAAAGATATTTTGGAAATATTTTATGGCTTTCAACAGTTGTGGATTGTGCAACTGATTGTAACCATTGATTTAATTAACTCAAACTCTTTTGCAAAAAGAGTGATCGTAAAGGGCCTATATCTTTGGGCAAAGCAAGATTCACTTTAATATTATAAATACGGCATGGAGGAGATGTCCATTCCATGTATGGGGAAAAATTGCACCCAATCGTATGTCATTCAAATTTACTTTACTCTTTTTTTTAGTTTTATGAGTCGTGCTATCAATTTTTATAAGAAAAGAGAGTAAGGAGGAGCTTCTTTCACTACAAGATATAGGCCTTATACCGACATTTAAAGCGACAAAAATGCAAACAAAAAAATTTTCCTCCGTCGTCGCAAAAAGCGTCGTTATTGGCGACACCATAGAACAGTCGATATTGGCATCACTATCAGCGTCGCTATTAGCATAGCAACACGAGCAGTAAAATTTGCAACGCTAATAGCGATGGTAACAGGGAAAAAAAATTTGTGGCAAGGCAACACATATAGCATTGTGTGCTTTATGAGAGCCATATAAAATAGTTTCTGCACTACTATATACAATGCGCTTGCAAACAAAAACAATGTATACTGAAATCATAAAACTGATACATGAAATAAATACATGATTCCATAAAAAGCGATTGATACAATCATGACAGGATATCACTAATACATAGAAAATGTCTACATAGATCTGGCGACTCAAAAATAAAGGTGTGTGAGCTCCAAGGATCCAAGGGCGAGCTACGCATCCTCGTCCCCCGAAAGCTCGTCCCACCACAAAGGAGCATCGAACGGACTGTGCAGAAAAAGAAACAACACATCAGTCCACCATACAATAATGCATTCAAATATCTCATGGTAACTATAGACAAGAAAGATGAGTGACTTATAAGGCCGCCGCGTCTATACAATCGGTCGACCAATGCCCTGAGACTGTGCCTCTCTGCATATCGAGTCTCAAGACCAGTCGGATCGCGATTTGTAATGGAGTGCTGCAAAGAAAACAAAATGCTAACTGTTAGAAACATGATTGTCAGTACAAAGAATATTTCAAAAAAATAAACAAGCAAAATAAAAGAAAAACTTACAAAGTCCTCCAAATATGCCATGTGGCCGCCACTCCCAAGATGATGGACCACTCCCGCCTTGAGTCATACCCTTGCCGTCTCACGCTGCTGACTCCAACGTCTTGGAGAATTTGTAGCCTCCTTCCTCAGTCGGCGCCAGTCGTCTATATCTAACCACTTCGGCTTTGCAGCCCCACTCTTGATTGCCTTGCGTGGGTCGGATCGTCTATGTGACATGTATGCATGCATGCAATCCATCATCCAACCCGTAGAGAATCTATCTACTACGGAGCTGGCACTAGAAACTCCTCGTGCAAGGATGCTACTATGTAGTCCTTGCTCCCCTCTGGTATGTTCTTCCAATGTTCCAAGACATTGTGCCGAAAAACTTGTTGGCACAACTCTCTCATGCAAGCCATCACCCTCATCCCCTTATCATTCATGATGATGGCTCCTGACCTGCTATCAACTAGATATCCATAACCCCCAGGAGTCTGCCTAAGATGGGTCCTTTCCCATCTGCATCCATACTCCTAGGCATATCCAGGAGACCCCAGTACATCCGGTGTACTGATGGGGGTAATATCTCTCGGAGTGGCATCCACAGGGGTGCCACCTGCTAACGACTGTGCAAAAGCCGGAGTAACTGGAGTAGACATCCCCATAGGTGTGACAAATCCTCGAGGTCACACAGCTCTAGCTGAACGACGAGACAGAGACACCGCGTCTGTGTCTCCATAGCATCCACCTGAGCCACGAGAGCGAGGAGTCGCACCTATATCCCATGTCAACCGTGGGCTCATTGCCTCTGTATCTCTGCAGCATCCCCCTGATCTTGATGCACTCCCTCCCTCTGGCCCAAGTCATGAGTGTCGAGATCGTCTGCTCAAAGTCGAAGCTTCTGATCGCGCTGAAGCAGATCTAGCAGAGCGCCCTGACGAAGACCCCTGTCCCTTCGCGAGACGCTACGATAAAAGCTCCATGCAACCATCGTGTTGACATAAACCGCAACATCTCCTCCATGCCTTTGGGATATCGAATCGGTTGATGATGTGTACTACGTCGGAATTCAGCTTGTGCTTCCTCTCGATCTTGCCTAGCGATCTGGTACTTGGCGAGCCACGTCTCCATAGAGGCATGGTGCAATATACAAAAGCGATTCACCTTCTCTTCCATTGAGGCATTCATTCTTTTTTCTATCCCATTTCCAACCACCACGTCTCCAGTCAGTCTATCATCGTCCTTCAGCGACCATAGCATTTCATTATCTGGTTCCATTGTTGGTAGCCATTGTGAAATATGCACTAGTGCCTCAGACACCAACCAACCTTTGGCCATGCTATCTTCTCGCCGAGCTCGTTGTTGCATAAAGCTTTTCGGGGTTATGGCCCTCCTCATAAAAGTGAAGCCATGTCGCTGCGCGGTTATGGCCTCGATGGTAACCTACCTCTTTAGGAGTAGATGTCCTACCAATGATGGTAGTCTACAAAACATTTAGAGATATACAAACAATTATGAGTCACAATATATTAAACTAAAATATATAAAGAATTGAAAGAAATATAAATTTTAAAAACTAGAAATCAAAATATACTTACAAACTCTGCCTCCCACGATTCTCTGCCGCCCGATCCGTAATGCGACAATCCCATTGTTTCCATTTGGATTCGTCGCACCTCTGCGTGCTAGCGACTCTTCACTTTCTCAGCTACTTTCTTCTTGGCTTTCTTTCACTCTATGTGGTGGCACATAGGTGGTTGGCTATAGGCTCCACGCCCCTCCTCCAGCCTCTGCAGTGAGTCCCTGGCCCGTGTCATGAGGTGGGATCTTTTGTTGTGAAGCATATCCCTCACTTTTGTACGTCCCCAATCATCTGAGAATGGCTGACCCTCAGGATTTGGGTACCTCCTATGGAGTGCCCTTAACACCTCCTGCCACAAGTCACTTTTTTGATTTTTGAAGGCAATGAAACAATCTTTATACGTTGCATGCATGACGCTCCTCATGTACGCCATTACATCCCTTCCCTCATCATCATGAAAGATGCCACCAGCATCCACTCTATAGTACTAGCGTACAACCTCCTGTACGTGATCTATTGGTGAGGGTGATTGCTCGCCACCTCCTAGGCAACCCATATACAAGCCTTGTCCTCCCCCTCGACTCTCCCACCTCCCTCTCTATCGACTACCCTCTGCCTCGCTGGACGCACGAGCTTCTGCAGATGCACGTGCTTCTGCAGATGCGTGTGCTTCAACTGATGCACGTGGAGCACGTGGAGTACCTGCATATGGAGTACCTGTATCTGGAGTACCTGCATGTGGAGTCTGGGAAGTAGTGCCAGGCAAAGACGCCAGAGGCATCCCAGACATGACACTGAACACCTCGTCTGCTGTGGGAGAGCGGCCAAGGTGTTTGGTCATCTCTTCCATGAACTCTTTCCTACTAAGAAAACCTCCAAAAAATGCATTGACCCCCCTGTCAAAGGAGGCCAATGTATCATTCATGCGATCCACATCTAGGTCATCGCTAGATAAACCAGGATACGACATCTGTAAAAAAAACATAGAAAAAAGATAAATTTATTTGCATACAAAAAATCATATACTACCTACATTTTCAAAGAGCTTTCTTTAGACATTGAGCATAACACTTAAGTGCTAATGCTTCTCTTAAACAAGAAAATTGATAAACACAAACATGGGATTGGTCACATTCATCATTGCAAAAATATATTGTTTACTATCAGAACTGGGAGACCTGGCGCGTGTATCCCCACGTCTACATTGCAGGTTAGACGCGCCCTCAGACGCGCTCCACAGTGAATCTTCTGCCCAGCGCGTCTATCTGCGCATCTAAGATGCAGTACAGACGCATTGTCACACGCGCATCCCAGGTCAATGCGCGTGTATAATCGCGTGTAGACTGCACGTCAACCTTCTGTGCAGCGCATGTATCATCTGTGTACACTGCAGAGCACACGCGCTCTAAGACGTGCCCTCAGACGCTCTGAGAGGAAATATTTTTTGCGTCTATGTCTGCGTCTACACTGAGATGTAGATGCGCTATCAGACGTGCTCGGTCGGCCGATTTTAGGCCGACGACTGCCATTGATGATTTACAAAATGCAATACATAATGGATTCACAAATCCTAAATACACAAACAAAGCAGAGAGAGAAAGAGAGAAACAAAGAGAGAGAGAGAGAGAGAGAGAGAGACTTACCTTGGGTATTTGGTGTGGCGGGTGGTGGCGCTTCTTCTTTCTCCTTCTTCCTCTCCTTGGTAAGTTACCCTCCCTTGATGCTTGCTTGTTGCTTTTCTTGTTCTTCTCTTTCTTGTTCTCTCTTTCTTCCTCTCCTTGGCTTTTCTTTTTCCCTTCTTGTGTGTTTGAAATGAAAGAAGAGGTGAGTCATGAGGAGTTGAGGCATGAAGAGACTGCATGTCGGCTAAACTCAAACTTCAGAACTGCAAAAAATGTAGGAAAGGAAAGGCGCAGTTTGAAAAGAAATGATTTAAGTATGGTTTGAATTTTGACGTGTGCGTCTATTTTTGCGTGTATACGTGCGTCTATTGTTCAGATAGATGCGAGAATAGACGCGAAAATAGACGCCAATATAGACGCGTAGTTAAACGCCGATATAGATGCGCATTTGGGCTTTATCATAATTTTTTATTTTTAAGATAAGTTTGGATAGTGAATTCTTATCATAAGTTTTAATGTATTTATGATTATTTTTGTGTATTTAAAATTGAGATCTTATGTAAATATATGAATGAAAAATATTTTGATGTTGTCATGAATTAGGTTTAATCATGTCGACATCGTCATCACCTAGTGCAGTGCAAGCTGGTGAGGCAATGAGCACATCCTCAAGTGAATATCTTGCTGAAGTGGATCCCTCTCAACCATGACTATGGAAAGATGATGAAGACTTGAGGATGACCTCTATAGTACCTCAAGGAAAAGGAATGAGTAAAGTGCTAACAAAAGAAGAACTTCGTAAGTTAAATAATTTTTGTGTGCTCAATAGTGATGTAATGAGTAAATGGGGGACACTATATAATGAAGCAAGGGCAAGAAGAAAAAGCGAAAGATAAGAATTCTGAAGTAGATATGGACGTAATGTCTCATTTTCAGATCATCTAAATGCGCTCCCATGTCATATTGATATAGATTGGTTACATGAGGAAATGGAGAGAATGGAAAAAGAGGAGGAAATTAATATATCTCAAGAAGAGTGGGAATACGCACGAGGTTGCTTATCAAAAGTGAGACATAATATCAATTAATTTGTTTCTATAAGTATTATTTTATATAAATAATTGACATGTTTGATCTTTTATCTTTTACTACTAGTGCACATTATTCAATGCACTTTGGTGTGAAGGTAAACATCTTCAAACTCAACGTATAGATGAAAAGAGGAATACCCAAGATTGTGGTGTCCTTGCTCACTTCGAGGATGCCAATGGTACCATGGAAGGTTATTGTGGCTTGATCCAATATATTTTGAAGCTTGACTTCAAATGATTCTTTATATATATATACTGGATGTGAAGTGGTTTAAAGAAGTGGTAACAAATGGTGAGCATTGCACAATCAGATGTCATCCAAGTGGTTTTGTAATCATTGACTCTACAAAATTTCACCAAAACAAGAATGACACATTAGTACTACCTCAACAATGCGAGCAGGTATATATGCAAAGGCTAATTTTTTATATGTAGACATGTGATACCTATACACAATATAATAACTACTTAGGTTTTTTGCTTTTGTTTTTCAAATACAGGTTGTGTATCATCCAATGGTAAACAATAACCGATGGTGGTATGTCATCCCTATATCTAATCGTTCAAAACCAATATATGGTAATATTAACGACATGGAGATAGTAGATGACAATCCAACAATTAATGATGATGTGCATAATGACACCATAATGGATGATATGCGTGATATAGTACAAGATGAACCTTGCAAGGATATTCAAGGAAACGCAGAAGAAGAGAATAATGTGATTGTCGATGATATTGATGAAGTTATTGAGTAATATAGCAACACATCTGATAGTGGGATAGACTTATTTGTTTCGTTACCTCTTGGTAACATAGACCTAGAAGTAGATAGTTTAGCAAGGGCCGATCTCATTGAAGATTAGATGGATCATTCACTATAACATACTTAATTTGCTTATTGATTCAATGTGTATTCCTAATTTTATGCTTTTTATCATGCGCACACGTGCATACTCAAGAATCAATAGTCAATTTTAAAGCTAAATTGAAATTTCCATAATAAAAAGGAAGTGTCTTTTATCATCTTTAAGTACGTAGAGAAATTACGAGATACATATTGCAATGCTTGCTACTAATTGTAAGGTTTCTGTCGCTTGCCACTAATTACTTATATCAGGCTTGTCAACTGGAGGAACTGCCATTCATTAGAGAGCAATGAAAAAGTAATTATTAACTCTATTTTTTTAATTCAATGATTCAATGCATATTCTTAATTCTATGGTTTTTATCATGCGCACATGTGCATGCTCAAGAATCAATTTCAGGTGGTTAAATAATTACTAACTTTGGTTTTTTAATTATGTGAATTGTTAATTTTAGGTGGTTAAATAATTGTGCATCTGTTAGCGCATCTATATTAGCATCTATTTGTGCGGATATATAGACACAAAATTCGTGTCTATTTACACGCACGTTTGCACGTACTTATAGACGCTCTGATAAGACGCGCCTGACTTTGCGTGTCTAACATGTGCGTCTATGCCTCGTTTCTGTTGTAGTGTGAGGGTTAGTTAGTGCAATCATCCCTTGTACAAATTTCTGAATATCTTACTAAACTGGACCCCTCTTTACCACGACTATGGAAAGATAATGAAGATTTGAGGATAACCTCTATAATACCTCAAGGAAAAGGAAGGAGCAAAGTGCTAGTGAAAGAGGAACTTTGTAAGTTAAATGTATTTTGTGTGCTTAACAACGAAGTAATGAGCAAATGGGTGACACTATATAAAGAAGTAAGGGCAAGAAGAGTAAGCAAAAGGCAAGAATTTCATGCTAGACATGGACGTAATGTCCCATATCCAGAACATTTAAGTACGCTTCCACGCCATATTGATATAGATTGGCTACATAAAGAAATGGAGAAGATGGAAAAAGAGGAGGCGATGGATATATCGCAAGAGGAGTGGAAATATGCAGGAGGTTGCTTATCAAAGGTGACACATACTTATAATTAAGTTATCTTTAGTTATATATGATATAATAATTTCACATGTTTCATCTTTAACTAAATCATTAATATGATCTCAACAATGTACTACTAGTGCACATTGTTCAATGCTATTTGGTGTAAAGGCAAACATTTTTGAACTCGATGTATAGATGATAAGAGAAATACCCAGGATTGTGGTGTCCCACTACAACAAAAAGGCCTCATAGATGCACTTTTAGACGCGATTTTTGAATATAGAGAAAATCTTACGGGCACGTCTATCCGCCCGTCTATTTGCGCGTCTACCATTTCGCATCTATAATCACATGTATCAACGAATTTGCACGCAAAAATAGACGTGTAATAGACGCACATATACATGCGCATATAGACACGCTGGTAGACGCGCTTTTACAAGCACTGGTAGACGCGAACAGAAAATAAAAAATCTCCTTTTTTTAAAAAAGATATTTAATTTCTTTTTTAAATTTGAATTATGAAGCGCGTGTATAAGCACGTGTAATCTACACTGTAGACGTGCGTATAAACGCGGATTTTCTGCAATTTAGACGCGCGGATAGACGCACAAAACAAAACTGGAAAAAAAAAACCCAGAGAGCATGTGATTGCAAAGCATGCTCTCTGGTTTTTTTTTTCCCCTCATACATCAGATTGTGCATTTGGAAAAAAGACAATGTATCTTACGAGTACGAGAATTGAAAATAAAAGTCCATCTATTCATTATAGATCAAAAGCATTTACATGGAAAGTTTAAGTGCTTGCGACCTAAAGCGTGGCCGCAAGCAGTAGGCTCAAAGATGGATCATACATATATAAGAAGACAAGGCCTCATGAGGAGGTATGGTGCTCCTCTACGAATCTGAAGAAGAAACATCTTCGCTAGTACCACCATGGCTATTAGCGTCGCTATTCCCCTCCTCACTATGCTCCACATCCGAGTTCGCCTACACAAAAAAAAAATCAAGGTTGCTTACATAGACATAGTGGAGAAAAAGTTATAATTAGCTATACTTTTAATAGGAAATTAAGAAAAACATACCTCCTCTGGTTGTCGAATCCTCATGGCCCGGTTGTATTAGTCCTCGGTGATGAGACCCTCCTCATAGAAGTGAAGCTATGTGGCTGCGCGATTATGGCCTCGATGGTAACCTACCTCTCTAGGAGTAGGTATCCTACCAACGATAGTAGTCTACAAAACAATTATGATATATATAAACAATTATGAGTCACAATATATTAGAATAAATTATATAAAGAATTGAAAGAAATATAAATTTTAAAAAACTAGAAATCAAAATATACTTACAAACTTTGCCTCCCACGACTCTCTGCCGCCCGATCCGTAATGCGACGATCCCATGGTTTCCATTTGGATCCGTCGCGCCTCTGTGTGCTGGCGACTCTTCACTTTCTCTGCTGCTTTCTTCTTGGCTTTCTTCCACTCTATGCGGCGGCACATAGATGGTTGGCTATAGGCTCCACGCTGCTCCTCCTGCCTCCGCAGTCAGTCCCTGGCCCGTGTCATGAGGTGGGATCTTTTGTTGTTAAGCATATCCCTCACTTTTGTACGTCCCCAATCATCCGAGAATAGCTGACCCTCAGGATTTGGGTACCTCCTATGGACTGCCCTAAACACCTCCTGCCACAAGCTGCTTTTTTGATTTTTGAACGCAATGAAACAATCTTGATACGTCGCATGCATGACGCTCCTCATGTACGCCATTATATCCCTTCCTTCATTATCATGAAAGATGCCGCCAGCATCTGTAACTCTATAGTACTGGCGTACAACCTCCTCTACGTGATCTACTGGTGAGGGTGATCGCTCGCCACCTCCTAGGCAACCCCTATACAAGCCTCGTCCTCCCCCTTGACTCTCCCTCCTCCCTCTCTCTCGACTACCCTCTGCCTCGCTGGACACACGTGCTTCTGCAGATGCTTGTGCTTCAGCCGATGCACTTACAGGTGCTTTATGTGGAGTATCTGCATATGGAGTACCTGCATGTGGAGTTTGGAATGTAGTGCCAGGCAAAGACGTCAGAGGCGTTCCAGACATGACACTGAACACCTCGTCCGCTGTGGGAGAGCAGCCAAGGTATCGGGTCATCTCTCCCATGAAGTCTTCCCTACTAGGAAAACCTCCAAAAAATGCATTGACCCCCTGCCAAACGAGGCCAATGTATCATTCATGAGATCCAAATTTGGGTCATTGCTAGATGAACCAGGATACAACATCTGCAAAAAAAACACTGAAAAAAGATAAATTTATTTGCATACAAAAAATCATATATTACCTATATTTTCAAAGAGATTTCTTTAGACATTGAGCATAAAACTTAAGTACTAATGCTTCTCATAAACAAGAAAACTGATAAATACAAACATGGGATTGGTCACATTCATCATTGCAAAAATATATTGTTCACTATCAGAGCTGGGAGAGCTGGTGCGTGTATCCCCGCGTCTAAATTGCAAGTTAGATGCACCCTCAGATGCGCTCCCAAAGTCAACTTTCTGTCCAGCGCGTCTATATTCGCATCTAAGATGCAGCACATACGCTGTTAGACACAAATTCCAAGTCAATCTACGCACGCGTGTATCCTCGCTTGTAGATTGACCAGCACACGCGCTCTAAGATGCGCCTTCAGACTCTATGAGAGGAAACATTTTTCGCGTCTATAACTGCATCTACACTGAAATGTAGACGCGCTATCATACGCGCTCGGTCGGCTGATTTTAGCCCGACGACCATCATTGATGATTTACAAAATGCAATACATAATGGAATCAGAAATCCTAAATACACAGACAGAGCAGAGAGAGAAAGAGAGAAACAAAGAGAGAGAGAGAGAGAGAGAGAGAGAGAGAGAGGGAGAGAGAGAGACTCACCTTGGGTGTTTGGTGTGGCGGGTCGTGGCGCTTCTTCCTTCTCCTTCTTCCTCTCGTTGGTAAGTTACCCTCCCTTGATGCTTGCTTGCTTGCTTGCTACTTCTTCATGTTCTCCTCTCTCTTGTTCTCTCTTTCTTCCTCTCCTTGGCTTTCCTTTTTCCCTTCTTGTGTGTTTGAAATGAAAGAAGAGGTGAGTCATGAGGAGGTGAGGCATGAAGAGACTAGGTGACATATGAAGAGACTACATGTCGACTAAACTCAAGCTTCAGAACCGCAAAAAATGTAGGAAAGGAAAGACGCAGTTTGAAAAGAAATGATTTAAGTATGGTTTGAATTTTGACGTGTGCGTCTATTTTTGTGTGTATATGCGTGTCTATTGTTTAGATAGACGCGAACATAGACTCGCAAATAGACGCTAATATAGACACGTATGTAAATGTGGATATAGATGCACATTTAGGCTTTATCATAATTTTTTGTTTTTAAGATAAGTTTTAATAGTGAATTCTTATCATAAGTTTGAATTTATTTATGATGATTTTTATGTATTTAAAATTAAGATCTTATGTAAACATATGAATGACTAATATTTTAATTTGATGTTGTCATGAATTAGGTTTAATCATGTTGTCGTCATCACCTAGTGTGGTGCATGCTGATGAGTCAATGAGCACATCCTCAAGTGAGGATGAAACATTGCGTCTTCATAATCGAGATGCATGGCTAGGACGAAAAATTAAATGCATGTGTGATCATTGTCGAGGGTGTATTTTTTGAGCACATCGAATTGCAATGTCACACCTCAGCTTGTATGGAGAATGGGACCGAGAAAAATCACCGGTATTCATTGTTTTTTTTACCACTAAGATTGCCAGTCTATGTTACGGGAATTATATATCAACGTACATGAAACTCCCTTTTGTGGTTGAGCAGGATGCGGTGCCATATCCTCAGATGCTCCCTCCCGGGAGTTGAGAGGCTGCAAAACATCGACACGAGGAGGCAGAGTCTTCAAGAAGAGTAGAGACTGACGACCATGATAGTAGCCCTCATGAAATGCCCCATCAAGTCGTAGAGGATGAGATTTTGGACAACATGGTACACCATCTATTTTCGCAACCGGTTCAGGGAGAAGGTCACTCTACGAAGCCAGATGATTCACTATATGTAGCATCATCTACTCCATTGTATGAAGGTTGTACGTACTCCGTTCTTCATGCATCTCTCGAGATACTTAACTTGCAAACAATTTATGGATGGAGTAATGTCAGTTTGGATGCGTTATTGAAGTAGGTATCAATTCAGTTTGGCATATGAATCTTAATATTAATTGTTCTATTTTCAAATCAGACAAAAATATATGTTGGTGGTTTTTTAACTCACTTTTAAAAACATATGTAGATTATTATCACAAATGCTTCCAAAAGGAAACAAATTGCCAACTAAGAGAGAGCAAGCAAGACATTACTTGACATCTCTAGGAGGCCTCGATTATGTCAAGATCCATGCATGTGTCAATGATTGTGTCTTATTTTGTGGGATTCATGAGTTCGCATGAGAGTGCCCTATTTGTGGCGAATCGAGATACGAAGTGAAGATGAAGTCAATGGATTTGCCTTCTAAGGTTTTGCAACATTTTCCGATTGTTCCACGTATAAAACCTATGTTCAAGTGCAAGTCTATTAGAAAGGTCATGTCATGGCATGCTAGTCATCGTTCAAGTGATGAAAAATGGAGGATCCCTGCAGACACACCGGCATGGCAACATATAGATAATTTGTGGCCCGTTTTTAAAGAAGAGCCAAGAAATTTGAGATTTGGTTTAGGTATGGATGGAATCAATCCATTTGGCATCAAAAGCACATCATACAGTGTATGGCCAGTGGAATCAATCCATTTGGCATCAAAAGCACTCAAGATAAATCACCTGTTGGACCCCATGCACATATTCAAAAATGTTGTATCTACATTATGGGATCACTTGATAGGGGCTCGTGATTCAGTTAATGTAAGGGAGGATTTACGTAACATTGGTCGCATGAGACGAGCCTGGCCACACATTGGACCCAAAGGAAAGATTGAGCTACCCCATGCACCTTGAATGTTGTCAAAGAACGAGGAAAAAATAGTGAAGGAACAAATATATAGCTTTCAAAAACCCACAGGATATATGAGATGTCTCAAGGGAGCCTTCATAAAGAAAAAGAAAAGAGGTATGGAGCAACTATCTGGTTTGAAGTCCAACGATTGGCACAAAATGTTTCAAGTAAGGGTATCTCTAACCATGAATATAGTAATTAGTGAAGTAACTATGTGTAAAATTTGGGGTATGATGACTTTTTCCTCAACCAATCATTTGATCTATGAATATTGTTTACATTCACTTCGTACTTCCTACTAGCATATCCCATTGTGTATCCAAAGATGTACGTGATATCATTTACAAGATGGGAGAGCTTGTGAGGTGTGTATACATTGTATTTTTACATTATATATCTTTCAATTTCTACACAAAAATAAAGAATTCTCAAATACATCTTGGCATATACGTGAGCTCAAAGGAAATTGATCCAAACACATTGCAAGATGCTCGAGTATTATCTGTTGAGGTGGTTTGTTTGGTGGAGGAAATTTTTTGTAACGTGTCCGCAAGAATCTTCTAGGACACGTCTTGGCAGTCCATCGGAAAGGCTGTCTAGAGAACTCCGCCCGGCACTCCCATGGAATGTTACGGGTTTTGCAATCTAGGTCTTTCCGCGTCTGCCACGTAGCGGAAGTGTCCTGGCCGTTTCCCACTTAGGATCGACCGGAATTAAGGTTTTCCTGTTTGGTCATTAGCTAGCAGCATCTAGCGTCAGACCCGAGCGAACTACTTTACGCAGAAACGCCAGGTCCGAAGCGGATTCACGCTGCACTTGGTTCAAGGAGAATGGGAAACGAGAGGGATGCAATGCTCAACCTCTCTGCCATAAGGCATAGTCCCATTCCGTTTCCCTAAAACAGCGTGAATCGGGTAACAGGTAAATCTAAGTCATCCTTCTCGTTATTTGCTCGGCGATGATGATCATCCCTCTGTTCGTTGAAGATTTTTGAGAAAAGTTCCCGGCTGACCGAGACCACCCATCCATAGGACGGACTCATGGTCCATCCTCCGCACTTTCCTCGGTTTGTTTTAGTTATGTAATTACCTGCCACATTAATTTGACATATAACAAACAGCTTCTTTGAATAACCCTGTTAAGCACTGGTTCCTTCACGTAATCTTATCACAGGACATCAAGAAAACAATGTCAATCAACTTCTTTATTATCATTTTATCCTTTTATCTTTGAAATACAAGGAGTTCCGCCCGTAGGCTTGATCATAATCCGCCCGAAGGCTATCCAGTAATCCACCAGGGATCACTATTCCAAGCTTCTGCCCGTAGACTAGTATGCGGGCCTCGAGATCCAATCCCGAGTCATGTTAGCCTCTTGTGCAGGGCCCGGAAGGCGAGGGATTTACGGCCAGAGCCCCCCCTGGCACCCAAGCGTCCTCCTGCTCCAAGTAGAACTCAACGGAGAGACCTCTCACGGTGGGTTCGGTCCACGTTCCCGGCGCGGTCAACAACCCCCTTGGTTAGGGTCAGGCAGGTAGTCGGGGGTAACTGAAGCTGCCTCTCCCTTCAGGCCTTCAACCTGAAGTATTTAGATATCTTTTCATCCTTTAGTTCTTTGAGCAAACAATGCAAACAGTGCTTCTAAACTGTTACAAGCACAATCAATTCCAGTGGACGTCTAGCTGGCAAACTGTTAAGGAGTGATTCCTTCTCTCCGAATGCAACCTGCATTCGATTCCGGAATCAATTGCAACTTGGCAAGATTCCTATCATCCTTGGGTTAGGGTCATACCCTGTCAATACTTTAGGTTTTGTTTATGGTAGATTCCGGCGACCATGTCGCTTTAGTTTATTGACTAATCATTTGCGTCCAAGCAAATACCTAGCTTCCCTTAACTTGACAAATTTTCCCTAATGAGGATAGAGTAAGAGGATGACTACCCTTTCCCCTTGCAAGTTAAACTTGCGCAAGAACCTGCCAACCTTAATCCACGGAATGGCCAAACTTCTTACGATCAACCCGCAAGGCTGAGTGACATTGCAGTTTATTGCACAAGTATCGCCTCCATTCCTAGAGATCATTTCACCTAATGAATGGCGTATTCAGGTCACGGAATTAACTTCAGACGAGAAGGAGGGTTTAGGGTGTCTTTTTACCCACCCCATCCTTAATTTCACTAAATCGACAACGTTTAGTCCTAGGGATCCAACTCAATTCGAGTTTCATCATTTTGAACGCTTGGTCCTTAAGGTAGGAATCCTAGATTATTGTTTACATAAGCATCCAATTAGCTCAACATTTTGGGAATGTGGTTAGGACTATTGGCTTGAAGGTTTCGACTTAGCGACAATGGGAAAACTTGGCCGAATCCTTAACCTAGTTAGTGTTTGGGGTGTCTATTGTACCATATGATTCCTTTGTGGTTAGGTGATTTGGGTAATTCATTATGCTTGTCTCGTGACAAGGATGAATCCTTCCTAGAGATAATGAAGTAGATCTAAAGGAGGAAAAATAGTTGCAACTACCGCAATACATGTAAACATGTGATTCATTGCTTCTACGCATCACATGGTTCACAATAACTCTATCTTTCCTTGGTATAGTAAAAATGCATGATAATCTGAGTACTAACTTTCCTAGGACCTACTAGGACTTACATCAAATAACCATGCCTACAACCTTGTTGTCTACACTTTAGAATCTCATGCTTTGATAAACCATGCGACCTTTCCTAAATACGGCTCCTGATGAATGAAATTTCTGCATGATGACTATGTAACACGCAATTTTCCCCTAGCTACAATGTAGTTAATGAAGTTCATACCAAACTAAAGCTAGTGTTAACTTATTCCCTGTTACATGCTACTTGCAAGTCCCTAAGATCATTTTCGTACTCTTCTATTTCTTTTCGGGTAATATCTTATGGGTGATAACTTTTCCTCATGCGGCACACGCATATTCCTACCATGTCTTGTAACCAAATGCACTTATCAATTTCACTTCTTTGCCCTATATGTTTAGACTCATTACTTTGATAATGTTCCAAAATAGCAACATGCAGCTAGTCTTCTAAGGCGGACAACTCTGGAAATGCAGCCATTTCAATTTCATGACATGCATCAACCTTGTCTAATGTTTAAAGAAATAATTTATCAAATGTATTTTTAATACTGCTACATGCATTAAAAATAAGCATAAAATGCATTCTCACTTATGGAATTAAGCGTGCCTAAACATCTCTTTATGTGAGAATAAACTCGAAGAAAAAAACCTGGACTTGTGGGCTGGGGGAGATATCCACTTGTATACTTGGAGATGAACCTCCCGCAGTCCCGCCTGGCAACTTCTTGGGAGCCATTGTAGTCGTGGTTACGGACTCCTTTACTCTCACTTTTCGAGACGGCTAGGGAATCGATATCTTCTCCTTGTTTGGGAATAGGGATTTCCCTAACCGGATTTAAAACCGGGAAGTCGCGTAGGATCAAGGCCTATGGCCTTAATCCTTAGAAGCTTCTGGGCCTGCAGCACGTCGAGAGGGGTATCCAATGATTGGGAAGGGGTCGCCGTGAAGAGGGCGGAATGGCGGCGGACTGTAGTGGGCTGGCGGACTGTGGCGGCAGCGCGGCGGCTTCCTGCACGACGGCAATGGCCTGGTCTTCCTCCTTTCCCCAACGGCGGGGGCGACAGCGTCCTCTCCTCCTTCTCACAGCACCGTCCCTTCCCCCCTCTTCTCTCCCTAACGGGAGTTCATATAGGCAAGGGGGGGGAAAGGGAAGCTCCACCACGTGGAGGACTCATGCCCTTCCCTCCTCATGCATTCCCTACTCACTCTTCCTTAGGCCATACCTCCCCACACTCCCTCTCCTCCAGCCATGCATCGGCTGGGGGAAGGGATAATTTTAAAAAAAAAATGCCTAAAATTTATCCAATTGCCCCTTCAAAAAGGGTGTTCCCTCGCGACTTTTACGGTCCTCAACCCCAGCCTCTAATTTACAATGTGGAGGCCTCATTTTTTAGCGTGAATGGTATGGATTAAGCTACTAATAATATGATGTAGGGGATACCCTTGCACAGGATTTACACGGCGTGCGGGAAGTCAATATTTACGGTACGCAGTGTGCGGGAATATTACATTTTTTCTCGATTGATTTTGACTACTCATACATTTGATTGATGAGATCGCACTTTGTGGGGCAGTTCATGTAAGGTGGATGTTTTTTCTTGAGTGCTTCATGAAAACCTTGAAAGATTTTGTGAGGCAAAAAGCACGGCCTGAGGGAAGCATGGCTGAGGGTTGGTTAGTGCAATCATCCCTTGTTTATATCTCTGAATATCTTACTGAAGTGGATCCCTCTCAACCACGACTATTGAAAGATGATGAAGACTTGAGGATGACCTCTATAGTACCTCAAGGAAAAGGAATGAGTAAAGTGCTAACACAAGAAGAACTTCGTAAGTTAAATAGTTTTTGTGTGCTCAATAGTGATGTAATGAGCAAATGGGGGACACTATATAATGAAGCAAGGGCAAGAAGAAAAAGCAAAAGAGAAGAATTTCACACTAGATATGGACGTAATGTCTCATTTTCAGATCATCTAAATGCGCTCCCACGTCATATTGATATAGATTGGTTACATGAGGAAATGGAGAGAATGTAAAAATAGGAGAAAATTAAAGAGAAATACCCAAGATTGTGGTGTCCTTGCTCACTTCGAGGATGCCAATGGTACCATGGAAGGTTATTGTGGCTTGGTCCAAGATATTCTGAAGCTTGACTTCATACGATTCTTTATATATGTACTGGATGTGAAGTGGTTTAAAGAAGTGGTGACAAATGGTGAGCATTGCACAATCAGATGTCATCCAAGTGGTTTTGTAATCATTGACTCTACAAAATTTCACCAAAACAAGATTGACACATTAGTACTACCTCAACAATGTGAGCAGGTACATATGCAAAGGCTAATTTTTTTATATATATACATGTGATACATATACACAATATAATAAGTACTTAAGTTTCTTGCTTTTGTTTTTCAAATATAGGTTGTGTATCATCCAATGGTAAACAATAACCGATGGTGGTATGTCATCCCTATATCTAATCGTTCAAAACCAATTTATGGTAATATTACCGACATGGAGATAGTAGATGACAATCCAACAATTAATGATGATGTGCATGATGACACCATAATGGATGATATGCGTGATATAGTACAAGATGAACCTCACGAGGATGTTCAAGGAAACGCAAAAGAAGACAATAATGTGATTGTCGATGATATTGATGAAGTTATTGAGCAATATAGCAACACATTTGATAGTGGGATAGACTTATTTGTTTCGTTACCTCTTGGTAACATAGACCTAGAAGTAGATAGTTTAGCAAGGGCTGATCTCATTGAAGATGAGATGGATCATTCAATGTAACATACTTAATTTGCTTAATGATTCAATGTGTATTCCTAATTCTATGGTTTTTATCATGCGCACACGTGCATACTCAAGAATCAATAGTCAAGTTTAAAGCTAAATTGAATTTTTCATAATAAAAAGGAAGTATTTTTTATTATCTTCAAGTAGAGAAATTACGAGATATATATTGCAATGCTTGCTACTAATTGTAAGGTTTCTGTAGCTTGTCGCTAACTACTTATATCAGGCTTGTAACCTGGAGGAACTGCCATTCATTAGAGAGCAATGAAAAAGTAATTATTAATTCTATTTTTTAAATTCAATGATTCAATGTGTATTCTTAATTCTATGGTTTTTATCATGCGCACACGTGCATGCTCAAGAATCAATTTCAGGTGGTTGAATAATTATTAACTTTGGTTTTTTAATTATGTGAATTGCAATTTTAGGTGGTTAAATAATTGTGCGTCTGCTGGCGCGTCTATATTGGCATCTATTTGTGCGGATATATAGATGCAAAATTCGCGTCTATTTACACGCACGTTTACAGACACTTATAGACGCGCCCGACTTTGTACGTCTAACATGCACGTCTATGCCTCGTTTCTGTTGTAGTGTCCTTGCAAACTTCCAGGATACCAATGTCACCATGGAAGGTTATTGTGTCTTGATCCAAGATATTTTGAAGCTTGACTTTAGGTGATTTTTTATATATGTATTAGATGTGAAGTGGTTTAAAGAAGTAGTAACAACAGGTGAGCATTGCACAATATTTAGACGTCATCGAAGTGGCTTTGTAGTGATTGACTTTACAAAATTACACCAAGGCAAGAATGACACATTCGTACTACCTCAACAATGCGAGTAGGTATATTAGAAGCTATTTATTTTCATATATATTACTTCTTGATACATTCTCAAAATACAATTAATATCTAAGTTGCTTACTTTTTGTTTTTCAAAATGCAGGTTGTGTATCACCCAATGGTAAACACGATGGTGGCACATCATCCCCATATCTAATCCTTCAAAACCAATATATGGCAATGCTACCAATATAGAGATAGTTGATAACAATCCAACAATCAATGATGAGGCACATGATGATGCCATGATTGGTGATATACATGATACAGTGCAAGATGATCCCCGCGAGGATGTTCAAGGAAGCGCAGAAGAGGATAACAATATGGTTGCAGATGATGATGAAGAAATTGAGCATAGTAATACATCTGACAGTGGGATAGACTTATTTGTTTCATTGCCTATTGGTAACATAGACCTAGAGGTAGATAGTCTAGCAAGGGCCGATCTCATTGAAGATGAGATTGATCATTCATTGTAATATATATAATTAGCTTTGAATGATTGGATGTACATTTATAATACTTAGAAAGAAGTAAAGTTGGTAATGTATTAAAAAAAATACTAGCTGTTAAGATATTTGGTCATATTTAGGGACTTTATGAGAAATGAAAAATATGTGCGTTTATTTTTGCATCTATAAGAGCGTTTAAAAACGTGGGTATATAGACACGTTATTCGCATCTATATACTAGCGCCAATAGATGCACTAATAAATGCACTGATAAATGGGCCCGCTATTTCGCGTATACAGTGTGCATCTATAGGGCCTTTCTCTTGTAGTGTTAGCTCGGTTGGTATTAAGAGTGACCTAGAAAAGATAAAGGCTATAGTTGCTATGAGTCTTCCACACACTCCAAAAGAGGTACACAACTTTCTATCATCAATAGGATATTATTGGTGATTTATCGAAGCATTGACAGAAAGAAGGTTGCCATTGATGAAGTTGTTGTATTTTAATTTCTTATTTAATTGGAGTGAAGCTTGTCAAGTATCCTTTGAGGATGTGAACCAGAAACTAGCCAAAACGCCAATCTTAAAAGCACCCAAAAGAGGTGAAGTTCTTTATATATTTTCTATGGCAACAATGCATAGTATTAGATGTTGTTTATCCCAAATTTTAAAAGACAAATGGTATCATCCAATAGCCTTTGCTAGCCGAAAATGGGGGATATCTAAAGTTATCTATACTTATATGGAGAAATTGTGCCTTGGAATGATGTTCGTGACAAAGAAATTTAGGCACTATATTCTCTATGAGAAGGTGGTGTTTTCTACAAACATAGAAGAACATAGATTATTAATGAACAAGTTGTAGCCACCTAACTGTTTAATAAAGTGGTTCATCACTTTGTAGGAGTTCGATTATGAGATTAGGGGTAAGACACAAAAGCTGCAGGGTATTTTGGAATGTTTTATGGATTTTTAGGAGCCAAAAGAAAGTCCGCCTTAAGGAAGTGACATTAAAGGAATAATGTCTTATGGATTTAGCCAAAAGAAATTTGAGAAGTAAAAGATTGAGTAGCAAGCACTGTGCTTTTCAATTATAGTAGCTTTCTTGTATCAGAAAGGTATCGATGAGATTTATCGTCGATGTGTAGTACTTGATGAGATACCATTTACTCTTGAGGGATTCCATGATTCAGCATGTGGGGGACATTTTGCTAGATGGTTTACTTCCCAAAAAGCTCTCTGTGCTAGATATTGGTAGCCATCAAATTTTTAGGATGCTTTCAGTTATGTTAAAGCACTCTGATGTCTGTCAAAGACATGATGCTAGGGAGAATTGCAAGTCATTGCTAAACCCTATTTTAGTTACGTTACCCTTCAAAAACGACTATGCGAAAGCATTATATCATTGTAGCGACAGACCTATTTGTCATTTTGGTCAACCTAAGAAGATAATCTTTGATAAAGGAACATAATTTTTGAATAAGGTTATAGTAACCTTGATGGAAGCTCTAAAGATTAAGAACAATAAAACTACCCCATATAATCTGCAAGCAAATTGTCAAGTTGAGAGAACTAATAAACAGATTGTAGGAATCTTATCAAAGAAAGTGTTTGAAATTAAGCAAGATTGGAATAAGAAATTGTATGTGAAATTTTTGGCTTACAATACAACATTCAAAAGAGCTACTACAGGCCATATCCCATTCATATATGGGGAATAGTATGTTGACCATTGGAAATAGAGCTGCCCATTGTGAGATTTGCTCTCTATCATTCATTGGGTGAGGTAGAAGCATTGCAAGAAAGATTTATTTCTCTTGTGCATCTTGATGAATTTCAATTGTAGGATTTATTACATCAATAGGTAGGAAGAAGAGAGTGAAAGCACTTCACAACCTTCAAGCTAAGAAATATAAATTTGTGAAGGGTCAGTTGGTGTTGTACTATGATGCTCCTCATGAGGTATTTCTTGGTAAACTAGAATCTGAATGGGATGGGCCATATAAAATTATACATATAGGAGAGAATGAATCTATAGTCCTTTTAGTAGAATTACAAGGGGTAAAGTTTAAAAATAAAGTTAACTTTAATAAGTTGAATCCTTACTTCGTGTAAGGGTTGACGTTGAGATGACTCGGTGCTTGTGCAGGACCCTCATGATTCATCTTAAACTTGCAGTAGGTATCAAGACAATCGGTATCTAGAGCAATGTTACCACCAATACATTGAGGGGCATTCCCTTTGTCTGTGCTTATGTGGTATATCACACCGATATGTATAGGGACTCCCTCTAAGGAGTGTGGGAAGGGTTATCTGTTGAATTACAATCCATACAAGCAAGAAGTCCTACATTAGATGTTAGGGTAGTTTACCCCTTAGTCAACGCTCCTAGCCACGAGGCCATGTGGGGTGGTTTGGGTGTGTAGTAGAGCGCCAACTAGTACCATAGAGCTAATGTCGCGCCGCTCGTTTTAGGTCCCAACACCTTTTTTCCTCTACAAGCTATCTTGGTGAATATTTTATGTAAATTTCAAAACACCTAGGTTAAGATCATGCTTGATGTTAAAAATGATGCTTGATCATTCTTGTTTTTTACAATGTATCTATAAAGTTTATGAATGCAAGCCAAACACTCCATGTTCTTATGCAAGGTTTTTATGTTTTGAAAAGAATTGTGCCTAAAACCCCTTGAAGTGTAAGGGAAATGTACAACAATATAAGCAAGTTCTTATCTTTTATCTCTCCCTCACTCTCAAAACTAATCAATCCCCACTTACCAATTCACTCAAAAAAACATGGCCACATATGTTGAGCCACAATGAAACCCTTACTTACAAATAAACGTGTCCTTCTTAACCCTCACTCTCCCATCCTCCCAACATCTCACTCCTAGTTCCTCACTTGTGAAGAAATCACCCCAATGTGCATGTGCATCATAAAGTGTGTGCTTAATGAATGGTGCATCTCTTATGTGCTCATGAAAACTAAACTTTGCTAGATATAGATCTAGCAATCCTCTGGTTGTGCTCTACCATTGATGGTGCATGGTGCATGTAGTGCCTCTTCCCCCCATGCATGAAAATAATTCAAGACAAACGGGTGTTTGAGGCCCCAATGCATGTCATAACAAAATGTGTCATGCCTATGCTCCTAGCCCAAATTGGAAGTGATACAAAGAGTGGGAAAAGAAACACATAATTGATAATTGATTTTCTCCATGTTCATGGCGTTCTCATGTAGCTAAAATAGTCACTCATCCAACCAAACAACTTTACAAAACGTTTCACAAGAAGAAGACCCCTAGAAGAAACCTATTTCCTGCACCAAGAAAACTAAAAAAGAGACCTTAAAGAAAATGAAACTAGCTATGAAATACTTGCCTAAACCTACCTAATGTCTTCATTCTCTTCTAGAGGCTGCTACATTTCTCCCAAAATTTTTGACATATTTTATCCCTTCCCGCTAGCCCACAAGCATTCATGCGCTAGTGGTCTTCACAAAGTGTGGATATATCATTCATCCATCACTCCTCATCATGTTTTGCTTCATTAGGCAAGTGATCAATACAATCTTCCAAACAAAATGTCATAAGTCAATAAACATATTTCATCACTTGAAATCCATTCACTCAACATTGATAAACCTTTCTATTCAAGCTCTCTAAAGGGTACATTCCACTAGAATATACTTCCCTTACGTAAAATGGGCCCTGACTCGCATCTTGTTTAAAACTTTCATTGAAACTTCTTGTCTAATTTATTGCTATATTGCAAGACTAAGTCTCATTTCTTTATATTATTATCCTTTATCATTTGATTATAGCTCTATAAATTCTTCATTTGTGTTCACTCGTAGAAATCAAAATCTTGTTATCTATTTATTTAACCTCTTTGCAATTCAAACAATCTCTCTTTCCAAACATTTGTTTCTCTCTTATCACTATGTTTCTCAAGAAATTTCAAAGAAATAATTTCAATTTCAGTAGAAAAAGAGCCTTTGTAGCACAAAGACCAACCTGAAAGTTGAGAAACCCATACTCTCTCTCTCTTCAATATGTGATATGTCCACAAAGTAGAAGTTCCAAGTCCCATGTCTTCGGATAACTCTGTGCGATCTTTGATAGCATGCGAATCAACTTGCGGTTGAGACTTTCATTCAATCCATTGCATTGTGGGTACTGAGGGATGAGAACCTTCTTCTAATCTATATTTTTTCACCTAAATAATCAATCAATTCACTTTGAAAACTAGGCCTATTATTAGACAAAATCTCAAGCAGCATGCCAAATTCGCAGCAAAGTTTTCATGAACAAACTTACCATTATCAACCTCTTTTATAGTCTTAGTAGCCTTAGCTTCTACCCAAGAAAAAAGATAATCAATAGATCTTAGAGTATAAACATCTCCTTTTGATGTATGAGGTAGTAGACTTATAACATTGATACGCCATTTTTCAAAAAATGTCATATGCAAGTAAGGTTTTCCTCAATTTGGGCTTCAACACTCTCTTTCCCATTCTTTGATATTCATGGCAAGTGCCACACCAATTGTTTACATCCTTATGAATACTAGACCACATATATCCTTCATTCAAGATCCTTTGCAAAGTGACCTTATATGTAGAATTTCCCTCACATGATTATTAGACTCTAAAATGTGGCAAAATTACACCTACTAAATGAACCTTCCAAAGGATTAAATTTCTCCCCTTTGCAAAAAGAAAGTCTCTAGTCTCATAAATCCATATTTTCTTTTGTTAGCCTCCAATGTTGGCATTTTTTTCTATAAAAAGGAATTCCAATCAAATGCAATATCTTTTCGCTCATCGGCAATGTCTTCCCCTTTGAGAATTCCTTCTCTGATATGATTAAATAATCGTGAAAGAATAGATGGGGGTTCAATCTTTGTAGATTTTTTACCTCTTCATCTTCATTACAGGTTGCAAACTTCATGGTACTTTTCAACAAATCTTTCCATACACTATGACTTGTATATAATAAACATTAAGAAATTATCCCATTTTATGGCTAAGACCTTGTGAGGAATGACCTTGCTGCATAAGACCTCATCGAAAAGTATAAGAGTCTCTTTGACTATCCATCCCTAGTAGGAACATTCTTGTCTACATGCTTAGGGTACTCTACAAGGTAGTTTGTGCACTCTCCAAGTACTCATTCCTCTAACATGAAACCCTTTAGTTGTGCTCTTTGGTGAACAAGGCCCTTTAAAACTCCCATGAATCTCTCAACCCAAAACATCCAAAAAGTGCCAACAACACTTGCAATATCTATCTCTTGCACTATATTGATGAGTATATGGACTTGAATATCAAAAAAAGAAGTTGGTAGCTCCATCTCTACGAAGCAAAGGATCTCAATGTACTAATTTTTGTTCGTAGTATTGACCTCATATCAATCTCCTTAGATGTGATCCATTTGTAAAATAAATAAGTAAAGAGTGTGAAACCTTTATTAAAAGTTTATGTGTAACCATGTGCAAGTGACATACATGCTTCTACAACCAATAGGAAATGTCTTGAATACCACTTGTTAGGAAGCCATCAACAAGAAGAGGAATCACATGCTAGTACTTGCATTCTTTGCTCCCCAATCCATGAGTCTTGCTTAATCTGAGGTCCAAAACATATGTTGTATACTGGATGTGTATGGAAAATGTAAAGGTACATTGTGAGGATTCTTTTCACTTGTATCTGTATAAGGAAGTGTTTCACATTTTGGACATCTCTCCTTGCACTCATATTCACCTCTACACAAAATATTATCATTCGGACATGCATGCATTGTGTTGTGGTTGAGTCCAAGCTTGGTCATCATCTCTTGATGTAGGAAGGACATTGTTTGCTTGAAAAAACTTTTAAGAGAGTAACCTATAGCCTTTCAAAAAAACACCACATTTAGATTTAAGTATTCAAACATTTCAAAAAAATTAGTTTTGAGATAGTAACCTGCAACCTTTCAAACAAACACCACATTATTTCGATTTAAGTATTAAAATATTTCAAAATAATGCAATTAACATTGAAAATCAAGAATTCACTTACATTAATAGTGCTAAAATAGATGCATTATGCGAAGCATAATGATTTTGGAGGTTAAGAATAAGCAGAGTTGTGCTTAGCCATGTCAATTTTGGGCCTTCCTAGATTTGATCGGAGCAATTCAGCCCTAAGAAAACTTTATTTATTATGCATGCCACTTTCTCCATACCAATCATTAATAAAGTCATCCATACCATCATCATCATCAATGACATCATCCTTGCCCTCAAGTAGCGAGTAACATAGTTTCTTCCATTTGGCATAACTACTTGGATCATTCATGTAGAGGAGTGACATGTACTCAATTGATATACGAGAGATGCCATGAGAGAGCTGTAACGTGTCCCCTAGTATCATCCAAGACACGTCTTAGCAGTCCATCGGAAAGGATGTCTAGAAAGCTCCGCCCGGCACTCCCGTGGAATGTTACAGGTTTTGCGATCTAGGTCTTTCCGTGTCTGCCATGTAGCGGAAGTATCCTGGCCATTCCCACTTAGGATCAACCAAAATTAGGGTTTTCCTGATGGGTCATTCGCTAACAGCAACTAGCGTCAGACCCGAGCGAGCTACTTTACGTAGAAACGCCAGGTCCGAAGCGGATTCACACTGCACTTGGTTCAAGGAGAACGGGAAACGAGAGGGTTGCAAAGCTCAACCTCTCTGCCATAAGGCATAACCCCATTCCGTTCCCCTAAAACAGTGTAAATCAGGTAAGACGTAACTTTAGGTCATCGTTCTCGTTATTCGTTTTGATGATGATGATCATTTCGCTGTTCTTCGAGATTTTTGAGAAACGTTCCCGGCTAACCGGGACCACCCAACCGTAGGACGGACCCATGGCCCATCCTCTGCACTTTCGTTGGTTTGTTTTAGTTATGTAATTATTTAACACATTAATTTGACATATAACAATCAGCTTCTTTAATTAACCTTGTTAAGCACAGGTTCCTTCACATAATCTTATCACGTGACATAGAAAAACAACATCAAGCAAGTTCTTTTGACATTTTCATCATTTTATCTTTGAAATACAAGGAGTTCTGCCCGTAGGCTTGTCCATAATCTGCCCGAAGGCTATCCAGTAATCTCCAGGGATCACTATTCCAAGTTTTCGCCCGTCAACTCGTATGCGGGCCTCGAGATCCAATCCCGAGTAACGTTAGCCTCTTGTGCAGGACCCGGAAATCGAGGGATTTACGGCTAGAGCCCCCCCTAGCACCCAAGCATCCTCCTGCTCCAAGTAGAACTCAACGGAGAGACCTCTCGCGGCGGGTTCGGTCCACGTTCCCGGCGCGGTCAACAACCCCCTTGGTTAGGGTCAGGCGGGCAGTCAGGGGTAACTGAAGCTGCCTTTCCATTCAGGCCTTTAACCTGAAGTATAGGTACTCATTTAATTTGTAATTCATAATTCAAACAGAGCTCTAAAATCTCTAGTAAGCACAAACATTTATGTTAATCAACCGAGTTGTTTGGAAAACTTCTAAGGAAGTGTTCTTTCCTTTTTTAGTGTATCGGCACTCGTTCCCAAGGTGTCTTGTAACTTGGAAAGATCTCTTACATTCCGGTGTAAGGCATACCCAACTTGGTTAACCCTAAGGTTCCTTAGATATGCTAGTTTCTGGTTTACAACTTTCCTTCTTTAGAAGGATATCCAAAAATACGTCTTTTTGCAAGATAACGTGCGTAGGGATCTGCCGTCCTTGATGAGGGTTTTTACCCTTCTTTTACCCCTTTCTCCTTGTGAATCAATCACAAGACTAAATGATTTCATACTTCTTGCGCAAGTCCTGCGATGGAATAATCTGTTTAGATTCTTTAAGCTAACATATGTGAGGCTTAGGGTTTCTTCTTTTAAGAACCTTAGGGACAAACCCTAGTTCCTTATATTTACGATTTGATTGTCCCTACAGTAAGGAAAATAGTCAAGTGTTTAGGGTATGAATGTTTCAATGTTTAGATTGGTTCAGTTATCTTTTGGAAGGTAATATTAATCGTCTTGTCACAGTTTTTCTATCCTTGTGACAATTTACTTCCCAATCAATACAGTTTAATTTAACTTCTGTTTTCCTTAAAGATGAGCTCATGCCAACTAACAACACTTGCCTTGCTAAGATGTGCAAATATTCAAGATAACTTCCTAGTAATTTGAGCATCAAAAGAAACCTTTCATGAATTTAACCATTTACAACGATTCGTTGCGAAAGGAATAAGACTAATGGTGCAATATATAATTTCTACACCTTAGAATTTAACTAAAATATACTACTATAGTAAATGGTTAATCTTGCTCATAATTTATAATGCTTGATGCAATTTGAAGAAATCTAAGTTCTATTTATTCATAAGCTAAACTCCTTCGTTACAAATAGCTCGAACAAATATATCCTATCCTTAACAATTTTTCTTTGCATGATCGAATTAAAACCGAATTAAAGCCAAGAAGAAAAACCTGGTTTTGGGGTGAGATATCCACATGGATATCGGGGGATGACCCTTCCGCAGCTACACCTTAGACTTTCTTCGGCGGCATCGTAGTTCGAATGTGAGATAGCCTTTTTCTCTTTCGTCTGGAATTCCACCGTCTCTTTGGATCCAAAGAAAGTTTATGGGGGAGTGTGGTTTTGCAACCAGGGAACCCTTGTAGGATTTTGACTTGGGGTAGGAGGAATAGAAAGCACTTATTTGTAGAAAGAACTTATTCTCCTTCCTTCCCTTTCTTTTATCTTTTTCCCACTCTTCCTCCTTCACTCCTTCTTTTCACTCCCTCTACCTTCCCTCCCTATCTTTTCTCTCACGGCTACTTTTCCCCTACGGGATATCATACGAGGCCATGATGATGAATTGGATTTTTAGGACATGGGGGTGTGTGGACACTGGCTTGTTTGATAAAACTAAGAACACAAAGCTCAACTAAGAGAGCACATGCACAAAAAGATCTAAAAAGTGAATGAAGGAATCAATGAAAGAGAATGAAAGTCTTCAAGGTAGCCTAAGGACAAAGTAGCCTATGGGTGTGACTTGAATAGTCTAAAGAGCTAAGAGGAAGGAAAGAAACAAGGGCTTAGGGGGGAAATTAAAACTAGGGGAGGGGGATCAAACCGGGGGGGGGGGGGGGGGGGAACAAGGGCCTTATGGAACCCCAGGGGGGGAAATTCCAGGGGGGGGGAAAGAAAGGGGTCTAAGGGAAATTTAAAACATGGGGGGAGAAAGGCCCTTTTGGGGTAAAACCTTTTATGGGGGAAAGGGGGCTTAAGAAGGCCTCTTGGAAGCTTCCAAGGGCCTTCTAGAAGGCTTACGAAGGCACGTGGGGGGTGGAGGGGAGGGGTTTCAGAGTCGTCCATCGACAGTGATGTCCAGGTGGCAGAAAATAATGGTGGATCCTTCCCAGCACGCGTGCTATGTCATCCGGCTTCTCCCTCCCTCAGGCTCTCTCTCTCTCTCGCGTTGACAGCATGACGGCTTCTCCCTCCCTCAGGCCCTCTCTCTCTCTCAGCACGGTGTTATGGCAGCACTCTCCTCTTCACGGCCACCCTCACGCAATCACGACAGTGTTGTCCTCTTCATCCTTCAGCCTCTATCTATCACGGCTCCAGCCTCCTTCATCTCCAGCGCCCCCCCCCCCCTCGTTTAAATAGTGGAGGGAAGGGGGTTCTTCCCTCCCTACGTGTCATCACGCATGTCCCCTTCTCAATCAAAGCTCCACCAAGGAGCTTAGCTGCTCCTTCTATTTCCCTCCCCCTCCAGCTCGTTAGTTGGCTGGAGGGATAAGGGGGGGAATTAAAAATTTTCATTTATCCCATTTTTTTCATATTCATTTGAGATAGGTTCATGCACGTGCTTTTATAAGCGAATCGGGATATTACATTCTCTCACTCTTGGAGGAATCGAGATGTCCTCATCTCGAGATAAACTGGGGATATTGATGGTTGAGAGAGCTTTCATCTATCCAAGTGGCATCCTCTTCGGGATAATCTTTCCACTGGATGAGGCATTCTCTCAGGGTTCTAGATCTTAACTGTCTTTCCCTAACATCTAAGATCCTATCTGGCCTTAGTTCAAGGACTCCTTAACTAGGCATTACAATTTGTTGGTCATCAAGTACATGATTAGGAATGGGTATATATTTTTTCATAGGCTGATATGGAATACATTGTGAAGCTTTAGGTTCTCAGGGAGTTGCAATCTATAAGCATTGGGTCCTAGTCATTTGAGGATTTTATATGGCCCACAATACCTTGGAGTTAGCTTCTTACATTCTCCTAGGGATAGAGAACTCTTTTTAGGGCGTACTCGAATGAAGACCATGTCTCCTTCTTCGAAGACTCTATCTTGATGTTTCAAATCTGCGTATGCCTTTTGCCTATCGTTGGCCGCTTGTATGTCTTGTCTTATTGACCTTATTTGATCATCCATGTCCTCCAACATTTGTCTTGAAGCTTCAACTCTTAGGGTTGGATCAGAAAAGTTTAGGGGACTTCGACAATCATGACCATACAATGCCTGGAAAGGGGTCATTTGAATGCTCTGCTGGTAAGAAGCATTGTAGGCAAATTCAACTAATGGCAAGTATTGAATCCACCTCTTCGGCTCTCGACAGCAGTATGCCCTAAGCATATCCTCAATGATTTGATTTACTCGCTCTGTTTGGCCATCTATTTGGGGATGGTAGGTGGTGCTAAAACAGAGTTGAGTCCCAATAGCTTCAAAGATAGCTCTACAGAAGTGTGATGTGAAGAGAGAATCTTGATCGCTAATGATTCTTCTAGGTAACCCATGTAGCTTGAATATCTCCTTGATAAACAATCTTGCAATGTCAGAGGCTTTATAGTTTGTCTTTACTGGAATCAGGTGTGCAACCTTGGTAAGTATGTCAATCACAACCATAATGGAATTGTATCCTCCTTGGACTTGGGGTAAGCCCACAACAAAATCCATACTGATGAATTCCCATTTCATTTGGGGAATGTCAAGCGGTTGCAGTTTCCCTGGCATCATGACATGTTCGGCTTTGATACGTTGGCAAGACAAACATTCAATGACATACTTGAGAATGTCACCTTTAAGCCTCTCCCAATGGTAGCTCTTCCTAACTGCATTAAGAGTTTTAGCATAGCCAGGATGTCCTACGAAAGGAGAATCATGAGCTTCCCATAATATCTTCTGCTTAAGTGACTGGCTTGTTGGTATACACAGCCTTGTTCTGTAGTAGACAAGTCCATTATCAATGGAAAATTCCTGATACTTAGCTTGCAACTTCTGATTCTGCTCCTTGGTAGATATTTCCTTTATCATTGTTTGGTAGGCCAAATCATGGCATGCTTCCTCTCTAGCTAGTTCAAGTATAGGGTTGTTTGGCATAGATGATTTAGTAGCCAGAGATCTGGCTGTTGATGGATTTTGCAAGATTAGGAAATTTAGGAATGCCTTGCAACTAAGTGCATCGGCAACTACATTCTCTTTCCCTGGTCAGTACTTGATTTCAAAATCATATTCCTTCAATACTTCAATCCACCGACGTTGCCTCATGTTGAGCTCGTTTTGGGTAAAAATCCATTTGAGACTCTTATGATCAGTTACTAGGGTAAACTTGTTACCCAGCAGGTAGTGTCTCCAAAGCTTTAGAGCATGAATGACAACTAGTAATTCCAGATCATGCGTGGCGTAATTCTTTTCATGGCTCTTCAATTTCTTTGAAGAGTATGCTACTGGATGACCTTCCTGCATAAGTACACACCCCAAGGCAAGAATGCTAGCATCAGTTACTACCTCAAACTCCTTATTGAGGTCAGGAAGTTTTAGAATAGGTGCTGATACCAAACTTTGCTTCAATTTGTCGAAGCTATTTTGTTAGGAAGTTGACCATGTAATGGAAGTCTGCTTCTTTAGTAAGTCTGTAAGAGGTGCTGCAATCAAAGCATAGTTTTTGATGAAGACCTATACCATCCTCTTAATCCAAGAAAGCTACGTTTCTCTTTGACGGATACTGGTATTGGCCATTCAAGCACATCTCTGACTTTGCATGGGTCTACTGATATTGCTTCTGATGATACTATGAGTCCCACATATTCAATTTGACGCTTGAAGAATGCACACTTCTTCATTTTTGCATATAGCTTATGAGACCTCATTGTCTCAAGGAAAATCGGAAGTTGAGGTTCATGATCTTCTTCCTGTTTGGAATAAACTAAAGTATCATCGAAGAGGAAAAGCACCAAATCATCAAGATATGGTCTAAAAATATCATGCATTAATCTATTGAAGGTGGCAGGTGCATTTGTAAGCCCGAATGACATAACCAAGAACTCAAAGTGCCCATATCTTGTATTGAAGGCCGCTTTTGGAATATCTTCTTCCTTGATCCTTATCTGATAGTAACCTGACCTGAGATCAATCTTGGAGAATATCTTTGCACCTTGAAGATGATCAAGAAGCTCATCTATTCTAGGAATAGGATACTTGTTCTTGATTGTTGATTGATTCAACCCTCGGTAATCAATGCATAGTCGAAGTGTCCCATCTTTCTTTTTCTGGAATAGTACTGGAGCTCCCCACGGTGAGTTGCTAGGCCGGCCGGATGTAACCCTGATCCAAGAGTTGCTTGAGCTGTTCCTTCAACTCAATTGCTTCTAGTATGGACATTCTATAAGGTCTCTTTGCAATTGGTGCAGCTCCAGGCACTAGCCTAATCTCATGATCTACTTCTCTTGGAGGCGGAAGTTCAATTAATTCCTCAGGGAATACGTCAGCGTATTCCTTTAGCCAAGAAGGTCCTTCATGAGACTCTTGCTTTTGATCTAACTTGTTGAGTTTGATCAGGTAAACGGGTAATCCTTTTCTGACTCCTTTTATGATCCGAGATACTTTGGCTAATTGGATTCTTGGCACTTCTGCCTCACCTTGAGTTATGACAAATTCCCTTTCAGAGTTTCGAAAGGAAACTTGACCCTTTCCACAATGAATGTGGGTGTCATTAGGCTTAAGCCAATCCATCCCGAGTAGACACTCATGGATACCTAAATTCATGACTTTGAATTTAACTAAAGTCTTCTTTCCTCCCAGAAAGAATTCCCCCTTAGCAGTTTGCCTGGTACAAGTTACCTCACGACCGTTTGCCAATTCCACAAGCAGGGTAGATGCTTCTACTGTGGCTATTCCTAATCTTTTTGCACATGCTGGTGAGATAAAGGAATGTGTACTACCACAATCAATCAAGGTTTTGAAACCTTTACCTTGATAGTCCGACAATGTCTGAATCACCGAGAACTGGCGATTCGGCCCTTTCTGGTGTAAAGCAGCATGGACTGTTGCTCTTTCGAATTTTGCTTCCATAGTCGGATCTTCCTCTTCTTCTTCTTCGCATCTTTGCCTATTGACAATGTAAGCGGTTCTTCCTCTTCCACGGGTGACGGCTCCTTGGCCGCGGCCTGCTCCTTGGAAAGACGTTTGGCGATGTCCTCCGCTCAGCTTGGGACATTGCCTCTTGAAGTGAACGGGTTCGTTGCAATGGAAACATCGGAGGTTTCGGCCATTACTTTGAGTAGGAACAAAGTTGTTGACATTATTTGTCCTTGCTTTCTTCCTTTGTCCCTGATTATGACCTTGAACTCTCTTTACTTGAGGTCTGAATGCTCCTCTGTTCGGGTCACTATAGGACCAAGTTTTGTTACCCCTTGGTCTAGCTTGCACCTCCTGAATTATAGGCACCGCTTGAATGAGTGCATCCTGAAGATCTGATGGATGCATAGATTCGAGATAGGTATTTACGGGTGGATTTAAGCCCGCACAAAATTTGGACACCTGCTGCGTCATGTCCATCTGTGGCGCATACTTTAAAAGTGAGACGAATTTAGAGTAGTATGCGTCAAGAGTGAGTCCTAGTTTTTTTAGCTCGTAGAACTCATTCATTTTCTGCGTACGATATGCAGGTGGCAAATATCTTCCCTGCACGGATTTCTTCAACTTCTCCCAGGTAACGGACCCCTCTGAAGTCCCTTGATCCCTGCACCATTGCTTCCACCAAAGTCTGGCTTCGCCAGTGAGTTTTAACTTGGCGAGCATGGCCTGATTGGTAGGTGCAGTACCATCTGCTTCAAAGTAATCCTCCATGGATTCAATCCAAATTTCGGCATCAGACTGGACGAATCTGCCTCTCCCGTCAAACTCGGGTGGCTTTATCTGCTTGAGGAGGAACTTCTTCTCCTGGGTCACAGCAGTACTTGATGTAGGGGGCGAATTTGGAACCTGTACCTGGGGTTGTGCCTGGATAAAAGTTTTCTTAAAGTTATTATATGATAATTGATGTTAACTTATCTTTCATTTTTAGTTCAGCTATCTCGTAAACAATGTAGCTACTTAACTTTTAACATCCCTTATGCACAACTAGATATTGATAAAAGAAGTCTTTATTTGTATTTACATGGGCGTAGCCTTATACAATGTCTCGTGTGATGATAATCCAATCATTACATTCAGTTTGGGGAGAACAACGTTGTATTGCATTTGTCTACATGAACTGTGTAATAGTAGGGTTTTGGGTCATGGATCTTTAGGAATTGATAATTCATTGGAAGTTCAGGATACCCTTTCCGTTGGAATCCATACTTCTGATGGCGGCCCAACACTTTAATTTTGTCGGCTGGAATTACACAGGTTACTTCCTCATATACATATGAGTTCATTTCAACCCTCCGACCTTGAATATGTAAAGTCGAATTTACGTGATCTTCCACAAAAATGAACAACTTCACGACTTTCAAGTCTTCCAACCACTTGATCCTCTTTAGGTTGGTCTGTAGATAAGCAAACCGGTGGGCGGCTATATAGTAGATTCCTGAAGACCCCATCCATCTTCGTTCTATGTATAAAGGTGATGGATTATTAATCTGCTCCAGGATGTTCATCATCCCAATTCTTTGTCTATAAAGCGGAGAATGCATTGCAGTCATAAACATGACCCGAAACACCAAAAACTAGTTCCACGCTTCATAGTTCTGCAAGACAGCATTGAAGATGAGAAAATGTTTGGAGAGCAACAATTTCTTTACTTCATTTTATTGAAATCTCATAAAAACAATTCCGTTGTTGGTCGGATCTGATACCACGGCTCTGATACCAACTGTAACGTGTCCCCTAGTATCATCCAAGACACGTCTTAGCAGTCCATCGGAAAGGATGTCTAGAAAGCTCCGCCCGGCACTCCCGTGGAATGTTACGGGTTTTGCGATCTAGGTCTTTCCGCGTCTGCCAAGTAGCAGAAGTATCCTTGCCGTTCCCACTTAGGATCGACTGGAATTAGAGTTTTCCTAATGGGTCATTAGCTAACAGCAACTAGCGTCAGACCCGAGCGAACTACTTTACGTAGAAACGCCAGGTCCGAAGCGGATTCACACTGCACTTAGTTCAAGGAGAATGGGGAACGAGAGGGATGCAAAGCTCAACCTCTTTGCCATAAGGCATAGCCCCATTCCGTTCCCCTAAAACAGTGTAAATCAGGTAAGAAGTAACTTTAGGTCATCGTTCTTGTTATTCGTTTTGATGATGATGATCATTCCGCTATTCTTCGAGATTTTTGAGAAAAGTTCCCGGCTAACCGGGACCACCCAACCAACCCATGGCCCATCCTCCACACTTTCCTCGGTTTGTTCTACTTATGTAATTATCTAACACATTAATTTGACATATAACAATCAGCTTCTTTAATTAACCTTGTTAAGCACAGGTTCCTTCACGTAATCTTATCACGTGACATAGAAAAACAACATCAAGCAAGTTCTTTTGACATTTTCATCATTTTATCTTTGAAATACAAGGAGTTCCACCCGTAGGCTTGTCCATAATTTGCCCGAAGGCTATCCAGTAATCTCCAGGGATCACTATTCCAAGCTTCCGCCCGTCAACTAGTATGCGGGCCTCAAGATCCAATCCCGAGTCACGTTAGCCTCTTGTGCAGGACCCGGAAGGCGAGGGATTTACGGCCAGAGCCCCACCTGGCACGCAAGCATCCTCCTGCTCCAAGTAGAACTCAACGGAGAGACCTCTCGCGGTGGGTTCGGTCGACGTTCCCGGCACGGTCAACAACCCCCTTGGTTAGGGTCAGGTAGGTAGTCGGGGGTAACTGAAGCTGCCTTTCCCTTCAGGCCTTTAACCTGAAGTATAGGTACTCATTTAATTTGTAATTCATAATTCAGACAGAGCTCTAAAATCTCTAGTAAGCACAAACATTTCTGTTAATCAACTGAGTTGTTTGGCAAACTGCTAAGGAAGTGTTCTTTCCTTTTTTAGTGTATCGGCACTCGTTCCCAAGGTGTCTTGTAACTTGGAAAGATCTCTTACATTCCGGTGTAAGGCATACCCAACTTGGTTAACCCTAAGGTGCCTTAGATATGCTCGTTTCTGGTTTACAACTTTCCTTATTTAGAAGGATATCCAAAAACACGTCTTTTTGCAAGATAACCTACGTAGGGATCTGCCGTCCTTGATGAGGGTTTTTACCCTTCGTTTACCCCTTTCTCCTTGTGAATCAATCACAAGACTAAATGATTTCATACTTCTTGCACAAGTCCTGCAATGGAATAATCTGTTTAGATTCTTTAAGCTGACGTATGTGAGGCCTAGGGTTTCTTCTTTTAAGAACCTTAGGGACAAACCCTAGTTCCTTATATTTACGATTTGATTGTCCCTTCAGTAAGAAAAATAGTCAAGTGTTTAGGGTATGAATGTTTCAATGTTTAGATTGGTTCAGTTATCTTTTGGAAGGTAATATTAATCGTCTTGTCACGGTTTTTCTATCCTTGTGACAATTTACTTCCCAATCAATACAGTTTAATTTAACTTCCGTTTTCCTTAAAGATGAGCTCATGCCAACTAACAACACTTGCCTTGCTAAGATGTGCAAATATTCAAGATAACTTCCTAGTAATTTGAGCATCAAAAGAAACCTTTCATGAATTTAACCATTTACAACGATTCGTTGCGAAAGGAATAAGACTAATGGTGCAAGACATAATTTCTACACCTTAGGATTTAACTAAAATATACTACTATAGTAAATGGTTAATGTTGCTCATAATTTATAATACTTGATGCAATGTGAAGAAATCTAAGTTCTATTTATTTATAAGCTAAACTCCTTCGTTACAAATAACTCGAACAAATATATCCTATCCTTAACAATTTTTCTTTGCATGATCGACTTAAAACCGAATTAAAGCCAAGAAGAAAAACCTGGTTTTGGGGTGAGATATCCACATGGATACCGGGGGATGACCCTTCCGCAGCTACACCTTAGACTTTCTTCGGCGGCATCGTAGTTCGAATGTGAGATAGCCTTTTTCTCTTTTGTCTGGAATTCCACCGTCTCTTTGGATCCAAAAAAAGTTTATGGGGGAGTGTGGTTTTGCAACCATGGAACCCTTGTAGGATTTTGACTTGGGGTAGGAGGAATAGAAAGCACTTATTCCTAGAAAGCACTTATTCTCCTTCCTTCCCTTTCTTTTATCTTTTTCCCACTCTTCCTCCTTCACTCCTTTTCACTCCCTTTACCTTCCCTCCCTATCTTTTCTCTCACGGATACTTTTCCCCTATGGGATATCATACGAGGCCATGATGATGAATTGGATTTTTAGGACATGGGGGTGTGTGGACACCGGCTTGTTTAATAAAACTAAGAACACAAAGCTCAACTAAGAGAGCACATGCACAAAAAGATCTAAAAAGTGAATGAAGGAATCAATGAAAGAGAATGAAAGTCTTCAAGGTAGCCTAAGGACAAAGTAGCCTATGGGTGTGACTTGAATAGTCTAAAGAGCTAAGAGGAAGGAAAGAAACAAGGGCTTAGGGGGGAAATTAAAACTAGGGGAGGGGGATTAAACCGGGGGGGGGGGGGGGGGGGAACAAGGGGGCTTAGGGAGGGATTAAACCCAGGGGGGGGGGAACAAGGGCCTTATGCAACCCCAAGGGGGGGAAAAAAAAGGGGTCTAAGGGAAATTTAAAACATGGGGGAAGAAAGGCCCTTTTGGGGTAAAACCTTTTATGGGGGAAAGGGGGCTTAAGAAGGCCCCTTGGAAGCCTCCAAGGGCCTTCTAGAAGCCTTACAAAGGCACGTGGGGGGTGGAGGAGAGGGGTTTCAGAGTCGTCCGTCCACGGTGATGTCCAGGTGGCAGAAAATAATGGTGGATCCTCCCCAGCACGCGTGCTATGTCATCCGGCTTCTCCCTCCCTCAGGCCCTCTCTCTCTCTCGCGTTGACAGCATGACGGCTTCTCCCTCCCTCAAGCCCTCTCTCTCTCTCAGCACGGTGTTATGGCGGCACTCTCCTCTTCACGGCCACCCTCACGCAATCACGGCAGTGTTTTCCTCTTCATCCTTCGGCCTCTATCTCTCACGGCTCCAGCCTCCTTCATCTCTAGCGGCCCCCCCCTCGTTTAAATAGTGGAGGGGAGGGGGTTCTTCCCTCCCTGCATGTCATCACGCATGTCCCCTCGTCAATCAAAGCTCCACCAAGAAGCTTAGCTGCTCCTTCTATTTCCCTTCCCCTCCACCTCGTCAGTCGGCTGGAGGGATAAGGGGGGGAATAAAAAATTTTCATTTATCCCATTTTTTTCATATTCATTTGAGACAGGTTTACGCGCGTGCTTTTATAAGGGAATCGGGATATTACATTCTCTCACTCTTGGAGGAATCGAGATGTCCTCATCTCGAGATAAACTCGGGATATTGATGGTTGAGAGAGCTTTCATCTATCCAAGTGGCATCCTCTTCGGGATAATCTTTCCCCTGGATGAGGCATTCTCTCAGGGTTCTAGATCTTAACTGTCTTTCCCTAACATCTAAGATCCTATCTGGCCTTAGTTCAAGGACTCCTTGACTAGGCATTACAATTTGTTGGTCATCAAGTACATGATTAGGATTGGGTACATATTTTTTCAATAGGCTGATATGGAATACATTGTGAACCTTTAGGTTCTCAAGGAGTTGCAATCTCTAAGCATTGGGTCCTAGGCATTTGAGGATTTTATATGGCCCACAATACCTTGGACTTAGCTTCTTACATTCTCTTAGGGATAGAGAACTCTTTTTAGGGCGTACCCGAATGAAGACCATGTCTCCTTCTTCAAAGACTCTATCTTGACGTTTCAAATCTGCGTATGCCTTTTGCCTATCGTTGGCCGCTTGTATGTCTTGTCTTATTGACCTTATTTGATCATCCATGTCCTCCAACATTTGTCTTGAAGCTTCAACTCTTAGGGTTGGATCAGAAAAGTTTAGGGGACTTCGACAATCATGACCATACAATGCCTGGAAAGGGGTCATTTGAATGCTCTGCTGGTAAGAAGCATTGTAGGCAAATTCAACTAATGGCAAGTATTGAATCCACCTCTTCGGCTCTCGACAGCAGTATGCCCTAAGCATATCCTCAATGATTTGATTTACTCGCTCTGTTTGGCCATCTGTTTGGTGATGGTAGGTGGTGCTAAAACAGAGTTGAGTCCCAATAGCTTCAAAGATAGCTCTCCAGAGTTGATTCTTCTAGGTAACCCATGTAGCTTGAATATCTCCTTGATAAACAATCTTGCAATGTCGGAGGCTTTATAGTTTGTCTTTACTGGAATCAGGTGTGCAACCTTGGTAAGTATGTCAATCACAACCATAATGGAATTGTATCCTCCTTGGACTTGGGGTAAGCCCACAACAAAATCCATACTGATGAATTCCCATTTCATTTGGGAAATGTCAAGCGGTTGCAGTTTCCTTGGCATCATGACATGTTCGGCTCTGATACGTTGGCAAGACAAACATTCAGTGACATACTTGAGAACGTCACCTTTAAGCCTCTCCCAATGGTAGCTCTTCCTAACTGCATTAAGAGTTTTAGGATAGCCAGGAGGTCCTACGAAAGGAGAATCATGAGCTTCCCATAATATCTTCTGCTTAAGTGACTGGCTTGTTGGTATACACAGCCTTGTTCTGTAGTAGACAAGTCCATTATCAATGGAAATTTCTTGATACTTAGCTTGCAACTTCTGATTCTGCTCCTTGGTAGATATTTCCTTTATCATTGTTTGGTAGGCCAAATCATGGCATGCTTCCTCTCTAGCTAGTTCAAGTATAGGGTTGTTTGGCATAGATACTTTAGTAGCCAGAGATCTGGCTGTTGATGGATTTTGCAAGATTAGGGAATTTAGGAATGCCTTGCAACTGAGTGCATCGGCAACTACATTCTCTTTCCCTAGTCAGTACTTGATTTCAAAATCATATTTCTCCAATACTTCAATCCACCGACGTTGCCTCATGTTGAGCTCGTTCTGGGTAAAAATCCATTTAAGACTCTTATGATCAGTTACTAGGGTAAACTTATTACCCAGTAGGTAGTGTCTCCAAAGCTTTAGAGCATGAATGACAGCTAGTAATTCCAGATCATGCGTGGCGTAATTCTTTTCATGGCTCTTCAATTTCCTTGAAGAGTATGCTACTGGATGACCTTCCTGCATAAGTACACACCCCAAGGTAAGAATGCTAGCATCAATTACTACCTCGAACTCCTTATTTGGGTCAGGAAGTTTTAGAATAGGTGCTGATACCAAACTTTTCTTCAATTTGTCGAAGCTATTTTGTTCGGAAGTTGACCATGTAATGGAAGTCTCCTTCTTTAGTAAGTCTGTAAGAGGTGCTGCAATCAAAGCATAGTTTTTGATGAAGACCTATACCATCCTGTTAATCCAAGAAAGCTACGTATCTCTTTGACGGATACTGGTATCGGCCATTCAAGCACATCTCTGACTTTGCCTGGGTCTATTGATATTGCTTCTGATGATACTATGAGTCCCACATATTCAATTTGACGCTTGAAGAATGCACACTTCTTCATTTTTGCATACAGCTTATGAGACCTCATTGTCTCAAGGACAATCCGAAGTTGAGGTTCATGATCTTCTTCCTGTTTGGAATAGACTAAAGTATCATCGAAGAAGAAAAGCACGAAATCATCAAGATATGGTCTAAAAATATCCTGCATTAATCTATTGAAGGTGGCAGGTGCATTTGTAAGCCCGAATGACATAACCAATAACTCAAAGTGCCCATATCTTGTATTGAAGGCCGTTTTTGGAATATCTTCTTCCTTGATCCTTATCTGATAGTAACCTGACCTGAGATCAATCTTGGAGAAGATCTTTGCACCTTGAAGACGATCAAGAAGCTCATCTATTCTAGGAATAGGATACTTGTTCTTGATTGTTGATTGATTCAACCCTCGGTAATCAATACATAGTCGAAGTGTCCCATCTTTCTTTTTTTGGAATAGTACTGGAGCTCCCCACGGTGAGTTGCTAGGCCGGCCGGATGTAACCCTGATCCAACAATTGCTTGAGCTGTTCCTTCAACTCAATTGCTTATGGTATGGACATTCTATAAGGTCTCTTTGCAATTGGTGCAGCTCCAGGCACTAGCCTAATCTCATGATCTACTTCTCTTGGAGGCGGAAGTTCAATCAATTCCTCAGGGAATACGTCAGCCTATTCCTTTAGCCAAGAAGGTCCTTCATGAGACTCTTGCTTTTGATCTAACTTGTTGAGTTTGATCAGGTAAACGGGTAATCCTTTTCTGACTCCTTTTATGATCCGAGATACTTTGGCTAATTGGATTCTTGGCACTCCTGCCTCACCTTGAGTTGTGACAAATTCCCTTTCAAAGTTTCGAAAGGAAACTTGACCCTTTCCACAATGAATGTGGGCGTCATTAGGCTTAAGCCAATCCATCTCGAGTAGACACTCATGGATACCTAAATTCATGACTATGAATTTAACTAAAGTCTTCTTTCCTCCCAGAAAGAATTCCACCTTAGCAGTTTGCCTGGTACAAGTTACCTCACGACCGTTTGCCAATTCCACAAGCAGGGTAGATGCTTCTACTGTGGCTATTCCTAATCTTTTTGCACATGCTGGTGAGATAAAGGAATGTGTACTACCACAATCAATCAAGGTTTTGAAACCTTTACCTTGATAGTCCGACAGTGTCTGAATCACCGAGAACTGGCGATTCGGCCCTTTCTGGTGTAAAGCGGCATGGACTGTTGCTCTTTCGAATTCTGCTTCCATAGTCGGATCTTCCTCTTCTTCCTCTTCGCATCTTTGCCTATTGACAATGCAAGCGGTTCTTCCTCTTCCACGGGTGACGGCTCCTTGGCCGCGGCCTACTCCTTGGAAAGACGTTTGGCGATGTCCTCCACTGAGCTTGGGACATTGCCTCTTGAAGTGACCGGGTTCGTTGCAGTGGAAACATCGGAGGTTTCGGCCATTACTTTGAGTAGGAACAAAGTTGTTGACGTTATTTGCCCTTGCTTTCTTCCTTTTTCCCTGATTATGACCTTGAACTCTCTTTAATTGAGGTCTGAATGCTCCTCTGTTCGGGTCACTATAGGACCAAGTTTTGTTACCCCTTGGTCTAGCTTGCACCTCCTGAATTATAGGCACTGCTTGAATGAGTGCATCCTGAAGATCTGATGGACGCATAGATTCGAGACAGGTATTTACGGGTGGATTTAAGCCCACACAAAATTTGGACACCTGTTGCGTCATGTCCATCTATGGCGCATACTTTAAAAATGAGACGAATTTAGAGTAGTATGCGTCAAGAGTGAGTCCTAGCTGTTTTAGCTCGTAGAACTCATTCATTTTCTGCGTACGATATGCAGGTGGAAAATATCTTCCGTGCACGGATTTCTTCAATTTCTCCCAGGTAACGGACCCCTCTGAAGTCCCTTGATCCCTGCACCATTGCTTCCACCAAAGTCTGGCTTCGCCGGTGAGTTTTAACTTGGCGAGCATGGCCTGATTGGTAGGTGCAGTACCAGCTACTTCAAAGTAATCCTCCATGGATTCAATCTAAATTTCGGCATCAGACTAGACGAATCTGCCTCTCCCATCAAACTCCGGTGGCTTTATCTGCTTGAGGAGGAACTTCTTCTCCTAGGTCACAGCAGTACTTGATGTAGGGGGCGAATTTGGAACCTGTACCTGGGGTTGTGAGAGCGGAATTTAGGTGACGGGAAGTGCTTAAAAATAGCTAAAAATTATGAAGATCAAGGGAAAAATATTCACTGTCAAAGGCGGCGGCTCGATCTAGGACGATTTTAAGTGCCAAAGTGCTTTAAAGGCGCCCGAGCGACACTTGTTGATTTTTCATAATTTTTCAGACAGTCGTGCGGGTTGACACAAGCTACTGGCCAATGCGGGATGCTAAGCCGGACGCCCAGGATTTTTCAGAGCTCGATTCCGAGTCCGGACGGGGACATGGCCAAGAAATCGGTCAAGATTTGAAAAGGTGGACAAAATTTGGTCAAGTGGTCATGACCTTTGGGGAGTTGGGGCATTTGATGCCACTTGACATTTGAGATGAAAAAAAATCGTGAGTAGAAGAAGAATACGTGATCAGGAATGGCGCCGATTTTTGCGCTCAATGTTGATCAATGGAGATCCCTGCCGGCAAACAACCCCCCTATTTGACATTGGCCCTTGCCTACACTCCGTATGCTGATCATATCGCCGCCCTTCGCCCGTCGAATGGTGGCCTGGTTTGAAATTTTTGATTTCAGTCTTTCTCTCTCCTCCCTCTCTCTCTTCTAAGAGGTAGTTCATGTGTGGGAAGGAGCAATGAAGAAAGAATGATGGAGGCTTGTCCGGCATGGACTGGATTGCTCCACGGGCTGAGAATGGTGATTTGTGATGTTGCTGGACATGAAGTGTTGCTGTTTTCCAAATCTACAGCCATGGAAAAGAAACCCGAAACACGCGTTTAAGCGGTAAACTAAAAAATTACAAAGAAAATTTAGTGTTTTATGCTTTTGATTGATGGAATGCCGTTCATATGGACTAAGATTTGATTATGCTGCTGATTCTTCTGAGTTCTTACTGTTTATAACCAGAAATTATGAAAAACATGCATTTCATGGCTCGAAATAATGTCAAGAAACCCGAAAACGCATGAAAAATGGGGAAAAACAAGGGTTTTGGGCATATAAATGGGGAAAACCGTCGATACACATCAACTAATCTTTCAATTTTGTTGCAAATGAACTAAGGGCCACAGCCCACAAACTGGTTTTCATTTTCAGCAATTTAAAAAATACAAGAAAATGAAGAAAATGGCGGGAAAATGATAAAAAAACCATGAAAAATAGGGGAAAAATACATTTGGGGCTACGAAAAATATAGAAAAATAGGATTTATGTTTGTTGATGTATAGCAAGGCTGGGGCGTGAAGTTATGCTTCATTTCAGCCTTGTTTATATGTTTTAGTGCATGTTTCCTTCCTTTCTCCACATAAAATGACAAGGAAATCCTAAAAGAAATGAATGCAATGATGCACTATCACCGGGGAAGGGTAGAGTTGTGGAAAAAATGGTTAAATGCCGCTGAGCATGAGGGATAATTTGCTGATTTTATATGCATTGCATCTAGGATGGAATAATAATGATAAAAATTAAAACCTAGTAGCACGAAGATCACTTCGGTGCTAGGTGTTGCAGCGAAGCACAAAGCGGTTAGAAAGAAAAGCATGAAGGAGATGTTTTGCACTTGCACGCTGTTGGTTTTTAAAATGTTTGAGCACTAGGCATCCACCTCTTTGCATGATCATTTAGAGGAAATTAAAAGTATCAGAGTTAGCTCCTGGATATGCATAGCAATTGTTTTCAGTAGGCCTGTGACCCACCATTGAGAGCGTGAGGTTCCTATGCTGTAGGCTAGTCGTGGGATCATAAAGGGGAAGTCAAGTAAGGAGCTTTTCGAAGGGAGTTTGCCCCTGAAAGGGGTGGGCAGTATTGGTTGCGTGTACTCAATGTGACCCGCCAAGATCCACACGAGGATATTCGTGCTTATGCGAAGAAGATAAAAGAGGTGTTCCGTAAGTTGGACACCTCCATTCCTATCCCCGCAGCTGCCCAATTGCAATATTTCCTACATGGGTTGGACTTCAATATCCAATTGCAATTGAGTAGTGTCCCCTTGGGGGATATAGATACTGCCATTACACGAGCACAAGAGGTGGAATCCTGACTACAAGCAGCCTATGCTTCTAGAGGCAATTCGAATATGGGTGTAGTATTGGGAAACAATATGGCAATAGCCAATGGCAGTAGTGGCCAAGGGATAGCGATGGCTAACCCTAATGGGAGAGGGAACATGATACAGAATGTCCCTTTATTACCAGCTCCCCCTAGCATGTCGATGCCGACGGGTAGTCAAATGGCTCCAAATGGTGGAGGCCAGGCGGTCAATCCTAATACCATGCCTGTAACTCAACAACCTGTGCCTAATCGAATTGTTAGGCCGATGGAGCGACATGGTAATGACCAAAGCTATGAGTCGAGTTCTTCCAATGTTCTTGGCGAGGTTAAGGACATGATGAAGCATTATACCGACATGATTACGGAGCAGTATCGACAAATAGCTGTTGATGTCAACTTCCTTAAAAAACAACAAAATTTGATAGGAAGTAGATACCCAGAGGAGGGTGCACCGTCGAGGTTTAGTTGCAAATGGTGTGGCGGGCAGCACTATCCAAGAAATTTCCCAAATGTTAAGTGCGACATTTGTGGAAAATCCGGCCATCTAGCAGCTACTTGCTGGAGTACGATCAGTTCCCTCCAGTGAGGAAGTCGGCAACCAGGGCCTGTTAATCATCGTGCCCAAGGAAATGATTCCCAGCGAGAAGATGGGCCTAAACAAATACTTCAACGACCAAAGACTACAGTGGAAGAGCTACCAAGTGGTAGTGGGGTTAGTTTGATTGAGGCTGTACGCGTTAATGATGCTGAAACCTCTAATTTACGAGCTGTTATTACAAGAGGTCAAAAGGGTAGAGAAGCCGACAAGGATAAGCCTGTCGACGGAAACCCTAAACAAGGTGACAAAGGAACGCAAGTTTTGGATCCTGCCCTAGAAGGGGGACCTTTGAAGCCCGTAGAGAGTAAAGCCGATAAGGAAGCACCAAAGAAGAAGGTGAAAGTTAAGAAAGAGGCAATAAAGCCAGTTCAGCGACCTAAAGAGCGGATGATTTGGCGTGAAAAGCGAGCTCTATCGAACTATCATGAATTCGATTTGGCGGGCTCTCTTTGCGAAGTCAAACCGGATGTGAACCTTTTGCAGCTTATTAAGCTTTCCCCAGGAGTACGCAAGGAATTTAGAAAGATCCTACGTACCGGGTATATCGTAGAACCTTTGGGTATTGCGCGAGTTGGTGATGACTGGTTCGAGCATGCTGAGAAGCATTACCCAAGGGTTGTAGCCTATGTCGATGGGATATTAGTAGATTATGCCATTGTCGACACGGGATCATCTGTTAACATTATGAGTTCTGAACTGATGGAAAGGTTGGATCTTGCGATTCAGAAAGATACTTCCACAATTCTCAGAATGGCAGATGACAGTTTGAGACAGCCGGAAGGCTGCATTACTAAGGTCCATGTCACTGTTGCAAATGTAGAATGCATGTTGGACTTTAGGGTGATTCGTTTTGCAGGGCGGCCAAGTTACTAAGTATTACTTGGACGACCTTGGATCTTGCAAGCGGACTGCCAAGTTGATATACCTGCCGATCGATTAATATTTGGCAGAGGTGCCCAGCGTGTGGTGGTTGATGCTTATCCTGAGTCCCCGCAGAGTGAGAGAGCTCCTCTATCTTCTACAGAATTGGAGACATTAGAAGATTTATCTGCTAGTGAGACATCATCGAGTGATGAGTCCAAAGAGGGATCCACCACGGAGGACATCTATCAGATCACTTTGAACGAGCCGATAGAGGGCCAAGAGCGTATAAGAGATGCAGATGTTATCGAGCTAGACCTTGGTATGTTTGGTGATTCGCGGCCAATCAAATTAGGCTCTATGCTCAGCACAGCAGAAAGGGAGGACTATGTGGCCTTGATCCAAGAATTCCGTGATATTTTTGCCTGGAGTTATGATGAGTTGAGAGGCATTCCTCCTAGTCTTGCTGTTCATACAATTCCGTTGAAAGAGGGCAGTCGTCCTGTACGGCAGAAAGTAAGGCGTATGCCTTTCGAATTGAGGGACGGGCTGTTTGAAGAGTTACAGAAGCTTCGAAAAGTGGGTTTGATTTTTCCTGTGCAACACACGGAATGGTGTTCGCCAGTTGTGATTAGAACAAAGAAGAATAATCAGATCCGTTTATGTGTAGACTTTAGGGAGCTAAATAAGCAGACAGTTAAGGACTACTACCCATTGTCATTTATTGACCAGATTTTGGATCAATTAGCGGGTAGGGAGATATATTCGTTTATGGATTGCTTTGCAGGATACAACCAAATGGCAATTGCAGAAGAGGACAAGTTGAAAACAACTTTTATCACTGTATTTGGCACTTTTGCTTACCACGTGATGGCTTTTGGTTTATGCAATGCGCCTGGTTCGTGGCAACGAACAGCCGATAAGACATTCGGTGACATATCCCCTGAAGAGTTGAGGGTGTTTATTGATGACTTAGGGGCCGCCACCGTGAGAGAAAGGCAGTTGATCATTTTGAGAAAATGCTTTGAGCGTTGTAGACAATTTTGCATCGCCCTAAACCCACGGAAGTGTGCTTTTGGAGTACCTTATGGGCTATTGCTGGGCCATGTGGTCAGTTCGGTAGGAATTGCGACAGACCCCGAGAAGGTCAAAGTTATAGTTGCCATGGGTCCACCACGCACTCCGAAAGAAGTTCATAGCTTTCTATCTTCGGTTGGTTACTACCGTAGATTCATTAACGCCTTAGCAGAAAGAACGTTGCCGCTTACAAATTTATTGTCCTTTAGCTGTTCGTTTGTATGGGGTGACCCTTGTAAGGTAGCATTCGAGGATGTGAAACAAGAGCTAGCAAGAGCGCCCGTTTTAAAAGCACCTAAAAGAGGTGAGGTGTTTTATATATTCTCAGCAGCCACCATGTATAGTATCAGCTGCTGTTTAGCCCAATTTTGGGAAGAGAAGTGGTACCACCCGATTGCTTTTGCTAGTCGGAAGCTGGGGGTATCCGAAATCAATTACACCTACATGGAGAAGCTGTGTCTAGCGATGGTCTTTGGGACCAAGAAGTTCAGGCATTACATTCTCTATGAGAAAGTCGTGCTTTATACGAAGGCGGAGGGACTTCGACTGTTGATGAATAAGTTACAGCCGCCTGATCGTTTAGCGAAGTGGTTGATCACTTTGCAGGAATTTGATTATGAAATCAAGAGTAAGCCACCAAGGTTGCAAGGCATCGTGGAATGTCTAGTGGACTTTGGGGAGCCGAAAGAATCTGTTGCTGAAGGTAGTGACATGGAGATGATATTTAAAATAGATACGGCATCTATTCCCTCCTGGTATGCTGCAATAACGCATTATTTATCAATAGGAGCGGCGGGATCCGAACTATCTAAGGCTGAGAAAAGAAAAATTAAGCAGCAAGCGTTAAAGTTTGCCTTGATCGCAGGTACATTATATCGGCAAGGGGTTGATGATATCTATCGCCGATGTGTGACGCCTGACGAGGTGCCATTCATTTTGGAAGAGTGCCATGATTCTGCTTGCGGTGGCCATTTTGCTGGACGGCTTACAGCACAAAAGGCTTTAAGAGCAGGTTATTGGTGGCCTGCCATCTTCCAGGATGCGTTTGCGTATGTTAAGAGATGCGATATTTGCCAACGACATGATAGTCGAGAGAATAGGAAACGACCACTCACCCCTATTATGGCGATACTTCCATTTGAGAAGTGGGGAATAGACTTTGTGGGTCCTATTACTCCGTCATCGACTACGCAAAAGCGGTACATCATTGTAGCAACTGACTACTTCACAAAGTGGTCAGAAGCACGTGCAACAAGGAAAGATGATGCTAAAGAAACTGCTAGTTTCCTTTTAGAGCAGATAATATGCCGGTTTGGTCCACCGAAAGAATTAGTGTCGGACCGCGGAACTCATTTCCTGAATAAGGTGATCAAAGGTTTGACAGAGTTGTGGAACATCAAGCATAACAAGACAACCCCATATAATCCACAAGCCAATGGGCTAGTCGAAAGTACCAACAAGCAGCTTGTGGGCATCCTGTCCAAAATTGTGTCGGAAAAGAAACGGGAATGGGATAAAAAGTTATACGTGGCAGTGTGGGCCTATAATACGACTTTCAAACGAGCCACTGGCCATACCCCGTTTAAGTTAGTATATGGGGAGGAGTGTGTCTTGCCTTTAGAGATTGAGCTGCCGACTATTCGGTTCGCCATCAATCATTCTTTGAGCGATGAAGACGCTCTTTTTGAGCGCTTGACGACACTGGCACATTTAGATGAGCTTAAGTTGCAGAGCTTATTGCACCAAGAAGTGGCGAAGCGCCGAATGAAGAAGCTACACGACCTCAAAGCCAAGAAATACACCTTCAAGAAAGGACAGCTTGTTCTGTATTATGACGCACGACGTGAATTATTCCCAGGTAAGCTAGAACCCAAATGGGATGGGCCCTATAAGATCGTTAGAATAGGAAAGAATAAATCCACAGTTTTGTTAGCTGACCTTGAGGGGATAGAATTTAAAAATAAGGTTAATCTTAATAAGATTAAACCTTATTACTTCTGATTTTTCTAATGCTATGACTGCCTTGCAGGTCTAGGCAAGATTGATCAAACATCTGCAAGGAAATCGTGATAGAGGTTGATGGGTCGTCTGATCCCTTACTTAGAACACCCATATTTAGAACAGAGATATCATCAGGGAAAGCTCATTTGGTGGAGCAAAGGATACAAGGTGATTGAGCAAGAAGGCGGGACATTTATTTGGGAAATCACGGTCTTCTGCCATCACTGCCTACAACTTTTGACGAGCATCCCTGTTGAATTCAATGATGATGGAGGGATGGAGCCTACAGTCCACCGGTTGAATATGCTGAATTTCGATTACCATAATTACAAGTAGAGTTCAGGATGGCAGAATATGTAAACCCTTTATGGACGTACACCTTGTACTTTGATGGGGCGTCCAGGGGTGCATGCAAAAAAGGAAGTGTAGGAGTTGTCATCCGCAACCCCCGACGACACATTGTCATGAAGTTAGCTGCTTATCTCGGGGTGAATTTTACCAATAATATGGCAGAATACAAAGCCCTGATCATGGGTTTGAATATTGCAAAGAAGGGTGGTATCCGCCAGTTGTTGGTGAAAGGGGACTCTCAGTTGGTTTTAAATCAACTCAATGGGACGTACATGGTGCGGAACCCGATCCTTTGTATGTACCATCACACTGCCATAGCCCTGCTAGACGAATTCGATAGAGTATCTTTTCAGCTGATTCCACGGAATTGGAATCAGTTTGCCGATTCATTGGCTAATCTTGCGTATGAAGAGGACCTCTTCTTTAATTGTGGCCCTTGTCCCGATATATCTATTGATGGTGAGACAGGACCTGGTCGTTTGTGGGGTATGCTTTCTGAACATGCCCTCTTTGGCAGACGATGGTTGATTTGGGTGATGCAGAGGGTAAGCGAGACTCATCTACCTTTATTATCTCGGACCCATAGACTGATTCGACGACATGTGATGCGAACACCTCTTGCGATATACGCAGGAGGGATCGGTCATAATCTACTGCACCTAGTTTAGGGCTACAAGCCCTGTTCCCCTGGGAATAGTATGCTTTGATGTCTATCATGGTTGTTTCCAGGTGGATGTTCTGCATAGTATTGTTTGATTTCATTAGGCCAAGAGGGCCGATTTAGTTTTGTAGCAAAGTCATGTCTGAATTCATTAGGCCAAGAGGGCCATTTCCCTGTCTAGTGCGGGTGCGTTTAATTGGGTTTTTGTTTAGTGTTGTGCTGGACAGGTTTCGCGGGTTGTGGAATTTTGTGGAGCCTGGAGGAGCCTTTGCTGCGATGGAAGCTTCTTGTGGCCACTCCAGGTGATATTTCTCCTTTACGAGTACCTTTCTTTCCTGTTATATGTGTATTTGTACTTGTCGAGGGGGCACTTTTTTTTCTTTTTTTTTTTTGGACCGGCAACCAAGGCATGAAGTCCCAGGTTTAGGCTAAGTATGTTTGAGGGAGGTCGGAGTAGTCATTGCCTCCTGTAAAGACATTGTTAGACATTGAAAGACCTATTTTAGAAGGAAGTCCTAGTGGCTCTGTTCTGCTAACCTGCTAGGCAGCCGTTCTAGGAGTTTCTGTTAGTAGTGAGGCAGTTAGAGAAGCCTGCTAGAAGATAATAATAATGATGTCAAGTAATCTTGAATATCCTAAAAGATGAATATAAATGCGAAGGTGTGTAAAAAGGGGTTCTAACCCCTATCAATGAAAAGAAAAGAAATGAAAATATATAAGCAGTTGATCATTGCCTTGCGAAGGCCTGGTAGGTTCCTGGGGACGAGTCAGACCCGGGGCCGATACCTTGTCTTCCCAGGGGTGGCTTCTTGCTGGAAAAAGTAATATCAAAACCAGGAAGGTTGGAGCGAAAATAAAAGTGAGCGTTAGAAAAGGATTAAGTGTCGCCTTGCGAGGGCTTGGTAGGTTCTTGGGTGCCGAGACAGGTCCTGAGACCGATGCCCTGTTCTCCTTGGGTCACTACGCTCAGCTCCCTCCTTTTTACATGCCCAAGTATGTTCATCCAATAAAAACCCTCAAAGAAGAGATATACTGAAAGAAAATATCCTTTGCTCAGGCTATAGGAGTCCTCGCCTTGTAGGAGCTCCTAGTTGTGTTGTCTTTAGTTGGTCAGTAGTTCAGACTACCACTTAGGGCAACCTCTTTGATAGGTTTTTTTTGTTTGGCTGTGTTGGAGCAGCTGGTTAGTGATTTGCTTCGGATCTTCTATTAAATGATGCTAGGCCTACTCCTTGTGGATGTCATGCCTTGGTTTTGTCTTGGGGTAGGGGGAGCATTGTGCTGAGTTTTATGATGATAATTGTTTTATATCAGTTTGATGCTTCTTTGGTTGTTTATGTGCAGATATGTTCGTGGATTCGACGGGCTGAGTCGCCCTATCCCGTGGTCGCCAATAAGAGCGGAATTTAGGTGACGGGAAGTGCTTAAAAATAGCTAAAAATTATGAAGATCAAGGGAAAAATATTCACTGTCAAAGGCGGCGGCTCGATCTAGGACGATTTTAAGCGCCAAAGTGCTTTAAAGGCGCCCGAGCGACACTTGTTGATTTTTCATAATTTTTCAGACAGTCGTGCGGGTTGACACAAGCTACTGGCCAATGCGGGATGCTAAGCCGGACGCCCAGGATTTTTCAGAGCTCGATTCCGAGTCCGGACGGGAACATGGCCAAGAAATCGGTCAAGATTTGAAAAGGTGGACAAAATTTGGTCAAGTGGTCATGACCTTTGGGGAGTTGGGACATTTGATGCCACTTGACATTTGAGATGAAAAAAAATCGTGAGTAGAAGAAGAATACGTGATCAGGAATGGCGCCGATTTTTGCGCTCAATGTTGATCAATGGAGATCCCTGCCTGCAAACAACCCCCCTATTTGACATTGGCCCTTGCCTACACTCCGTATGCTGATCATATCGCCGCCCTTCGCCCGTCGAATGGTGGCCTGGTTTGAAATTTTTGATTTCAGTCTTTCTCTCTCCTCCCTCTCTCTCTTCTAAGAGGCAGTTCATGTGTGGGAAGGAGCAATGAAGAAAGAATGATGGAGGCTTGTCCGGCATGGACCGGATTGCTCCACGGGCTGAGAATGGTGATTTGTGATGTTGCTGGACATGAAGTGTTGCTGTTTTCCAAATATACAGCCATGGAAAAGAAACCCGAAACACGCGTTTAAGCGGTAAACTAAAAAATTACAAAGAAAATTTAGTGTTTTATGCTTTTGATTGATGGAATGCCGTTCATATGGACTAAGATTTGATTATGCTGCTGATTCTTCTGAGTTCTTACTGTTTATAACCAGAAATTATGAAAAACATGCATTTCATGGCTCGAAATAATGTCAAGAAACCCGAAAACGCATGAAAAATGGGGAAAAACAAGGGTTTTGGGCATATAAATGGGGAAAACCGTCGATACACATCAACTAATCTTTCAATTTTGTTGCAAATGAACTAAGGGCCACAGCCCACAAACTGGTTTTCATTTTCAGCAATTTAAAAAATACAAGAAAATGATAAAAAAACCATGAAAAATAGGGGAAAAATACATTTGGGGCTACGAAAAATATAGAAAAATAGGATTTATGTTTGTTGATGTATAGCAAGGCTGGGGCATGAAGTTATGCTTCAGTTCAGCCTTGTTTATATGTTTTAGTGCGTGTTTCCTTCCTTTCTCCACATAAAATGACAAGGAAACCCTAAAAGAAATGAATGCAATGATGCACTATCACCGGGGAAGGGTAGAGTTGTGGAAAAAATGGTTAAATGCCGCTGAGCATGAGGGATAATTTGCTGATTTTATATGCATTGCATCTAGGACGGAATAATAATGATAAAAATTAAAACCTAGTAGCACGAAGATCACTTCGGTGCTAGGTGTTGCAGCGAAGCACAAAGCGGTTAGAAAGAAAAGCATGAAGGAGATGTTTTGCACTTGCACGCTGCTAGTTTTTAAAATGTTTGAGCACTAGGCATCCACCTCTTTGCATGATCATTTAGAGGAAATTAAAAGTATCAGAGTTAGTTCCTGGATATGCATAGCAATTGTTTTCAGTAGGCATGTTACCCACCGTTGAGAGCGTGAGGTTCCTATGCTGTAGGCTAGTCGTGGGATCATAAAGGGGAAGTCAAGTAAGGACAATGGTACATTCCTGGATACGTTTATTTGGTACCTTGAGCGACTTTTGTGCGAAATGTCTAAATGTTGAGTGACGCATCGAGGGGCCAATCCCCAAGGTGTAGGAGAGTCGCAGAGGGTTGACGGCATTCAGCCGTAGGGGGAACCCCATGTGTATGTGATTCGAGCCTTTTGGCTATGTGAAAGGGACTCCCTCTGAGGAGCAATATTGGGTTAGGATCAGTTGGACTACAACGTATTACAAACGCAATGTTTAGGAAGGCAGAGATTTTGATAGACGCTCCTGGCCGCGAGGCCGAGGGGTTGTCTTGCGCATAGTGACGAGGTCCGGCTAGTGCATGAGCCAGTACCGGCCCGTTTTTAGGTCCATCAGGTTGTGCCTGGATAAAAGTTTTCTTAACGTTATTATATGATAATCGATGTTAACTTATCTTTCATTTTTAGTTCAGCTATCTCGTAAACAATGTAGCTACTTAACTTTTAACATCCCTTATGCACAGCTAGATATTGATAAAAGAAGTCTTTATTTGTATTTACATGGGCATAGCCTTATACAATGTCTCGTGTGATGACAATCCAATCATTACATTCAGTTTGGGGAGAACAATGTTGTATTACATTTGTCTATAGGAACTATGTAATAGTAGGGTTTTGGGTCATGGATCTTTAGGAATCGATAATTCATTGGAAGTTCAGGATACCCTTTCCGTTGGAATCCATACTTCTGATGGCGGCCCAACACTTTAATTCTGTTGGCTAGGATTACACGGGTTACTTCCTCATATACATATGAGTTCATTTTAACCCTCCAACCTTGAATATGTAAAGTCGAATTTACGTGAGCTTCCACAAAAATGAACAGCTTCACGACTTTCAAGTCTTCCAACCACTTGATCCTCTTTAGGTTGGTCTATAGATAAGCAAACCGGTGGGCGGCTATATAGTAGATTCCTGAAGACCCCGTCCATCTTCGTTCTATGTATAAGGTGATGGATTATTAATCTGCTCCAGGATGTTCATCATCCCAATTCTTTGTCTATAAAGCGAAGAATGCATTGCAGTCATAAACATGACCCAAAACACGAAAAACTAGGTCCATGCTTCATAGTTCTGCAAGACAGCATTGAAGATGAGAAAATGTTTGGACAGCAACAATATCTTTACTTCATTTTATTGAGATCTCATAAAAACAATTCCGTTGTTGGTTGGCTCTGATACCACAGCTCTGATACCAACTGTAACGTGTCCCCTAGTATCATCGAAGACACATCTTAGCAGTCCATTGGAAAGGATGTCTAGAAAGCTCCGCCCGGCACTCCCGTGGAATGTTACGGGTTTTGCAATCTAGGTCTTTCCACGTCTGCCACGTACCAGAAGTATCCTTGCCGTTCCCACTTAGGATCGACTGGAATTAGGGTTTTCCTAATGGGTCATTAGCTAATAGCAACTAGCGTCAGACCCGAGCGAACTACTTTACGTAGAAACGCCAGGTCCGAAGCGGATTCACACTGCACTTGGTTCAAGGAGAATGGAAAACGAGAGGGATGCAAAGCTCAACCTCTCTGCCATAAGGCATAGCCCCATTCCGTTCCCCTAAAATAGTGTAAATTAGGTAAGACATAACTTTAGGTCATCGTTCTCGTTATTCATTTTGATGATGATGATCATTGCGCTGTTCTTCGAGATTTTTGAGAAAAGTTCCCGACTAACCAGGACCACCCAACCGTAGGACGGACCCATGGCCCATCCTCCACACTCCTCGGTTTGTTTTAGTTATGTAATTATCTAACACATTAATTTGACATATAACAATCAGCTTCTTTAATTAACCTTGTTAAGCACACGTTCCTTCACGTAATCTTATCACGTGACATAGAAAAACAACATCAAGCAAGTTCTTTTGACATTTTCATCATTTTATCTTTGAAATACAAGGAGTTCCGCCCGTAGGCTTGTCCATAATCTGCCCGAAGGCTATCCAGTAATCTCCAGGGATCACTATTCCAAGCTTCCGCCCGTCAACTAGTATGCTGGCCTTGAGATCCAATCCTGAGTCGCGTTAGCCTCTTGTGTAGGACCCGGAAGGCGAGGGATTTACGGCCAGAGCCGCCCCTGGCACCCAAGTGTCATCCTGCTCCAAGTAGAACTCAACGGAGAGACCTCTCACGGCGGGTTTGGTCCACATTCCCGGGACAGTCAACAACCCCCTTGGTTAGGGTCAGGTAGGTAGTCGGGGGTAACTGAAGCTGCCTTTCCCTTCAGGCCTTTAACCTGAAGTATAGGTACTCATTTAATTTGTAATTCATAATTCAAACAGAGCTCTAAAATCTCTAGCAAGCACAAACATTTCTGTTAATCAACCGAGTTGTTTGGCAAACTGCTAAGGAAGTGTTCTTTCCTTTTTTAGTGTATCGGCACTCGTTCCCAAGGTGTCTTGTAACTTGGCAAGATCTCTTACATTCCGATGTAAGGCATACCCAACTTAGTTAACCCTAAGGTGCCTTAGATATGCTAGTTTCTGGTTTACAACTTTCCTTATTTAGAAGGATATCCAAAAATATGTCTTTTTGCAAGATAACCTACGTAGGGATCTGCCGTCCTTGATGAGGGTTTTTACCCTTCTCTTACCCCTTTCTCCTTGTGAATCAATCACAAGACTAAATAATTTCATACTTGTTGTGCAAGTCCTGCGATGGAATAATCTGTTTAGATTCTTTAAGCTGACGTATGTTAGGCCTAGGGTTTCTTCTTTTAAGAATCTTAGGGACAAACCCTAGTTCCTTATCTTTACGATTTGATTGTCCCTACAGTAAGGAAAGTAGTCAAGTGTTTAGGGTATGAATGTTTCAATGTTTAGATTGGTTCAGTTATCTTTTGGAAGGTAATATTAATCGTCTCGTCACGGTTTTTCTATCCTTGTGACAATTTACTTCCTAGTCAATACAGTTTAATTTAACTTTTGTTTTCCTTAAAGATGAGCTCATGCTAACTAACAACACTTTCCTTGCTAAGATGTGCAAATATTCAAGATAACTTCCTAGTAATTTGAGCATCAAAAGAAACCTTTCATGAATTTAACCATTTACAACGATTCGTTGCGAAAGGAATAAGACTAATGGTGCAAGATATAATTTCTACACCTTAGGATTTAACTAAAATATACTACTATAGTAAATGGTTAATCTTGCTCGTAATTTATAATGCTTGATGACATTTGAAGAAAGCTAAGTTCTATTTATTCATAAGCTAAACTCCTTCGTTAGAAATAACTCGAACAAATATATCCTATCCTTAACAATTTTTCTTTGCATGATCGACTTAAAACCGAATTAAAGCCAAGAAGAAAAACCTGGTTTTGGGGTGAGATATCCACATGGATATTGGGGGATGACCCTTCTGCAGCTACACCTTGGACTTTCTTCGGGGACATCGTAGTTCGAATGTGAGATAGCCTTTTTCTCTTTTGTCTGGAATTCCACCGTCTCTTTGGATCCAAAAAAAGTTTATGGGGGAGTGTGGTTTTGCAACCACGAAACCCTTGTAGGATTTTGACTTGGGGTAGGAGGAATAGAAAGCACTTATTCGTAGAAAGCACTTATTCTCCTTCCTTCCCTTTCTTTTATCTTTTTCCCACTCTTCCTCCTTCACTCCTTCTTTTCACTCCCTCTACCTTCCCTCCCTATCTTTTCTCTCACGGCTACTTTTCCCCTACGGGATATCATACGAGGCCATGATGATGAATTGGATTTTTAGGACATGGGGGTGTGTGGACACCGGCTTGTTTGATAAAACTAAGAACACAAAGCTCAACTAAGAGAGCACATGCACAAAAAGATCTAAAAAGTGAATGAAGGAATCAATGAAAGAGAATGAAAGTCTTCAAGGTAGCCTAAGGACAAAGTAGCCTATGGGTGTGACTTGAATAGTCTAAAGAGCTAAGAGGAAGGAAAGAAACAAGGTCTTAGGGGGGAAATTAAAACAAGGGGGACTGGGGGGGGGGGGGGGTGGATTAAACCGGGGAGGGGCGGGGGGGGGGGAAACAAGGGGGCTTAGGGAGGGATTAAACCCGGGGGGGGGGGGGGGGGGGGAACAAGGGCCTTATGGAACCCCAGGGGGGGAAATTCCAGGGGGGGGAAAAAAAGGGGTCTAAGGGAAATTTAAAACATGGGGGGAGAAAGGCCCTTTTGGGGTAACACCTTTTATGGGGGAATGGGGGCTTAAGAAGGCCCCTTGGAAGCTTCCAAGGGCCTTCTAGAAGCCTTACGAAGGCACGTGGGGGGTGGAGGGGAGGGGTTTCAGAGTCGTCCATCGACGGTGATGTCCAGGTGGCAGAAATAATGGCGGATCCTCCCCAGCACGCGTGCTATGTCATCCGGCTTCTCCCTCCCTCAGGCCCTCTCTCTCTCTCAGCACGGTGTTATGGCGGCACTCTCCTCTTCACGGCCACCCTCACGCAATCACGGCAGTGTTGTCCTCTTCATCCTTCGGCCTCTATCTCTCACGGCTCCAGCCTCCTTCATCTCTAGCGGCCCCCCCCTCGTTTAAATAGTGGAGGGGAGGGGGATCTTCCCTCCCTGCGTGTCATCACGCATGTCCCCTTCTCAATCAAAGCTCCACCAAGGAGCTTAGCTGCTCCTTCTATTTCCCTCCCCCTCTAGCTCGTCAGTCGGGTGGAGGGATAAGGGGGGGAATAAAAAATTTTCATTTATCGCATTTTTTTCATATTCATTTGAGACAGGTTCACGCGCGTGCTTTTATAAGCAAATCGGGATATTACAAGAGCAGATGTACATCATTTCCAAAATCACAATTTGAAACCTATCACATTGCCATGATTATGAGATTTCAACATTGCATGAAACAAATGTACCCCACTATAAGAATCCAAAACAATAAACATGAGAATAGAGAATAGTAAACGTAGGCTAATTTTGGTGTGCAAATGTTGGTACATGAGCATAAACACCCCAAGAAGACTCATATGAGTAGCACTAATGTCACAACCTTTGATGTAACCCTCAAGATCTATCACACCAACATTAAATCCATTCCTTGTAATACATAAATCTACGAGTGGCTCTTTTCCATGTCCCACCATAGTAGCATGACCTCCATGGATTTCTTTTTGTATGGATACAGATAGCAAGTATGCTATGGTCCTTGAAAATAAGAAACCTTTGGGATTTCATGAGGATTCATGGACCTTCTTTTGATAAGAGATGTGGTTATGAATGAGATTTTTGCACTAGAGTGTATGCTTTTGTCACTCCAATAAGTTACTTTGCAATCTAAATGTCTCATGAATTTACAATTATATGTAATCACATCTAATGTAGCTTTCATATTATTTTGATTTCTTCTCAATTGATTTAGCAGGTAGCATAGTCTAGATTGCAACATCTCGCTTGGGTCACATGAGGAGACATGACTTCATATCCACTTTTGTAAGTATATGCTTACAAATTCTCATCGTATGGAAATGCTAGCTATAAAATCTACAAAATGATAAAAAATTATAGTTTTGGATCTATTTTTGTATAGAACAAAGACTATGGTCATGCCCCACTCAAACAAACATCCAGATTGCCACATATCAAGACACAAAGCTCTACAAAGAACACTTCCATTGGTAGACCCTTTTCTCAATATTGTTTGTAACATTTAAATATCTTTTAAGCTAAATGATTTTTAAAATACTTTTTAATTGTCAACTGATTAAACTTCACTCTTATTAATATAGGAGTTTTGTGGAAAGAATAGGACATGGTGACGACAATGACAACAACTATGGTAGTGGTTGCTAGTAGTTGCTATCCCTTGGCGGATTTTGTTCATATTGTATACAGATAGCCATACAACTTTCTATTAGACTATATATATATATATATATATATATATATATATATATATATATAGTGCATGCCAACATTGTGTAAATATAGATTTACATTCACATATTCATTCTACCTTAGCTATTCTTGTCCACTTGAGTTTTTTTATTCAAGCTTCATTTTTGAAATGGTGAATATTAATTAACTTTTTCTAAAACATACCATAATAATCCATAATTTTGTTTTTATTTGATCATCACTATTTGGTCATTGATTACCTTTTGTTGTACTACATGTAGAACTCCTCTAAGTGTATATTGTATGTTTCTTACTGTGTATTGAGAGAGAGAGAGCTTGTGGAGAGAGAGAGAGAGAGAAAGAGAGAGAGAGAGAGAGAAATCAAAGCTTGAGAGAGAGTGGAAGAGATAGAGCTTTGATTTATAAATTTCTTTTCCTTTTTTTGTAACCAATGAAATGTATAAGCAACACGTGAATGTAAGGCATGACATAAGTGACACTCATTAAAATTTTTTATTTATGTCACTTAAGCAATGCTTGTTGTTGCTTAAGTGACATAGTAAACAACACTTAGTTGTCTCTTAAGCGTTGCAAACATTGCTTATATGACATGACCATAGTGACACCCATAACAACATGTGATGCATTGCTTAAATGGAAAAAATTGATGTGGCTATGGCCATCCCCTCTGCTAGTAGTCAGTATGAACTAGAGGATGGATACAAAATTCTCAAGTTGACTTGGTAACTCGGCTCTAGGATTTCTTCATTATGACTTGGTAACTAGGCTCTAGGATTGTCTTCAAAAGACAAGAAGAAACCTAGAAGACCCTAAAATAAAAGTGAGAATGAGAAGCTCTCAAGATCTAAGTATGTATAAAAACTTATGGATGAATAACTTTAGGTATCAAAATGTTATGTATTCAAGTTTCGATTATACTCTTTGATTGAAATATGTTGGGAATTTCTACTTGTGAAACATATAATGGGAAACATTTTAACTTTATCAAAAAATTTTAAGATATAACTATGCTTTGGGAAGGAGATGATTTCCTAGTTGAAAGACTAGCCTTGTTTTTTTTTTGAATTTTGAGAACTCCCTAAAGGAGATCTATACTCAATCTGAGCGATTATAAGACAATTTATTAATTCACATGTAGATCACCTCCATGATCATAGTCTTGAAAGAGATGCAAGGAAAAAGACTTAGAGGGGTACTCCTTGGTATATTAGCTAAAGATCGAACAGTAAGAAGGCCATCATGGAAGGCAAGGTTTAATCCTACGATAGTACATTAGTCAAGGAGGCTTTAGAAACCCTATATTAGGGTTAGGATGGAGATAGAGAACTTAAATGGTCTAATACGTATGAACGTTAGAAGACACTATTCTAGATAAAGGGTGGATTAAATTTTTTGTGTTCATAAAAGTTAGATAGAGGTAGTTTAGAAACAAATTCTAGTATTTATAAATAAATGTGTTCTCATGGATCCAATTAAGGAAGTTATTTGTATATGTTAAAGGAACATGATAGTAATTCAAAAATCAAGCAAACACCGTCATGAATGGGAAAGGGGAGGGTGAATCCCTAATGTGTTTATCATATGATAGAGTCGTCTTAATTAGTTAAGAGATTTCCCACAAGAATACATTTGATTGAAAATATCTAAGAAGAGTCAAATAGTGATTGACTTAGAGCATCCTCTTAAAGCTTGACCTAGTATTGTTTTAGGGACTAGAGTGAGACTTTATCCTACGAATAGAGGGGCCTATGCATCTAGCTCCTCCTTGTTTCGCTCACTCTTTAAACAAAGTGAGATATCAGTTGGTTTCCATTTAGGTTATATTGTGTAAGCAAATACATGTGCTAGAAACTATGTTTAGAGACCTTAGAATCAATTAGGAACATTCGTTGTAAGTGAATCCTCCTCACAATAAGATGGGGCTTCCCATGCTAGTATAGACTCAAGTGACCCTAGGCCACCAAGTTTAGATATTCCCTAGGAGTCTTAAATGGAGTCGCTTGCGTATATCTCTTAATGGACTACCAAATTGTGTGATCAAGATTTTGTTACTTAGGCACATCACACTTTAAAAATATAGTACACATATGAAAACCAAAGAAATAAAGCTCCATGCAATGACATAGATTTTACCTATAAATACTTGTTCAATAATGAATCCAAATATACCCATCGAAAAAGGAAGATGAAAATGAGTTGTTTTATCTTATCCCTAATTAATTTTTGGATGAAAAATATAGATCATAGTACACATAGAGTACAAATGAAAATTTGGAGTAGATATTAAGAACTTGTTTAAGAGATGACTTGTCAGAGATTTAGTTGTGCATTTAGTTTACTTATAGTGTCTTTTACAATCCAAGGAAGTTTGGTTGTGAAATCTCATATACATGATATTAGTGCTTTTTGACTTATACATTTTCTTATTTAGGGGACATTTTTGTCACAACCTGGTGTGATTCTCAATTGTTTTCAAGGTTTCTTCTTCATATTTTTTGGTTACTATCCCTTCAATACATGATTCAACAATATATCATATTACAACATCAGTGCATCCTTCTTATGATCTTATGATAGATTGCATGACCACAAGAGGATTAGAATTACATTAATGTGCATAATTTTGAAGCCTAATGCAATTATGTGGACAAGATATGCATAAGCTTTTGCAAGTGTGTTAATGCAAGATACACATACATGAACAACTCATGATCAAATACAATCTATAATAATACACGGGTCCGGATGGCCAATTATCTTTAGAAAGTGAAGAGGCAAGTGACCTCTATAATATCAAAGCCCTTTAGAAAGTTTGAAAAGCATGCACTACAGTTATACAATGCATGTGTTCCACTATAAGTGCATATCTTAAAAGTTATGGTGCAACTAACACACAATGGGAGAGCAGTGAAGGCAAATCACCTTTAGGAAACCACAACTATGTTATCACAAGGTTATACTTAAACAGCGTGCCACACTAATGATACTTACGGATACCATCTAAGCTTCACTCAGCCTGTCTGCGTTGATAAACAAACTTCACAGATTTTGTGGAGCACACATATAGGGGAAATGTTTGTATGTGCAAACTTCAGACTAGTAAGATGTTTACAAAAAAATTAAAAATAACTGCAGTAAGGTCCTTTCAGAATCACCCAAGTCTCAAGATTTTTACTAGACCGTCTCCCGTTCTTGTCCGTCTACTATCCTGCCGACACACGTTCAACGCGGGGAAGTTGATTCCTGCCCGCCGATCGAAGCTGGCCGGCGACTGGTGATGCATGAACGTCAGCTGTAGGCAGCTGATATCTGCACACAGGGCAAGAGTTGCTCCAGCAAGAGAGCCAAGGTAAGATACAGGCTTTGTGGAAGAGGTGCAGGCAGGGAAGTTGAGTTAAGTCGACGGAAAGGCCGGTAGCGGCCGGCTGCGCATCCAAGCAAATTGAGCACATTGTACGTACATCATCGGGTGCGCAATGCTCATCTTGATCATGCCAGCCAAGATTTATTTGGGCCGGGTCGATGCTGGGAAGCGCGTCGATAACACACCTGCAGGCGACCCGGACCGGCGGACGAAGACGCGTCTCGTACATAATGATCATTGCGTTGTGTATCAGGAGCACAAGGCCTCTGTCCCTCTCGGACTGCGCGGGCAATGTAGCAAAGCGCCCCCGCCTTGCCAGATAAGCCAAGCGGCCCACCCTCCGACGGTCGCCATACAGCCTATCTGCGAACTTCTGCAGGAGGCTTGGCTCCTGCAGCAGCTGCTCGTCGAATGTGGTGGTCATCAGAGTCGCTGAATACTCCACAGCGTTGTCCTTTATTATCACATGATCGACGACCACGGCCTCCTCCAAATCGCGATCTCAGCTCGTCCACTTGAGGATCAGGTGTCACTAGGGCATCCACATGTTCCAGCGATGGAAGGTGTTGGGGCTGCGGCTGTTCCATCAGGTATTTGTGGTTCACTGCCTCAGTTGAAGAAACGCAGTAATGTGTTGACTAGACGTAGCTGCGAAGGCCTTGATTAGAGACGAACAGTAGGCCGTCTGCGTGGTTTCTGGCTCACGCTTATAGATCGGTGCCGACTGACCTCGTTAATGAAAAACAATTTCAATTTAACAAGTGATAACCTAAAAAACTTGTCATAAGGCCTAACTACTTTAGAAATCTATTAGTACATAAGTAAATAAATGAGAAAAATAGGATCTATACGTGAAATAGAGCATGTAACTTTGATTACATAGTTTCTTTTCTTATCGATACATTCTTTTGCACTACGATATTTCTTCTAGTTTTTATATTATCATGAAGGTTGTCTATATTTTAGAATTTTGTGCATTAAGAAAGCCAAATATGTTCTCTTATTTACAAGGCCATTCCTTGGTTAAGAACCAATGAGATAAACTTCATAGATCAAAATTTTCATAGTGAAAACTCTTCAACCCTTGCAAAAATCCAACATTATTGCCTTCCTTGGATGAGGGAAGCCAAAGACATTAAAATTAAAGACATTATTTCTTTGATAATGATTATATGTAAAATTCCAATGTTTATTCCCATGATTAGATGGCAATATACCTGGCCACTTGTGAGTTATTACAAAATTCCATTGCAAGCACTCCAAGGAGGAACTTGCATGACACTATAGGACAACCAAACATGTAGCATAGGATACTTTCACGTTAGTTAGTCTCGCATCTTGCACTAAAGCATGATAATGCAACCACTATAATTCAAAATCAATAGGTTGAGTGACCTAACAAGTTTAAACTAAAACTAGTTGCTGTTGTATAAAACAATAATGAGAATTGTTGCTTAAGCAATGATACTACAAGAGATGAGGGGAATAACAATAAGAAGTTTCAATGCATGTTTCAAAAAGAAGCCTTCCCTAACATAAGTGTCTACTAAGTGTTCCACACCTAGTTTTCTCCCAATGCTTCCTGCCAAGTCTGGTGTTATGCGCCAACTTAAGTTTGGTGCTTTACTATTGGTTAACACATTTCTCGCTTTGTGCTCGTGTTGTCTCGGTGCTTTGCACTAAAGATCAAAGGATCTCTCTCTCTCCCTCTGTCTCTGTCTCTCTCTCTACATCCCCCCTCCTCCCCTGCAAAACCATAACACCAGATATTTCATGTATTTTTAGTTTTATAATTTGAACTTCAAAGAAATTCTATGCATTCTCAATAAAAGTGGTAATAAATACCTTTGTAAATGATGAACATTTCTTCTCTTCCTATTGTAGATTTAGTAAACTTTACATATAATGTTGTCTCCAAAGATCTCAAAATCTTCATTAATGTTTAAGTTTGTCCATTGGAAATCATACTAAGTAATGTGTTCATAAGGACTTGAGAGCGGAATTTTGGTGCTAAGAAGTGCTTAAAAATAGCTAAAAATTATGAATATCAAGGGAAAAATATTCAACCTCAAAGGCAGCGGCTCGATCTAGGACGATTTTAAGCGCCAGAGTGCTTTAAAGGTGCTCGAGCAACACTTGTTGATTTTTCATAATTTTTCAGATAGTCGTGCGGGTTGTCACGAGTTACCGGCCAATGTGGGATGCCGAGCCGGACGCCCAGGATTTCTCAGAGCTCAATTCCGAGTGCGGACGGGGAAATGGCCACAAAATGGTCAAGAATTGAAAGGGTGGCCACAACATGGACCAAAGGGGGGGTGCCCTTTGGGGGAATTTTAACCCCCCAACCAAATGACATGCAAATGAAGAATCGTAGAGAGAGAGAGATAAAGAACACGTGAGGAAACATGGCGCCAAAAAATGCGCCCCATTGTTGTGATCAATGAAGCATGGCTGCTGCAAACAATCCCCATCACTGATCATTGCCCTTGCTTCCCTCCTGGATGCTGACTCTATCGCCGCCTCTCGCCCATCAAATAGTGGTCTCTATGAAGATCTCTGATTTCTGTCTTTCTCTCTCCTCCCTCTCTCTCCCCGAAAGGCAGATTCATGTGGTGAAGAGGAAGAAGAAGAATGGATGATGGATGCTTGTCCAATGAAGACCGGATTGCTCCATAGTGCAAGAAGATTGAAGATTGCTCAATGTGGACTGTCATGAGCAGTAATGGTGGCTGGAAATCAGTTCCGAGATATGGCAAATAAAAACCCGCAACCCGCAAAAGAACGATAATCTCATTTTTACAAAGAAAAATCGTGTTTTTATGCAATTTGCTTCATGCATTCTTGTTCCCATGAGATGATAATGCATTATAATGTTGTCTTCAATGTCTTTCAACTGTTTATGCTCAGAAAATCAGAAAATCATAAGTGTTGTGGATGAAATTAGTAGTGAAAAACCCGTAAATATGCAAAATATGGAAAAATTGGGTGTTTTTGAGATATCAATGAAAAATATCATAAGACACACCAACTAAACTTGTCTTTTTGTTGCAAATGAACCTAAAGGCCACAGCCCATAACCCATTTTGAATATTTAGTCATTAAATATTGGGAAAAATACAATAAAAATAGGGGAAATAAGAGAAAAATAGAGCAAAAATAGATTTTGAGTGCTGAAAATTAAGGAAAAATAAGATTCATGTTTGTGGATGTATGGGGGTTCTGAAGTATGAGGTTTAGCCTCAGTTCAGCCCTACCTCTATGTTTTAGTGAGTTTTATAGCTTTTTATACAATAAAAATATGGAAAATGAACCCTAAACCTATGCCCCATGCACAACCTAACAAGGTGAGGGGTTGGAGTGTATGAAAAGTGTGTAAACGTTGAATGAAATGATGAAAAGCTTGCTGGTTTTTTATGCATACCATATAGATTGGACGATGTTTAAAGATTAAGAACCTAGTAGCACGAGGGTTTCTCGGTGCTAGGTTCATGTAACGCTGGATACGAGCAATAGTGAAATTCATTGAAAGAATGCTTTTGCACTAAGCACCAATGCTGATTTTATTGATTGTTTGAGCACATGGGCATTCACAATTTGCATGAAGCATGAAATTTAAAAAGCATCAGACAATAGCTCCTGGATGCATAGCAATTGCTTTTTAGAGGAATATGACCAACATTGAGTGAGTAAGGTTGCCCAAGCTGTAGGCTAGGTGTTGGGTCTAAGGGAAAGTAAAGTGAGGAAGTATGGTATATCTCCTGGAAATACGTGAATCATAAAAGAGAGAAGTTTGTGTTCGTATGTTATATATGTTTAGCGACGCATCGAGGGGCTAATCCCCAAGGTGTAGGAGAGTCGCAGTGAGGTAGCGGCATTCAGCCGTTGGAGGAGCTCCTATGTTTGTGCTTCGTTCTATTTGGCAATGTACTGGGACTCCCTCTGAGGAGTGTTAATTGGGTTAGAGTTGGACTACAAGACATGATACAAACGCAAGATGTTTAGGAAGATGATGTATGTGTCATCCACGCTCCTGGCCGCGAGGCCGTGGGGTTGTTGAGCGCATGATAGAGGTCCGTCTAGTGCATGAGCCAGTGCCGGCCCGTTTTAGGTCCCATCAGTGGTGCGTTTGTCGGGAGCCGCTTAGAAGTGGCGGTCCTCAAATCTTGGTTGTCTAGGGACCAATTAGTAGTTTATGCCAAAGGATACTGAGATTGATCTATTATTTATCGATAAGCATCGTCTAGCAGAAATCCAAAAGCAAGAGAGAGACGAAAGAGCTAGGCGACATGCTGAAATTTTTAGGAGATATTCCCCTAAGCGTAGCGGTGCTGAACCCTTACAAGGGAGTGGATCTAGTGGTGTTGGTGCCACAAGCAGTAAGTTAGGAGAAGGTGGAAGCTCTAGTGCTCCCCTTTCTTCCATAAGCCAGTCTACATCAAGTGCAGGAGGTGCAATCCCACTGTCCCCTATTCCTAGTGCAAATCCAATTCTCGTCATGGCGCAGCCTATTGCAATTCCTGCAGGAACGATGGATTTTCCGGCTCTAGGTTACCCGCTACCCATTTTTAATGGGCTAGTTGAGGAAGATGCAAAACTCCACATTAGGGAGTTTCAAAAGCTGATGTTTAACTGTCGCATCCAAGAAGAATGACATTTAATGATGTTCTTCAACATGACTCTCAAAGAAAGAGCTGCCATATGGTATCATGGTTTAGAAGCCCGAACCATATTGAATATTGATTCATTTTATGGAGCTTTTTGAAGGGAGTTTGCCCCTGAACTAGGGTGGGAAATATTGGTTGCGTGTACTCAACGTAACCCGCCAAGAACCACACGAGGATATTCGTCCTTATGTGAAGAAAATAAAAGAGGTTTTCCGTAAGTTGGACACCTCTATTCCTATCCCGCAGCTGCCCAATTGCAATATTTCCTACATGGTTTGGACTTTAACATCCAATTGCAGTTGAGTAGTGTCCCTTTGGGGGATATAGATACTGCCATTACAAGAGCACAAGAAGTGGAATCCCGACTATAAGCAGTCTATGCCTCTCGAAGCAATTCGAATATGGGTCTAACATTGGGAAACAATATGGCGGCGGCCAATGGCAGTGGTAGCCAAGGGATAGCAATGGCTAATCCTAGTGGGAGAGGGAACATGATGCAGAATATGCCTTTATTACCAGCTCCCCCTAGCATGTCGATGCCTACGGGCAGTCAAATGGCTCCAAATGGTGGAGGCTAGGTAGTCAATTCTAATACCATGCCTGTGGCTCAACAACTAGTGCCTAACCGAATTGTTAGGCCGATGGAACGACTGGGTAATGATCAAGGCTACGAGTCGAGCGCTTCCAATGTTCTTGCCGAGGTTAAGGACATGATGAAGCATTATACTGACATGATTACGGAGCAGTATCGACAAATAGCCGTTGATGTCAACTTTCTTAAAAAACAACAAAATTTGATAGGAAGTAGATACCCAGATGAGGGTGCACCTTCGAGGTTTAGCTACAAATGGTGTGGTGGGCAACATTATCCAAGAAATTGTCCAAATGTCAAGTGCAACATCTGTGGAAAATCCGGCCATTTAGCAGCCACTTGGTGCTGGAGTAAGATTAGTTCCCTCCAGTGAGGTAGTTGGCAACCATGGCCTGTTAATCATCGTGCGCAAGGAAAAGATTCCCAGTGAGAAGACGGGCCTAAACAAATACTCCAACGACCAAAGACTACAGTGGAGGAGCTACCTAGTGGTAGTGGGGTTAGTTTGATTGAGGCTGTATACGTTAATGATGCTAAAACCTCTAATCTGCGAGTTGTCCTTACAAGAGGTCAAAAGGGTAGAGAGGTCGACAAGGATAAGCCTGTCGACGGAAACCCCAAGAAGGGCGACAAAGGAATGCAAGTTTTGGATCCTGCGATGGAAGGGGAACTTCTAAAGCCCGTGGAGAGTAAAGCTGATGTTAAGAAGGATAAGGAACCACCAAAGAAGAAGGTGAAAGTTCAAAAAGAGGCAATAAAGCTAGTTCAGCGACCTAAAGAGCAGATGGTTTGGCGTGAAAAGCGAACTCTATAGAACTATCATAAATTCGATTTGGCGAGCTCTCTTTGCGAAGTCAAGCCAGATGTAAACCTTTTACAGCTTATTAAGCTTTCTCTAAGAGTACGCAAGGAATTTAGAAAGTTACTGCGTATCGGGTATATCGTAGAACCTTTGGGTATTGCGCGAGTTGGTGATGATTGGTTCGAGCATGCCGAGAAGCATTGCCCAAGGGTTGTAGCCTATGTCAAAGGGATATTAGTAGATTATGCCATTGTCGACACGGGATCACCTGTTAACATAATGAGTTCTGAACTGATGGAAAGGTCGGCCTTGCGATCCAGAAAGATACCTCCATAATTCTCAGAATGGCGGATGATAGTTTGAGATAGCTGGAAGGCTGCATTACTAAGGTCCATGTCACTGTTGCAAATGTAGAATGCCTGTTGGACGTTAGGGTGATTCGTTTTGCAGGGCGTCCAAGTTACCAAGTATTACTTGGACGACCTTGGAATCTTGCAAGCGGACTGCCAAGTGGATATACCTGCCGGTCGGCTGATATTCGGCAGAGATGCTCAACGCGTGGTGATTGATGCCTATCCTGAGTCCCCGCAGAGTGAGAGAGCTCCTCTATCTTCTACAGAATTGGAGACATTAGAAGATTTATCCGCCAGTGAGACATCATCGAGTGATGAGTCCAAAGAGAGATCCACCACGAAAGACATCTATCATATCACTTTGAATGAGCCGATAGAGGCCCAAGTTCGTATAAGAGATGCAGATGTTATAAGGCTAGACCTTGGTACACCAGATGAGTCGCGACCAATCAAATTAGGTTCTATGCTCAGCACACCAGAAAGGGAGGACTATGTGTCCTTGATTCAAGAATTCCGCGATATCTTTGCCTGGAGTTATGATGAGCTGAGAGGCATTCCTCCTAGTCTTGCTGTTCATACAATTCCGTTGAAAGAGAGCAGTCGTCCTGTGCGTCAGAAAGTAAGGCGTATGCCTTTCGAACTGAGGGACGGTTTGTTTGAAGAGTTACAGAAGCTTCGGAAAGCGGGTCTGATTTTTCCTGTGCAACAAACGAAATGATGTTCGCTAGTTGTGATCAGAAAGAAGAAGAATAATCAAATCCGATTATGTGTACACTTTAGGGAGCTGAATAAGCAGATAATTAAGGACTACTACCCGTTGCCATTTATTGACCAAATTTTGGATCAATTAGCGGGTAGGGAGATATATCCGTTTATGGATTGCTTTGCAGGATATAACCAGATGGCAATTGCAGAAGAGGACAAGTTGAAACCAACTTTTATTACTGTCTTTGGTACTTTTGCGTACCATGTGATGGCCTTTGGTTTATGCAATGCACCTGGTTCGTGGCAATGAACAACAGATAAGACATTCGGTGATATATCCCCTAAAGAGTTGAAGGTTTTTATTGATGACTTAGGGGCCGCGACTGTGAGAGAAAGACAGTTGATCATTTTAAGAAAATCCTTTGAGTGCTCTAGACAATTTTGCATGGCCTTAAACCCACGGAAGTGTGTTTTTGGTGTACCTTATGAGTTGTTGCAGGGCCATGTGGTCAGTTCGGTAGGTATTGCGACAGATCCCGAGAAGGTCAAAGTCATAGTTGCCATGGGTCCACCACGCACTCCGAAAGAAGTTCATAGCTTTCTGTCTTCGGTTGGTTATTACCGTAGATTCATAAACGCCTTGGCAGAAAGAGCGTTGCCGCTTACAATTCTATTGTCCTTTAGCTGTTTGTTTGTATGGGGTGACCCTTGTAAGGTAGCATTCGAGGATGTGAAGCAGGAGCTAGTAAAAGCTCCCGTTTTAAAAGCACCTAAAAGAGGTGAGGTGTTCTACATATTTTCAGCAGCCACCATGCATAGTATCAGCTGTTGTTTAGCCCAAATTTGGGAAGAAAAATGGTACCACCCGATTGCTTTTGCTAGCCGGAAGCTGGGGATATCCGAAATCAATTATACCTACATGGAGAAGTTGTGTCTGGCGATGGTCTTTGGGACCAAGAAATTCAGGCATTATATTCTCTATGAGAAAGTTGTGCTTTATACGAAGGTGGAGGGACTTCGATTATTGATGAATAAGCTACAGCCGCCTGATCATCTAGCAAAGAGGTTAATCGCTTTGCAGGAATTTGATTATGAGATCATGAGTAAGCCACCAAGGTTGTAAGGCATCGTGGAATGTCTTGTGGACTTTGGGGAGCCGAAAGAATCTGTGGCTGAAGGTAGTGACATGGAGTTGTTATTTAAAATAGATACGGCATCCATTCCCTCCTGGTACGCTGCAATAATGCATTATTTATTGACAGGAGAGGCTGGATCCGAATTATCTAAAGCTGAGAGAAGGAAAATTAAGCAGCAGGCATTAAAGTTTGCCTTGATCACAGGTACATTATATCGGCAAGGGGTTGATGACATCTATTGCCGATGTGTGATGCCTGATGAGGTGCCATTCATTTTGGAAGAGTGCCATGATTCTACTTGCGGAGGCCATTTTGCAGGACGGCTTATAGCACAAAAGGCTTTAAGAGCAGGTTATTGGTGGCCTGCCATCTTCCAGGATGCGTTTGCGTATGTTAAGAGATGCGATATGTGTCAACGACATGATAGTCGAGAGAATAGGAAAAGACCACTCACCCCTATTATGGCGATATTTCCATTTGAGAAGTGGGGAATAAACTTTGTGGGTCCTATTACTCCGTGTTGACTGTGTAAAAGAGGTATATCATTGTAGCAACTAACTACTTCACAAAGTGGTCAGAAGCACGTGCAACAAGGAAAGATGATGCTAAAAAGACTACTAGTTTCCTTTTAGAGCAGATAATATATTGTTTTGGTCCACCAAAAGAGTTAGTGTCGGACTGCGGAACCCATTTCCTGAATAAGGTGATCAAAAGCTTGACAGAGGCTTGGCAGATCAAGCACAACAAAACGACTCCTTATAATCCGCAGGCGAATGGGCAGGTTGAAAGTACCAACAAGTAGCTTGTGGGTATCCTATCGAAAATCGTATCTAAAAAGAAGCGCGACTGGGATAAGAAGATGTATGTGGCAGTATGGGCATATAATACCACATTCAAGCGAGCCACTGGTGGCCACATGCCGTTCAAACTAGTTTATGGTGAAGAGTGCGTTTTACCCTTGAAAATTGAGTTGCCGACTATTAGATTTGCAATAAACCATTCTTTGGATAATGAGGATGCCCTATTAAAGTGATTTACGACCTTAGCACACCTGGATGAAATTAAGTTGCAAAGCCTATTACACCAAGAGGTGGCTAAACGTCGCATGAAACAGTTGCATGATCTAAAAGCGAAGAAGTACACCTTTAAGAAGGGACAACTAGTTTTATATTATCATGCGCGTAGGGAGCTTTTCCCAGGAAAATTGGAGCCTAAATGGGATGGAACCTACAAAATCGTTAGGTTAGGGAAGAATAAGTCTACAGCCCTATTAGCTGATTTACATGGAGTGGAGTTTAAGAATAAGGTTAATCTTAATAAGATTAAACCTTACTTTTTCTAAGTCTGCTAATACAAAGGAAATGCATTGCAGGTCTATGCTAGGAATGATCTGAGACCTGTGGAAAAGAGCTTAAAAGACGGTTGATGGGTCGGTTAATCCCTTATTTGGAGCACCCATATCTGGAGCAAAGATACCATCAGGGGAAACTCATTTGGTGATGCAAAGGATATAAGGTGATTGAGTAAGAGGACGGAACTTTTGTGTGGGAGATTAAAGTCTTCTGCCATCACTGCTTACGACTGTTGACGTGTATCCCTGTTGAGTTCAATAAAGAAGATGGGATGGAGCTGTCAGTTCATCCTCTCAACATGCTAAACTTTGATTCCCATAACTACGAATAGAGGAGTTCGCGATGGCCGGCTGTGTAAACCCATTATGGACGTATACATTATATTTTGATGGAGCGTCCAGGGGCCCTAATAGAAAAGGAAGTGTGGGAGTAGTAATCCGAGACCCCCCGACGTAGAATGACGATGAAGTTAGCTGCTTATCTCAGGGTAGGATTCACTAACAATATGGCGGAGTATAAAGCCTTGATTATGGGACTGTATATTGCCAAGCAAGGTGGTATTCGTCGATTGTTAGTAAAAGGGGATTCCCAGTTGATCCTGAATCAGCTAGATGGGACATACATAGTGTGGAATCCCATTCTTTATATATATCATCAGACTGCAATGACCCTACTAGAGGAGTTTGAGAGAGTGTCTTTTCAGCTGATTCCACGTTAATGGAATCAGTTTGTGGATTCATTAGCAAATCTTGCTTATGAGGAATACCTCTTCTTTAATTGTGGTCCTAGTTTGGATATTGTGATCAATGATGAAACAAGACCCGGCCTCTTGTGGGGGATATTATTAGAACATGCGATATATGGCACACAATGGTTGATATGGGTGATGGAAAGAGTAGCCGAGACCAATCTATCGTTATTATCTGGGACCCATAGGTTGATTCGACATCATATTATGCATACGCCTCTTGCTATCTATGCAGGAGGGATGGGTCATAACCTCATGCATTTAGATTAGGGCTACGAGCCTGTTTTTCCTCCTTGGAAGGGAGCCTCTTATTGTATATCTGGTTTCTTCTAGGGAAGGATGTGTAGGTGTTACTTTGTTTAATTTCGTTAGGCCAAGAGGGCCGATTCAATTTTGTTGTGAAGTTTTTTATTTCATTAGGCCAAGAGGGCCAGTTGTCTATTTAGTGCAGGTGCGGTTAATGGTTTCTTGTTTGAGTTTTGCACTAGACAGGTTTGAAGACGAGCTTGGAAGGAGCCTTTTGTTACGTGGAAGCTTCTTGTGGCCCTATCCAGGTGATATCTTTCCTTTATGAGTACTGTGGTTTGTATGCTATATGTGTTTGTGTGCTCGTTAAGGGGGGTTTTTCGTTTCTTATTGGGGACCGGCAACCAAGGCATGAAGTCCTGAGGTTTCGGTTTAGTATGTTTGAGGGAGGTCGGAGTAGTCGTTGCCTCCTGTAAAGACATTGTCAAGCATTGAAATACCTGTTTTAGAAGGGGGTCCTAATGACCTTGCTCTGCTAGCCTTCTAGGCAGCCGTTCCAAGAGTGCTTGTTAGTTGTGAGGTAGTTAGAGAAGCCTGCCAGAAGACAAATGATAATGATAAAAAGAAAAGCAACCTTGAATATCTTAAGGGAAATCCATATATACAAAGGTGTGTAAAAAGGGGTTCTAACCCCTATCAAAGAAAAGAAAAGGAATGAAAAAGTATAAGCAGTTGATCATCGCTTTGCGAAGGCCTGGTAGGTTCCTGGGGATGAGTTAGACCCGGGGCCAATACCTTGTCTTCCTAGGGGTGGCTTCTTGCTGGAGAAAAGAAATTAATTAAGGAAGGTTGGAGTGAAAATAAAAGTGAGCGTTAGAAAAGGATTAAGTCTTGCCTTGCGAGTGCTTGGTACATTCTTAGGTACCGAGACAGGTCGTGAGGCCGATGCCCTGTTCTCCTTGGGTCACTACGCTCAGCTCCCTCCTTTTTACATGCCCAAGTATGTCAATAAAATAAAAACCCCAAAAGAAAAAATGTACTAAAAGAAAACACTTCTTGATCACGCTATAGGAGTCCTCGCCTAGTAGGAGCTCCTAGTTGTGTTGTCCTTAGTTGGTAGGTAGCTCAGACCACCACTTAGGGCAACCTCTTTGATAGTTCTTTTTAGTTTGGTTATGTTGAAGCAGTTGGTTAGTGACTAGCTTCGGGTCTTTTATCAGATTATGCTAGGCCTACTCCTTGTGGATGTCATGCCTTGGTTTGTCCGGGGGTAGGGTGAGCATTGTGCTGAGTTTTATCGCATATTTGTTTTGTATCAGCTTGATGCTTCTTTGGTTGTTTATGTACAGATATGTTCGTGGATTCGACGGGCTGAGTCGCCCTATCCCGTGGTCGCCAATGAGAGCGATATTTTGGTGCTGAGAAGTGCTTAAAAATAGCTAAAAGTTATGAATATCAAGGGAAAAATATTCAACGTCAAAGGCGGCGGCTCGATCTAGGATGATTTTAAGCGCCAGAGTGCTTTAAAGGTGCCCGAGCGACACTTGTTGATTTTTCATAATTTTTCAGACAATCGTGCGGGTTGACACGAGTTACCGGCCAATGCAGGATGCCGAGCCAGACGCCCAAGATTTTGCATGGCTCAATTCCGAGTCCGGACGGGGAAGAATCGTGGAGAGAGAGAGATGAAGAACACATGAGGAAACATGGCGCCCAAAAATGCGTCCCATTGCTGATCAATGGAGCATGGCTGCTGCAAACAACCCCCATCACTGATCATTGCCTTAGCTTCACTCCTGGATGCTGACTCGATCGCCGCCTCTCGCCCATCAAATGGTGGTCTCTATGAAGATCTGTGATTTCAGTCTTTCTCTCTCCTCCCTCTCTCTCCCCTAAAGATAGATTCATGTGATGAAGAGGAAGAAGAAGAATGGATGATGGATGCTTGTCCAATGAAGACCGGATTGCTCCATAGTACAAGAAGATTGAAGATTGCTGAATGTGGACTGTCATGAGCAGTAATGGTGGCTAGAAATCAGTCCCGAGATATGGCAAATAAAAATCCGCAACCCGCAAAAGAACGGTAATCTCATTTTTACAAAGGAAAATAGTATTTTTATGCAATTTGCTTCATGCATTCTTGTTCCCATGAGATGATAATGCATTATAATGTTGTCTTCAATGTCTTTCAACTGTTTATGCTCAGAAAATCAGAAAATCATAAGTGTTGTGGATGAAATTAGTAGTGAAAAACCCGTAAATATGCAAAATATGGGAAAATTGGGTGTTTTTGAGATATCAATGAAAAATATCATAAGACACACCAACTAAACTTGTCTTTTTGTTGCAAATGAGCCTAAAGGCCACAGCCCATAACCCATTTTGAATATTTAGTCATTAAATATTGGGAAAAATACAATAAAAATAGGGGAAATAAGAGAAAAATAGAGCAAAAATAGATTTTGAGTGCTGAAAATTAAGGAAAAATAAGATTCATGTTTGTGGATGTATGGGGGTTCTGAAGTATGAGGTTTAGCCTCAGTTCAGCCCTACCTCTATGTTTTAGTGAGTTTTATAGCTTTTTATACAATAAAAATTTGGAAAATGAACCCTAAACCTATGCCCCATGCACAACCTAACAAGGTGAGGGGTTGGAGTGTATGAAAAGCGTGTAAACGTTGAATGAAATGATGAAAAGCTTGCTGGTTTTTTATGCATACCATATAGATTGGACGATGTTTAAAGATTAAGAACCTAGTAGCACGAGGGTTTCTCGGTGCTAGGTTCATGTAACGCTGGATACGAGCAATAGTGAAATTCATTGAAAGAATGCTTTTGCACTAAGCACCAATGCTGATTTTATTGATTGTTTGAGCACATGGGCATTCACAATTTGCATGAAGCATGAAATTTAAAAAGTATCAGACAATAGCTCCTGGATGCATAGCAATTGCTTTTTAGAGGAATATGACCAACGTTGAGTGAGTAAGGTTGCCCAAGCTATAGGCTAGGTATTGGGTCTAAGGGAAAGTAAAGTGAGGAAGCATGGTATTGTTGAGAATCAGAGTTTGCAGCAATAGAATGTGTGCACAAGAGGGAGAGAAGAGCTCAAAGTACAAGAATGAAATCTTGCTTATTAATTTTCTTAGAGTACAACTTAGGTACACGCTCTCACAAGTGATAGTGACCCATAGGCTGTTTATATAGCCCTTTGCCAACTAGGGTTAGGGTTTCCCCTGCCCTTAGGGCTATTCACACCCATCTACCCTTATACTCCCTTGCTTACAGTGGGTTTCTATACCCATCTTCTAACACCCCCCCTCAATGCCAGGGTGGCATTGGATTACAAGACATGTAAAAGATCCCCCCCTTTTTGGATGCCTTTATAAGTCAGCCTTACAAGGTTGTTTTAGGTAGATGATTTAAATAGTCAAAACAGTCGATCTTCAGATGAATTGGAGACATAGTTGGCCACCAATTCTTTGGGTGTTTCAGGAGTGTTGGGGCATTTACTTGTTATATGCCCTGTCTTCTTGCATTTGTTACATTTCATCTTCTCGCGATACTTCTTCTAGCAGTTGTTTACAAGATGTCATTTTTTCTTACAGAAAGAACATTTAGTGAGAACTGTATGAACCAATACTTGTTCATGGGAATTTGAAGTTGCCTGACTGTTGCTGCTTTCTTTGTGGTTCCTCTTTTCTTCATCCAAACAGGATTGAATGGTACTTGCCAAAGTAGGATCTGGAATGTTGGTGAGAGTAGTTACAAGAGTAGGAAACACCTGTTTTACTGCTTTTAGGAGAATAGCAATAGCATCTTCTTCAAGTATTGGAGCTTGTACAGAAGCAAGCTGTGCCATAAGTCCCTTCATATGAGAAATGAATTTTCCAAAATCTTCTCTTGAACGATATTCCAAGCTAAAGAATTCAATTTTAAGGAAGATTTTAGTATTCTTCCCAGTGGCTCCATAGAGCTTAAGCTCATCCCATTTTTCTTTAGCAGTGTTTAGTTGATCAACATGATGAATCAGGGATTCATCTAAGTGTAGCATTATGATTGCTTGAGCCCATTGGTCATCCTCTATATCAATCATATTTGCAGAGTTTACAACTCTATTACCTTGAATAAGAGGCCAATACCCTCTCTTCATCATTTTGTATTTTATAATTACCTACCATGGATGGAAATCCTTACCATCAAACTTTCGAATTTGAGGACGGACATCAGCATATGTTGTGGTCATTGGGAAGGTCTTACCACTTGTTAGGACAAGGGCAATGTCTAGTCCCTTACAAACCTTTCACTGAATGCGGAAGCAATTTAGACAAAAGTCAAAGTTGCAATGAAGAGAAAGGCTGAAAATCATATAAGTGTAATATTTCCAGGTATGACTTTGGTGGTCCTTTCTTATGTGCAAACTTCTTCCGTGGTTTAATAGTTTTTTTAGGTTTTAATGAAGTAAACCTAGACTGGACTTCAGGCTCCTCCTTGTGGTACGGCTTAGTGGATGAGGCTTGTGTTGGACACTGTTTGTCTATGATCTCAATGCTTGTTGCTGATGACTCTGAGGAGAGTATGATGACACTCATGCTATTGATTTTACTGACCCAAGTACTTGAGACAATGTCACTTACGGTATACAATACACTTCTTGTGCATAATGGTCTGTGTTCATTTTACACATAACCTTACAACAATATATGAAGAGGAATAAAAAACTCACTGGTTTTTAGTGAATGCCCAGCAAGCTATTCAACTGATGGTTTATGATTAGTGTTAAGAGAACACTATTGTCAAGCTTCGTGAAGTGCTTGAATGGAACCCAGTTGGAAGTCGGCTTCCCAATGCTTGGTGATGTCCGTTAATCATGCCCAAGAGCTTTAGACTCTAGAAAAGGATTCAGAGACTCTGTTTAGTGATTAGAATCACTGTTAATGAAGCTCAGAGTGTTAAAAACCCAAAATGTGAAGCTTGGAGCTTGTTAGCTATGGCTGCCCAACAAAACACAGTTAGGGTTTTGCTTGTAGCAGCCAGTAGAAGAGGAATTTCGTAGAGCCCTCTTGGCTGAGGATAGCCCACTTGGGGGGCTATCAAACCCCTATGATAGTCACTTGGATTGCGCCGTTTGCTGCCCACGATTCAGCCCGAGATTCGCGCCTGTCCAGACTGTGCCATTTTTCCCAATGTTGGCAATGCTGGCCTCATGCGTGGACAATGTCAGTGTTTGAGCTGACAGGGAGCTGCGCCCTGATGTGGGGAAAAAGTCTCCAGAAGAAATCTTAGGCTAATATGGCCTCCTTTGTCCTCCTCAAGTCCTCCAATGGAGGTAGGTTGCAGGCAGCTATGGAGGAAAGAAGGATAGAGTGAAGTAAATGACAGCTAATGTGCACTTAGTGATGACTGATGTTGAGGGAAGCTGAGGAGATCAGAGACGGCTCTGATACCATGTTGAGAATCAGAGTTTGCAGCAGTAGAATGTGTGCACAAGAGGGAGAGAAGAGCTCAAAGTACAAGAATGAAATCTTGCTTACTAAGTTGCTTAGAGTACAACTTGGGTACACTCTCTCACAAGTGATAGTGACCCATAGGCTGTTTAAATAGCCCTTTGCCAGCTAGGGTTAGGGTTTCCCCTGCCCTTAGGGCTATTCACACCCATCTACCCTTATACTCCCTTGCTTACAGTGGGTTTCTATGCCCATCTTCTAACAGGTATATCTCCTGGAAATACGCGAACCATAAAAGAGAGAAGTTTGTGTTCGTATGTTATATATGTTTAGCGACACATCGAGGGGCCAATCCCCAAGGTGTAGGAGAGTCGTAGTGAGGTAGCAGCATTCAGCCATTGGAGGACCTCCTATGTTTGTGCTTCATGCTATTTGGCAATGTGCTGGGACTCCCTCTAAGGAGTGTTAATTGGGTTAGAGTTGGACTACAAGACGTGATACAAACACAAGATGTTTAGGAAGATGATGTATGTGCCATCCACGCTCCTGGCCGCGAGGCCGTGGGGTTGTTGAGTGCATGATAGAGGTCCGTCTAGTGCATGAGCCAGTGCCGGCCCATTTTAGGTCCCATCAGGACTGCAACACATACTCAAAGGTAGTGCAAATACACATACAAAGTATGGTTTGGAATAAGAAAGAGAGTGGGATAATTAAATATACAAGGCTACATCATGACATTTAAAGGAAGGATTGGCTTCATGTCCAACTTACACGAGGGTATAAAAGGTAGAAAGAAGCAAATCATTAAAGAGTGTAAAAGAAGGAAAGAAGGGTGGTTTAGGCAAAGGCCAACCCATGCATGATGCCTCTTGCAATATCTTGTCCATGAGCAAGGAATGGATGATGCCTCTTCAACTTGAGGAGCTAAAAGGTAGTTCTAAAGGTATTCCTAAAAAATTGACCTCTTCAGCTTGAGGTGATTAGTCCTTACAATATCGACATACTCTTTCACAAAAGCACTACTAAGAAATTTCTCTAATTCTTTTAGTAATTTAGGCATAAATGGAATCCATCGAGCACTCCTATGATGAAGCCCCAACTTATGCAATCATAAGCCATGTCTAAAGATATATTAACCATCATGTACCTCTTTTAAGTATTGTTTGATCCAATGCCAGAACCAAGTAAAATGTAATTATTAATACTGGGAGATTTTACCATAATCTAGTATGTTTTGTGCTTTGTGGTTGGAATCTAGAAAGTGGCTCCAAGAAGAGAAACAACGTGAATATAGGAGTTTCTTTGAGCGTTGTGCATGAGATGGGGAGTGGAACAAGGACAAATGTTAATGGTTATGATGATTCATGTTTTCTAGCTATAATTAGTTTCCGTAGGGCTCATAGATAGAGCATATGGTGGTTGGGTATTAAAGATTCTAATACTTCATTACAACACAATGCCGCCATACACGCGTCCATTACACGCGAAAAGTTACGGGCGCGTGTATGGTCGTTTATACTTACAGCAATATCGGGCGCGTGTATACATGCATGTAACAGCGCGTGTATAATTGCATGTGTGGGCGCGTGTATTTGCGCGTTAAGTCTGTCATAATACACGCTCTGTTACACGCGACACAGAGCCTAACTACAGAAATCCATTTCTTTTCAAAACAAAAAACCATTAAGTTTTAAAAATGTCATTGTGCATTGCAGTGTTTACAAACCATTACAAAATCCCACTACATGCACTTACAACAACGTAATATATTGAAAAATATATCTTCATATGGTTATTGAAAGACAAAGTATACAATAGAAATGTCATGAATTTGGAACAATATAGTGATGGATTGGTTAGGGTTCGATCTCATCTTCAATAAGATCCATCCTTGCCAAACGATCAACATCAATATCCATTTGATCAATTTGTAAGGCTACGATTAAATTTATTCTACTATCGCTATTTTGCCCATTGATAATGGTACCGATGCCTTGATCATTCTCATCATCATCACCATCATCCTCAATGGAAGGGTCATCCTCATGATCATGAGAAATGGCACGCTCATCCTCATTATCATGATCATCTACATTGGCATGTTCGACATCATCTTCTTTGCGGCTTGCCACATCCTCCATATGCTCCATATCAGTGAATGTATTATACATTACTTTGGAACGTGGTGCAATAGGGATGGCATACCACCATTTATTGTCATGCACCATTGGCAGATAGATAACCTGCTCAAATACACATAATTCATTAATTAATTAGCATATCAAAAGTCAAGGGGTGCGCGAGCTTAGATATATATGTACATGAAACACATTTGTAAAAAAATGCATACCTGTTCACATTGTTGTGGCAATACGAGCCTATCTTTCTTTGTTTGCCAAAACTTTGTAGAGTCAATAGTTACATAGCCACTTGCATGGCGTTTTATCGTTGCGTTAGGCCCTTTTTCCACCACGTTCATTTGCCATTTGACATCCAAAACATACACAAAGAAGCGGCGAAAGTCAAGTCTGTATATGTCTTGGATTGTGCCACAATAATCATCAATTTTTCCATTGGCTCCCTCAAAGCTACTAATGACACCGCAATCTTGTGTATTCCTCTTTTCATCTATTCTTTGTGTTCGAAAATGCTTGCCTTCACACCATATAGCATTGAACATAGTGCACTGGACCAAAATATAAGCAATATCTATGTAAGCAATTAATGTGAATAAATATGAAAAGCCAATCACTTACAAAGAATGCAAATTTACATTTGTTCTATGTACCTTTAACATGCATCCTCGTGCATACTCCCATTCTTCCGCCGTGATATGCAGCCCCTCATCTCTCTCTGCTCTCTCCATTTCCTCATGCAACCAATCAACATGAATATCATTCGGAAGTGTTGCTAGATGCTTAGGGTACGCCTTACGAGAGCCATGTTGCCTCCGAAAGAGAGCTCTGTCTGCTTGCCTTTTTGTCTTTGCATCCTCGTATCTTGTAACCCATCTGCTCATCACATCACTATTAAGGATGCAAGTGAAATTAAGATCATCAATCAATGTTCTCTCAATTACTTTGCTCTGTCCTTTTCCTTGAGGCACAATAGATGTCATCCTCAAGTCCTCTTCATTGCTCCATAGTCGCGGCAAAGAGCTATCCACCTGATCAAAAAATTCTGATATATATACAAGAGACTCTTGTATCAACCAACCCTCAGCCATGCTTCCTTCGGGCCTTGCACTTTGCCTCACAAAGTCTTTTAAGGTCTTCATGAAGCGCTCTAGGAAGAACATCCAACGGGCATGCACAGTGCCACATAAAGCAATTTCATCCACTAAATGCACAATGAGATGTAGTTGACTTGTGAGAATGGTTCGTGGAAAAGTCTCCTCTACCATACAAACCACCTCCACTGCCATAACACGCGCATCATCCAATGTGGCTGGATCAATTGCTTTGGAACTAACATATCTGAAAAATAAATGCACAGTACGTTATACCTCATGCACATTCATTTTGCAAGGTATAATGAAGGGTGATCTTACATGGGATTTACATACCTCACAAGCTCGCCCATCTTATAAATACATCTTTTCAAACTCCTGTCTGCACAATGGTCGATGCTAGTAGGTAGTATGAACTGCGCACATAAGAGCACATGTATATTTGGGTTAGGGCATTACAAAATTTAATTTCAACCTACAATAATTGGAAAACACTTACTTCGAGCATCTTATGCCAATCGTGGGACTTCAACCCATGTAGTTGCTCAACCCCTCTTTTCTTAGTGGTTGTAAACGCTCCCTTCAACGATCTCATGCATCCAGTGGGAGTACGCAAAGTGGTGATGGCTTGCTTTACCTGCTTCTCCTCCTTCTTTGATATAATCCAGGGAGCAGGCGGAAGACGAACGTGCCCACCCTCCTCTCGTGGCCAAGCTTGACGCATACGTCCTGCGACCTGCAAGTCCTCCCGTACGCTAACATTGTCTCTTTTACCAATAACATGTTCCCAAATACTAGATCCCACATTCTTGAAGATGTGCATGGGATCAAGAAGATGGTTGATCTTGATATGGGTCCAATATGGTAGCCGGAAAAAAATGGAGTACCTACACAAGGGATTGCAGACTGTCATCTTTATTCCAACTTTAGAGACTACACAAAACAAGATTGAAAACAATGGAGATGTACCTGTTCATGCCATCTGGAGGAAGAACATTGAAGACTCCCAAATACGCTTCCAATCTTTTGCACGAAGTGTCTGTGGATGAATGTTCCTCTTACTAGGAGCATATTTAGGGTGATCTGATGGGAGAAATCGATGATGATTATCGAATATGGTCTTACACAAACCATCAGCATACTCATGTACCAATGAAGGGCCACATATAGGACATGCATCTTTACCCGATGTCCTCAAACCTGTTAAAATAAAAAAAAAGTTAGAATAATAAAGTCAATAGTTATAATTGATATAGCTAGTAGTATTAGAGTCGGGAGGTAGTTAGAATTCTTACCAGAACAATCGCTGTATCCTGGAAAGTCATGCATTGTCCACATCAACACTGCTTTTAAGTCGAAGTGTCGAGAGGAGGGAGGCCTACTAATGTCCACTACCGCAACACCTCTCCATAGTTCCTCCAACTCATCAATCAACGGTTCAAGATAAACATCCATATGCTTGACTTTATGTTTCCCTGGAATCAGAAGGAATAACATAAGATGTCCCTTCTTGATCGCCATTGATGGTGGAAGGTTGTAATTCACCAACACAACCGGCCACACGCTGTATGCGGTGCTCCTAAAACCAAACGGATTCACTCCATCCATACCTAGGCCAAGTCTCAAGTTTCTGGGCTCTGTTTTAAAGCTGGGCCACTCATCTTCAATATGCTTCCAAGCAGGAGTGTCTGCAGGAATTCTCCACATGCCATCATCCGATCGATGCGAGGAATGCCATGACATGAGCTCTGCTATGGATTTGCACTTGAACATGTGTTTGATGCGAGGAATTATAGGAAAGTGTCGCAAGACTTTACGAGGTACATCAAAACTCTTCACATCTGTTCTATACCTTGCTTCACCACAAGTGGGACACTGTCGAGCCTCCTTATGCGTCCCACGAAAGAGAATGCAATCATTGACGCATGCATGTATGCGATCATAATCCAATCCTCCAAGAGATGTCACATAGCGCCTCGCTTTGTCTCTTGAGGTGGGTAGTCTATTCCCCTTTGGAAGCATGTTTGATAATAGCCTGCATCCAATATCATCAATTAGCCCATAACCCTAAACCCTATACTGTAAACCAAAAACCACTAACTCAAATTTGCAAGTTACAATGCTTACTTCAATAATGCGTCAAGACTTGCATTGCTCCATCCATAAACTGTTTGTATATTGAGCAGTTCAAGTGAAGCACGTAAAATAGAGAATGTGCACCCTTCAAAAACCGGTGTCGATGAAGCGTTGTAGAGATGCTCTTGTTCCATATCATTGTCGTCCACACCTTTGCGATCATCCCTAAAAAGATTCCGCACCATGTCATCAAACACTTCCTCTTCCACAACTTCGTGGGGTGCAGGGCTATTGTCATCCCTTTCCCACTCATCTCCGACAACAGATCCCGAAGCTCCAGCATCATCTCGTCGACGCTTTGCATGCTCTCGCCGTGCATATGGCACCATGTTAGGGTGTGGTACTGCATCCTGCTTCAATCACAGTATATATATTACAACGCGCTCCATTAATTTGCACACCATGAGTTATTTTAATACTTTCAATTCACATCTTCTCACCTCTAAACCTGTTTGAATCCATTCTCCATACATCGAGATGTGATTCAATGTAATTCGACGCGCTCGTACAATGCACCCTTGACATCGATTACACGTACACTTGATCCTTTGTGCCAGCCACACGTCGCGATCACGATGACGCATTGTCTCATCCTCACCAGAACTGCTTGAAGAGGATGATGACATGCTATGTCCAAAATAACCAATACAGAAGTAGGATCAGTTTTTAGTGAAATCATACACATCCTATGCACAAAACAATGGATACACAAGAACAATCAGTTTTTAAAAAAAGTATAAACAGGCTCTGTGTCGCGTGTACAGGCGCGTCTACATGTATTCTGCTGCGCTTTTACACGCGTGCTTTTCGCGTTTACCTACCGCGCGCGCCGCTTTCTTTCTTTCAAAAGCCCTCTTTCAAAACACTTCTTCTTCTTCTTTCTGCGTCGCTTTCTTTCTTTCAAAAGCCCTCTTTCTCCCTCTTGGACTACCCAAAAGAAGCAAAGGGTGCAGACAACACAGAAAGGGAGAGAGAAGCAAGAATCAACGAACTCACTTTTCAAAGACTTTTCAAAGAGGTTGGTTGTCGTTTGTTTGTTTTGGCAAATCTGTCGCTTTCTTTCTTTCCACCCGTGCTATGTGTACTTGAAAGCGACAGAGGATAGAATTCACACACATTGTATATGTGCTTAACTATTTATTTCTTGACAAACGACATCCGTCAAGATAGAGGAAAGAGAGAAGAAGGAACCCTTGTGTATGTGTTTAGTCATTTCTCCCTTGATGGACAATGTCCGTCAAGATAGAGGAAAGAGTTTTTGTTTTTCATGAATTTCGTCACTAATTCGAAATGAACTTCTTCTTTTGGCTTATGATCTTCTACTAATTCGATGTTTGGTATTGTAAGAGATATGTTTATTTTCTAGAATGGTAGATATATGTTGTAGGTAATATATTGTAGGAGATATATTGAGGAGATATATTGTAGGAGATATGTTTATTTTTTATATGCATGTTTTGCTTGGTTCATTGAGGCGGAATTTCGACGCTTTGTAGATTCTTCATGGATCCAGGCTCTTCCTCCAATCCGTGGGCATACGCCACTTGGATGATGGAGATGATAAACCATTTTGGGCGCCATCCTAATCCAGTGGAGCTGACAGAGTATATGTATGCCCATCCTCCTCCTAGACTCCCAGGTCACACCGCGCCCCCAAGTACACAAGCCTCTCCACTGCCGTCTACGCCTGCGAGTCCGGCGAGACGTACCCCTGCGCATACACGCTCACCGAGGAGACACACCCCTGCACGGACACACTCACGCACACCCTCCTCTGTACCGTCACGTGAGGGCTCACGGCCACCATCACGTGCTCCCTCACAGCCACAGTCACGTACACAGTCACGTGCAGCCACCCCTAGTCATGGCTACTCCCGCAGTACAGATGAGAGCCGACGCCGCAGTAGGGAGAGCGGGAGTGGAGGATTATGCGGCGGGTGCTTTGGTGGGGGGGGTAGTAGGGCACGCGGTGAGAGAGGGCATGGAGGGAGGCATGTACGAGGAGACAGTGAGGAGTCGGAGGAGGCGAGAGAGGTGGAGGGAGAGATTTTCTACGATGTTACGGATAGGGGCGGGGTAGTCATGGATGCGAGAGGGAAAGAGGTGATGGAGTATATGCGGGGGGTAGTTTCAAACATGTATAGAAACTGTTTTGTAAAATTTAAAGATCAGGATAGCCGGTTAGTTAGGGAGGTCCTAGATAGTGTACATAGTCGGTACCCCAATCCCCCACGAGTGACATTCTCGGATGTATGGGGAAGGACGCGAATAAGGGAGATCTTAAGTAATAAAAGATCTCACCTTAAGAAACTCGCGTACGATGATGGGGTGAATGTAGCTGCGGGTGGCTATCCTTGTGAGAAACCTGCCACTGCCTACAAACGCGAGTGGAAGGAGGCAAAGAAGCGCGCAGAGGGAGGCGTGAAGAGCAGGCAGCATGTGGAGGCACGACGGATCCAGATGGAGACCATTGGATCGTCGCATTTCGGATCTGGCGGCGTCGAGTCGTGGGAGGCAGAGTTCGTAAGTAACTTGCCTCTTTATTTGATTGTTTGCCAAATTCATTGATTCTATGATTGTTTTGATCTTACAAACTATCTTGATTATGTTACAGCGACGGGTTATGGGGAGAGGGCCCACAGCCCACGAGACTGGGTATGCTCGCCGCAATAGCAGACGTGACACGTGGGCCATCTTCAGAAACGAGGGACGTATTACGGATGCGCAGTTTGACGCGGCCATGAGACCATACGGTCGACAGGTACTTGAAAACTCTAAATGAATGATTTCGGTTTATTTAATTGCATATATATGTATACTTACATACGGTATATTTCTTGAACAGGCACAAGCTGCTGATGCTCCTGCCCCTGATGATCCAGCCGCCACTACTGATGTTCGTGCCACTGCTCCTGGTGGAGGCGAGCACCACTCATCGGAACATACCGATGCGAGCTCCTCTGATCATGGAGAGAGCACATGGTCCTCATCATCCTCTGATTAGCTTTCAGAATACTGTAGGATGTGGTTGTACAAAAAAATTTTGTAACTGAAGCCATGGGCTTTTTTGCACCTAGCTCCCTATTTGACTTTGTATATATTTGTTCCTAATTAAAGCCATGGGCTATTTTGACATATGGACTCCCTTGTACACAAATGTATCATGTATTGACAATGTATTGAATCGTGAGTCTTGAGTCGTGTATTAAGTTTTAGATAGTAATATTGAATCGTGTATTCATAGAGAGTGAGTCTTGAAATCTAAATCGCTCTTTTTTTATGGTGCAATGCACCAAAAAAAAAATCCAGAGAGTGCCTTTGGGTGGCTGGATGCTGGAACAGCATCCAAGCACCCAAAAGCACTCTCTGGATTTTTTTTTTCCCTTTGCGATCGCGTGTATAAGCGTGTGTCATCTGTCAAAATCGCGTATATTTGCGCGGATAGTCTATTAGATTCGCGTGTAAATTTGCAGCAAAACTGCGCAGAACGCGTGTATGGGGTCGTGTATTCGCGCGACTGGCTGTCACTGTACACGCGCTTTTACACGCATGTCTCTGGCCGCGATGATACACGCGCTATTACACGGGTCCGACACTTTTTTTCCCAAGTCATTTTGTGCGGCTAGGAGCGCGGGTATGAGCCCGATCCCTTGTAGTGCTTGACTAGTAAAAGATGACAAAGACAATGAGAAAAATAGAAGTCATGCCATTGGAGTTTTATGTGGACAATATGAGGATAACGATTAATAGTCACTACCACATATACATTTAAAGAGACAATTATTCATGGAAAAATTTTCCCCCATCATCGTTATTGACATCGCTATTAGTGACATGAGAGATCCATCGCTATTAGCGTTGCTATATGTATCACTATTTGTGCTGCTATTTGCATCGCTACATGCATATGAGTAATGAAAATAGCAACAATTTTACAAAGTAACTTTTTGACACAAATAGCAAAGGTTATAGAGGGGGAGAAAAAATAGGTGGTAGGGCATGCAACCTTGCAACCCTTCTAGCTATACAGAATGAATATTCTTGTATAATTCATTTATCAATGTGTTGGGAATAAAGAGCCACCATGACTGCATCCCCAACAAGTGTGAATGTACCCGTCAGAGCTGTACCATATTCATATATCTATTTGAAAAAACCTAAGTGGTACTATCATTATACCCACATATCATGTCTGCTTCTCTCTCACTCAACTTGTATCTCCATTGACATTGAAAACTCCATTGAAGCTATGTGGATGTGTGCACTTCAAAATGGTATGAGGGTTGGATTAGGAGTTTGTGGGTGCTTTTGTAGAACTTCTTGAGCTTGTGTTAAGCTTAGGACAATGAGTTTTCAACTCAATCCACATGTCGGTTCCACCTAAGTTTGCATAATGAAGACTTGAAGGGCTCGCTCTAGACTTGGTCTATGCTTATCCTAGCCTTCTTATAGCCTTGATTGTGAGGCTTACAAAGCATTACTTGCTACTACCCAAACCTATAGAATAGTAGATGCAAAATCATGCTAGCTATTCAGATCTCTGCTTTGATAGTTCATTCCTCTTCACCTTCTATTCTAGCTCAATAGTGACTTATCTTTCCTCATTACACCCTTGATAAGTGGCAATGAACCTTGGAATTGACCATTGACACTTGACATTGTGATTGACCACCATATCTTCACCCCACCATATCTTCAACTTTGGACTATGAAGAATAGTCTGCAAGCCGTGTAAAACTGGGCAGTCGCTTGTCTTGATGGTTCATGCTCCTTGGTTATACTCATTTGATGTCTGAATGGTTATGATTGGTATTGGATACTTTGGGGGTGTTATGCTCATGCTGTGAAATGTCTCTAGGCTAATTCAAGCACTTCAATTTTTCTGTTTTGATAGAGATATATGTGATGTAATACACACGACTGAATACACTTCATAAAGGTTTATGTTATGTCTAATGCGTTTGGACTATCTCTCTGGTGCTTCATTTATATCATGACTATTAAACATCTAGAGATGACTTTGGGGATGTTTTGAGCTTGGTTTAGAGCTTTCCAACATTGTATTTGGTTGTAAAAAATTGCAAGGTACACGTACCATACCTATAAGAGATTTTGGTTGAGTTTTATGCTTCCGACAAGGCTCTCTAGTACTAAGTTGGTACTAACATAATAGCATTTTCTTGAGTAGTGATTGTGCATGCTTCATGCCTCATATTTGGGTTGAAATAGATCGATTTATTCAAATAATAATAATGTGGTACATTGTGAATAGTAGGTACCATTTGTAAACAATTTATGCTTAGAGCTATCATATCCTATTCAGTGATGCATTCATCTATGCTACTAATCTTAAATGCCTTGGCTATATTGGAATATCATCAGTAATTATTACTGAATAACAAAAGTTGAAAATAACTTTCTATTGGATTTTGCATCTCTTCTTGGTTAGTTGTGTAACAATTTAGGCTTGTCTTTGGTGAAATTTCCTATCATTTTGGGATGCAATGATGATTGGCAATAGTGATAGTTGCATGCACATAACTTTGCCATATGGCAAAAGCAGTGCTACAACATCTTGGTGTAGAATAGATAGGTGAAGCTTATTAAGACTAAGGGGATACTACCAGCAAACATATAGCCAGAAGATTGGGATAATTCTGATGAGCTTGCATGCTCTACGATTGAGCTTTCAGTTTGTAGACTCTTTATTGTTGAGCATAGTGATGTCGGATTCTTCCTATAGTATATTGTAGATGACACTTGAGGAGTTTTATGCTCAAAAAAATGGTACTAGTTAAAGGAGTTGATGGATCTTCACATGAAGGAGGGTATAGCTATGTTTTCACACTTCAATAAGTTCAACTTGATTTTGAGCTTGCTAGTTGCTTTGAAGTTTAATATCAATGATGAGTTCAAAGCCACTATCTTGCTATGCACTTTTCCTGAAAGTTGGGATACATCTAGGACAATCGTGAGCAACTCTAATGCATTGCTGATATACTCTGATGTGGAGAGCTCTTTGCTTATTGAAGAGCTATGTATATAGAACAATGTAGCCAACAAGTCTTCAGTGCATTATTGCACATTAGAGGCATTCTCAATAGAAGGAAAATCTTGAAAATAAAGGATGCAATATTTCTCCTGGAAAGGGTGTAGAGTACCATCATTGAGGTAAGAAAGGTCACTTTAAGCATGATTGCTATAAGTGGAAGAAAGAGAAAGGCAAGAATAAGAAGATTGACGATAGCAAGGATAAGAGAAAGGACACCCAACTTGCAAAGAAGAGTAATGTCAAGATAGAGGAAGTCAATGTAGTCAGTCATGAGAGTGATAGCAATGGTAAGGTAAAGGAATCTTTGTGTCTTCTTGCTTTACTATACACACACTCATTGGTAGCAGATTCTGATGATGACATGCATACTTGGATCTAAAGTAGAAGTGTTTGATCCACGTCATGGATACCATGCCATGCCCAAGTTTCTTTTGCCCTTGCATTCTCATAATCTAAGTCTATCTCCTTATCTACTTCATCATCTTCATCATCAAACGCATCCCATGCCTAACAAGAGGGCACCAACCTAGCCTCACCCTCAATCTCAACAGTTGAAGGTGTTCCAAGATCACGATCGAGCTCATCCTCCCCCTTCTCAAACTCAATTTCTTGAGGTGTAACATGTGGATGCAAGGGTTTATCCTTGTGACATGTTCACCTATCTTTTTTTTATTTGTTGTATCTCAAATCCATCATAATAATTTCTACCTTTAAACACATATCCATTCTCCATGCAATCTTATCATGAGGATAGTTATGTTGGTTGTACAATAGTTGGAGAGTGTCATGGAATGTCTTCATGACCTTGGGGCGAAAGTTGATTTCTCTTTATTTATCTAGTCTATCTCTCACCCAAAACATGAGATTACAATGCCTATACTGAAAGTTATCCCACCATTTCTTACTTCGAATGCCATTTGTGAAAGTGCTCTTTCTTGTCTTACATAATTTAGCAACCTCCTTAAGCTTAAAACAAGGTAGTGATGCTAGCTCGTTTGCATGTTACAATGAAATACCCAATCTAAAGGGTGCTTCCCTTTTCTAGTTGTCAAAATAGTTGGAGGGGCCTTGCATTTGTGTTGTAGCAATCCAAGCTTAAAGAGCAATCAAGCTCATACCAAATTGTCTTCCACACTCATGCATGGAGATGCCTTCCTTGTGTGCTACAATTACTTTTGCCATGTCCTCCTCAATCCATCAAACCACTCCTCTCTTTGTTTGCTTTTGAGAGTAAGGAACTAAGGGTGTTTGAGTTGGAGGATGTAGGGAATTTGATAAATTTCTAGCAATGAGTTCATGGTTAGTGATCATATCTCCTCTTGTGGATGACATGCTTCTTACAAGAGAACTTTTCCTTTGAGTTGAAGCTTTGAGCACATCTCAAACTATGGACGCATGGAAAGCTATGCTACAGGAACTCTAAAAGAGAATTCACATGACCAATTCTCTTATGCCAAATTTCAACATCAACCATAACACTTGAATCTTCTGCAAACATGGTAGTATCCATTTCATGCATACTTACATCAAGAGTAAACAATCTACGAACAACTTTCTCTTTTGCAATCATTTTTGAGATCTTCTACATAACATCCATTAGATGTGAACCAAACCTACAATCACATAGCCTTGAGACTCTAGACTGTGCATGTCTATAAACCACCCTCCGTGAGAACTCATGTGGTTAGTGGCACATGAGTCTACATACCATACTTCATTATTAGATGAACCATCCAGTAGTCATAGTATTCATAAAGTGCTATATAACAAACAAATGCTCACTTTTATCATCATTATTGTTTCTACTAGATGCATAATTGCCTTGTTGATTTTTTCTATTTCTAATTTCAGTCTTCTTTCTAAATTAGTTTTTAGAGATGTTGTCTTTTCCAACACAATGCCAACATTCTCTCCTACTACCAAAATTGTTTTTCCTATTAGAATCTACAAGTTGGCCTCTTAAACTCCCCCTTCCTTGGGGCTATCCCTCTCTACTTTATTATGTATCATAACTTCAATCATGACCACCACCTTGGACTTTGCAACAATCTCTATCTCTTCTAGTAGAGGGAAGCACCTATTCAAACTTCTTTTTTATTTGAGAAGAAGATGAATGTAAGCCTAGGTCCTTTTCCGTAAGTATCAAAATAGAAATCAAGCTTGCAAAAATTAGGGATATCATGCTGCCTCATTTTCATAGATGAGCTAAAACTCTTATATTTATCTACAAGCACATCTAAGTATGTATTCACAACATCATCAAAGTCAATTATCACACTAATACATCCAAGAGATTCCATAATGCTCTTGACATTCAAGGCATAATCATGAATCTATAGACTTCCTCTTTTCACTTGGTTCAACTTTGACTTGAGTTGGTACTTTCTAGTCTTTGTATTTACTTTCATCAGTCTTGTCAAATTCTTCCATGCAATAGCATACATATTAGATTCTTACAAATCACCCATCATGCTATCTGTGATCTTGACAAATAGCATGACTTTACTCTATGTCTACTCCTAATCTCTCTTAGTCTTTACTTGTTATACAGTGGTATTTTACATAGGAACTTTAAGAACCATTATCATGTCTCCTTCAATATAAATCCAAACAGTTTTGCTCATCAAGAAATTTTTTATCCTCAACTTCCATGCATAATATTTTTTATTATCAACCTTCACATTCAAAACTTGGTTGAAGCTATTAGACACACTAGGAAAAAAAAACTTAAAAAAGATTGTAAATTAGTTGAGATTGGGAGAATAAAACTACCAAATTTGGTTGCTCAAATGTGATTAATGAGAGAATATTTTTCTCACTAAGGTATCAACCATTAATTACCTTTATCTTTTAATTTATATCAGTACCTTTTTTACTATTCTTGTGTTAAAACTTGGGAGATTTTATATTTTTGAGATATATGTACCAAAATCATGTTTGTCTACTCCCACATTTTCTTTTGAAACACACCAATCATTCTTTCACCATTCTCTTCTTTGTGCTCACTTTCTTATCACTGTGAGATTCATTTGTGGTTGATCTGCTAAAATGTTTAGCAATATCTCTTCAACAATACAAAAGCAAGCACATATAAGTACTTAATTACCATTCAACTTGATCCAATTTATACATCTTGGAGAAGTATACATCATCAAGTACTAACAAATGAGATGCAGGCTAACAAATTGTGAACACAATGAGAGAAACATAAAGATTTGTAGGTGGATATAAATATTTATCCCAAGGAGCCTTTCAGAGGTGAATTGCCTAAATGTTTTAATATTCATGACTACGTATGATACGTTGGGGAAGGTTAAAATGGGGCATGATGCTTGGCTATTGTATAAGGTTATGATGTGTATCCTATATATGGCTCAAGTGCACAAAATGAGAAAAGCATTATTAATTGCATAGACAAGCATTTCTAAGCTAACAAATAAGTTTAAAATTATAGAAAATACTAATAAGTCATTACAAAACAATCTAGCACACTTGAAGGAAACTCCAATAGCATTGAAAGAGAGGAAGAGACCATTAAAAAATATAACTAGCTTGTGTGAGAGATTAAAGAAAATAAGACTAGAATTTGCAAAGAAATATGTCTCTATCATATCATGCATTAATATTCAAGAGACTGAGAAGAGAATCATTCTTTAAAAGGGGCCATGAATAAGAAAGATATTTCAAGGATTCATGAGTTACCTCGGACTGTGGATTTGAGAGGTAAGACTCACAAAGAATTGGTAAAGGATTTAAAAGACACCGTATGTAACGTGTCCACTTGTATCTTCAGGACACATCTTAGCAGTCCATCGAAAAGGATGTCTAGAAAGCTCCGGGGGGATATTGATGGTTGAGTGTGCCTTCATCTACCCAAGTGGCATCCTCTTTGGGATAATCTTTCCACTGGATGAGGCATTCTCTCAAGGTTTTGGATCTTAATTGTCTCTCCCTAACATCTAAGATCCTATCAGGCCTTAGTTCAAGGACTCCTTGACTAGGCATTACAACTTGTTGGTCATCAAGTACATGGTTAGAATTAGGTACATACTTCTTCAATAGGTTGATATGGAATACATTATGAACCTTTAGGTTCTCATGGAGTTGCAGTTTATAAGCATTAGGTCCTAGGCACTTGAGGATCTTGTACGGTCCACAATATCTTGGAATTAGTTTCTTGCAATCTCCTAAATATAGGGAACTCTTTTTAGGGCGTACGCGAATGAAGACCATGTCTCCTTCTTCGAAGACTCTATCTTGACGTTTCAAATCCGCGTATGCCTTCTCTCTATCCTTGGTATCTTGGATGTCCTGTCTTATTGACTTTATTTGGTCATCCATCTCTTCCAACATCTGCCTTGAAGCTTCAACCCTTAAGGTTGGATCTGAGAAGTTTAGGGGACTTCAATGGTCATGACCATACAATGCTTGGAAAGGGGTCATCTGAATGCTTTGTTGGTAAGAAGCATTGTAGGCAAATTCAACCAAAGGCAAGTATTGAATCCACCTCTTCGGCTCACGACAGCAGTATGCCCTAAGCATATCCTCGATGACTTGATTTACTCGCTTTGTTTGGCCATCCGTTTGGGGATGCTAAGCGGTGCTAAAGCAGAGTTGAGTCCCAATGGCTTCAAAGATAGCTCTTCAAAAGTGTGATGTGAAGAGAGAATCACGATCACTAATGATTCTTCTGGGTGACCCATGTATCTTGAATATCTCCTTGATAAACAATCTTGCAATGTCTGAGGCTTTACAGTTTGTCTTTACTGGAATAAGATGTGCAACCTTAGTAAGCATGCCAACCACAACCATGATGGAGTTGTATCCTCCTCGGACTTGGGGTAGGCCTACAACAAAATCCATACTGATGAATTCTCATTTCATTTGGGAAATGTCAAGTGGTTGCAGTTTCCCTGGCATCTTGACATGTTCGGCTTTGATATGTTGACAAGATAAACACTCGGTGACATATTTGAGAACATCACCTTTAAGCCTCTCCCAATGATAGCTCTTCCTAACTGCATTAAGAGTCTTGGCATAGCCAGGATGTCCTGCAAAAGGGGAATCATGAGCTTCCCAGAATATCTTTTGCTTAAGTGATTGGCTTACTGGTATACACAGCCTTGTTCTATAGTAGACAAGTCCACTATTAATAGAAAATCCATGATACTTAGTCTGCAACTTTTGATTCTGATCCTTGATAGAGATCTCCCTTAGCATTGTTTGGTAGGTCGGATCATGGCATGCATCCTCTCTAGCTAGCTCAAGTATTGGGTTGTTTGGCATAGATACTTTTGTAGCTAGAGATCTGGTTGTTTATGGATTCTGTAGGATTAGAGAATTAAGGAATGCCTTACGACTAAGTGCATCGGCAACTACATTCTCTTTTCCTGGTCGGTACTTGATTTCAAAGTCCTATTCCTCCAACACTTCAATCCACCGACGTTGCCTCATGTTGAGCTCGTTCTGGGTAAAGATCCATTTGAGACTCTTATGGTCAGTTACTAGAGTGAACTTGTTACCCAACAGGTAGTGTCTCCAAAGCTTTAAAGCATGGATGACAGCTAGCAATTCCAGATCATGCGTAGCATAATTCTTTTCATGACTCTTCAATTTCCTTGAAGAGTATGCTACTAGATGACCTTCCTGCATAAGTACACACCCCAAGGCAAGTATGCTAGCATCAGTTACTACCTCGAACTCTTTATTGAGGTCTGGAAGTTTTAGAATAGGTGCTAATACCAAACTTTTCTTCAATTTGTCAAAGCTATTTTGTTCAAGAGTTGACCATGCAATGGTTGTTTGCTTCATTAGTAAGTCCGTCAGAGGTGCTGCAATCAAAGCATAGTTTTTTACGAAGACCCTGTACCATCATGGCAATCCAAAAAAGCTGCGTATCTCTTTGACAAATGTTGGTATTGGACATTCTAGCACATCTCTGACCTTGGCTGGGTCCACTGAGATTCCTTCTATTGATACTATGAATCCCATATATTCAATCTGACGTTTGAAGAATGCACACTTCTTCATCTTAGCATACAACTTATGCGCCCTCATTGTCTCAAGGACAATCCGAAGTTGGGGTTCATGATCTTCTTCCTGTTTGGAATAGACTAAAGTGTCATCGAAGAAGACGAGCACAAAGTCATCAAGATATGGCCTAAAGATATCCTACATTAACCTCTTGAAGGTGGCAGGTGCATTCGTAAGCCCGAATGACATAACTAGGAACTCAAAGTACCCATATCTTGTATTGAAGGCCGTCTTGGGGATATCTTCTTTCTTGATCCTTATCTAATAGTAACCTGACCTGAGATCAATTTTGGAGAATATCTTTGCACCCTGAAGATGATCAAGAAGCTCATTTATTCTAGGGATAGGGTAGTTGTTCTTGACCGTTGATTGATTCAATCCTCGGTAATCAATACATAGTCGAAGTGTCCCATCTTTCTTTTTCTCGAACAGTACTGGAGCTCCCCATGGTGAACTGCTAGGACGGATATAGCCCTGCTCTAGCAATTGCTTGAGTTGTTCCTTCAACTCAATTGCTTCTGGTATGGACATTCTATAAGGTGTCTTTGCAATTGGCGCAACTCCTGGTACTAACCTAATCTCATGATCCACTTCTCTTTGAGATGGAAGTTCTGTCAACTCTTCACGAAATGTGTCCACGTATTCCTTTAGCCAAGAATGTCCTTCATTACACTCTTGCTTTTGATCTAATTTGTTGAGTTTGATCAAGCAGACAGGTAATCCTTTTCTGACTCCTTTTATGATCTGAGATACTTTGGCCAATTGGATTCTTGGCACTCCAGCCTCACCTTGAGTTGTGACTAATTCCCTTTCAAAGTTTTGAAAGGAAACTTGACCCTTTCCACAATGAATGTGGGTGTCATTAGGCTTAAGCCAATCCATTCCGAGTAGACACTCATGGATACCTAAATTCATGACTCTGAATTCGATCGAAGTCTTCTTTCCTCCCAAAAAGAATTCCACCTTAGCAGTTTGCCTGGTACACGTAACCTCACGACCATTTGCCAATTCCACAAGCAAGGTAGGGGCTTCTACTATGGCTATTCCTAATCTTTTTGCACATGCTGGTGAGATAAAGGAATGTGTACTTCCACAATCAATCAAGGTCTTGAAACTTTTACCTTGATAGTCCGACAGTGTTTGAATCATTGAGAATTGGTGATTCGGGCCTTTCTTGTGTAGAGCGGCATGGACTGTCGCCCTTTCAAACTCTGCTTCCATGGTCGGATCTTCTTCTTCTTTCTCTTCGCACATTTGCCTATTGGCAATGCAGGCAGTTCTTCCTCTGCCTCGGGTAGCGGCTCCTTGACCACGGCCCGTTCCTTGGAAAGGCGCTTGGAAATGTCCTCCACCAAGCTTGGGACATTGCCTCTAAAAGTGACCGGGTTCGTTGTAGTGGAAACAATGGAGGTTTCGGCCATTGCCTTGAGTAGGAACAAAGCTCTTGACATTGTTAGTCCTTGCTTTCTTTCTTTGTCCCTGATTATGACCTTGAACTCGCTTAATCTGAGGTCCAAATGCTCCTCTGTTTGGGTCATTATAAGAGCAAGTTTTGTTACCCCTTGGTCTAGACTGTACCTCTTGAATTATAGGTGCCGCTCGAATGAGTACGTCCTGAAGATTTGATGGACACATAGATTTGAGACGGGTATTTACTGGTGAATTTAAACCCGCACAAAATTTGGACACCTGCTGTGTCATGTCCATCTGCAGTGCACACTTAAGAAGTGAGACAAATTTAGAATAGTATGCATCAAGCGTGAGCCCCAGCTGTTTTAGCTCATAAAACTCATTCATTTTCTACGTGCGATATGTAGGTGGTAGGTATCTTCCTTGCACGGCTTTCTTCAGCTTCTCCCAGGTGACGAATCCCTCCGCAATCCCTTGATCCCTGCACCATTGCTTCCACCAAAGCCTGGCTTCGCCAGTGAGCTTTAGCTTGGTGAGCATAGCCTGATTAGCGGGTGTGGTACCGACTGCTTCGAAGTAATCCTCCATGGATTCAATTCAAATTTCAGCATCAGCTTGGACGGACCTGCCTCTCCCGTCAAACTCTGGCGGCTTAATCTACTTGAGAAGAAACTTCTTCTCCTGGATTACAGTAGTACTTGATGTAAGAGGTGAACCAGGAACCTGTACCTGGGGTTGTGCCTGGATAAAGGTTTCTTAACATTATTATACAATAATCGTTGTTGATTTTTATTCTATTTTCAATTCTGCTATCATGTAGGCAATGTAGCTACTTAACTTTTTATCAATTCTCATGCACAATCAGACATTGATAAAAAGAAATCTTATTTGTATTTATATGGGCATAGCCCTTTTGGAATACAACATTTCTTGCGATGATAAGCCAACTATTACATTTAGTTTGGGGAGAACAATGTTGTATTACATTTATCTACTGGAACTGTATAATAGTATGGTTTTGGGTCATGGATCTTTAGGAATCTGTACATCATTGGAAGTTCAGGGTATCCTTTCCATTGGAATCTATTCTTCTCATGGCGGCCCAACACTTTGATCTTGTCGGCGGGGATTACACGGGTTACTTCCTCATATACATATGACCTCATCTCAACCCTCTGACCTCGGATATGTAAAGTTGAGTTTACGTGAGCTTCCAAAAAAATAAACAGCTTCACGACTTTCAGGTCTTCCAACCACTTGATCCTTTTTAGGTTGGTTTGTAGGTAAGCAAACGGGTGGGCAGCTATATAGTAGATTCCTGAGGCACCCATTCATCTTTGCTCCATGTACAAAGGTGATGGATTATAGAGTTGTTCTAGGATGTTCATCATCTCAACCCTTTGTCGGTAATGCCGAGAATGCATTACAGTCATAAACATGATTCGAAATACTAAGAACTTATTCCACGCTTCGTAATTCTGCAAGATAGCATTGGAAGTAAGGAAATGTTTGGAACAGCAACATTTTCTTTACTTCAACTTATTTAAGATTTCATAAAAACAAATTCGTTATTGTTCGGCTCTGATTCCAACTGTAACGTGTCCACTTGTATCTTGAGGACATGTCTTAGCAGTCCATCACAAAGGATGTCTAGAAAGCTCCGCCCAGCACTCCCATGGAATGTTACGAGGTTTGCAATCTAGGGCTTTTCACGCTTGCCACGTAGCGGAAGTATTCTGGCCGTTCCCACTTAAGATCGACCTGAATTAGGGTTTTTCCTTATTGGTCATTTCCTGATGGCAACTAGCGTCGAACCCAAGCGAACTACTTTACACAGAAACGCCAGGTCCAAAGCGGATTCACGCTGCACTTGGTTCAAGGAGAATGGGAAACGAGAGGGATGCAAAGCTCAACCTCTCTGCCATAAGGCATAGTCCCATTCCGTTCCCCTAAAACAATGTAAATCGGGTTCAATCATAGCTCTAGGTCAACGCTTTTGTTGTTCGTGTTCTTTGACGATCTTCCTGCTGTCCATCGTGATTTGAGAAAAGTTCTCGGCGAACTGGGACTATCCATCCCTAGGATAAACCTATGGCCCATCCTCCGCACTTTCCTCGAGTTGTTTTAGTTATTTAATTACCTAACACATTAGTTGGACATGTAGCAATCAGCTTCTTTAATTAACCCGTTAGGCATTGGTTCTTTCACGTAATCTTATCTCTTTACATAGAAAAGCAATATGAGACAAGTTCCTTATTAACAGGTTATCATATTTATCTTTGAAATACAAAGAGTCTAGCCCATAGGCTTATCCACAATCCGTCCGCAGGCTATCTGGCAATCCACAGGGATCACTAATCCAAGTTTCCGCCCGTAGACTAGTAATTCAAAAATCAAGCAAACACAGTCATGAATGGGAAAGGGGAGGGTGGATCCCTAATGTGTTTATCATATGATAGAGTCGTCTTAATTAGTTAAGAGATTTCCCACAAGAATACATTTGATTGAAAATATCTAAGAAGAGTCAAATAGTGATTGACTTAGAGCATCCTCTTAAAGCTTGACCTAGTATTGTTTTAGGGACTAGAGTGAGACTTTATCCTACGAATAAAGGGGCCTATGCATCTAGCTCCTCCTTGTTTCGCTCACTCTTTAAACAAAGTGAGATATCAGTTGGTTTCCATTTAGGTTATATTGTGTAAGCAAATACCTGTGCTAGAAACTATGTTTAGAGACCTTAGAGTCAATTAGGAACATTCGTTGTAAGTGAATCCTCCTCACAATAAGATGGGGCTTCCCATGCTAGTATAGACTCAAGTGACCCTAGGCCACCAAGTTTAGATATTCCCTAAGAGTCTTAAATGGAGTCGCTTGCGTATATCTCTTAATGGACTACCAAATTGTGTGATCAAGATTTTGTTACTTAGGCACATCACACTTTAAAAATATAGTACACATATGAAAACCAAAGAAATAAAGCTCCATGCAATGACATAGATTTTACCTATAAATACTTGTTCAATAATGAATCCAAATATACCCATCGAAAAAGGAAGATGAAAATGAGTTGTTTTATCTTATCCCTAATTAGTTTTTGGATGAAAAATATAGATCATAGTACACATAGAGTACAAATCAAAATTTGGAGTAGATATTAAGAACTTGTTTAAGAGATGACTTGTCAGAGATTTAGTTGTGCATTTAGTTTACTTATAGTGTCTTTTACAATCCAAGGAAGTTTGGTTGTGAAATCTCATATACATGATATTAGTGCTTTTTGACTTATACATTTTCTTATTTAGGGGACATTTTTGTCACAACCTGGTGTGATTCTCAATTGTTTTCAAGGTTTCTTCTTCATATTTTTTGGTTACTGTCCCTTCAATACATGATTCAACAATATACCATATTACAACATCAGTGCATCCTTCTTATGATCTTATGATAGATTGCATGACCACAAGAGGATTAGAATTACATTAATGTGCACAATTTTGAAGCCTAATGCAATTATGTGGACAAGATATGCATAAGCTTTTGCAAGTGTGTTAATGCAAGATACACATACATGAACAACTCATGATCAAA